>NC_134703.1:19825795-20149723 GCF_043290135.1 Rhipicephalus microplus
GCACTTGGACGCAGCGTACAGTAGGGTGACCGACACGGTCGACCACCTGAGCGAAAACTGGAATCGGTCGGTGCGCAGCCGTCGTGCCGCACCCATCAGCCTGTGGCGGCGCGTGGAAACACTACACGCAGCCAGCGACATCGAGGCGCGTTTTCGAATAAGTTCCCACGCTGGTGACCTATAAATGCTACACCGGATATTGGATAATCTTAGAGATTCAGATTCCTTTTCGGCTACGCAACAACAATCCGCAGACATCTGCATGCGCAATAGTAGACGTATGGAGTCTGCGCAAAAAAAAAAAAAGACGATCGGGAACACAAAGGGTGAGAAAAGCATAAATAAATGATTGATGTGTGGGGTTTAACGTCCCAAAACCACCATATGATTATGAGAGACGCCGTAGTGGAGGGCTCCAGAAATTTCGACCACCTGGGGTTCTTTAACGTGCACCCAAATCTGAGCACACGGGCCTACAACATTTCCGCCTCCATCGGAAATGCAGCCGCCGCAGCCGGGATACGAACCCGCGACCTGCGGGTCAGCAGCCGAGTACCTTAGCCACTAGACCACCGCGGCGGGGCAGAAAAGCATAAACAGGCGCCGGTTCATTCTCTTCTCTCCCTCTGTGTTCCCGATCGTTTTTCGCGCCGTTACAAAATGTATTATTACCAACTCGCCCGTCGTACCACTCTTCTGCCAAAGTATCCTTTCGCGCAAAAACGTTAATAAAGAAAGAAGAAAAGAACGCTATCTAAAGCACTAGTCTGTTTTCACATTTGGCACAGGAACGTCCTGTCCTGCCACTCAGTTGGAATCCGAACCCCACACCACTTGATATCCCTGGAATTCTGCGTGTTTACCCACGTCTGGTCATACATCATGCGACAAGCTCATTATGGAAGAGTACTGAAGGTAGTCGTGCTGCGAGGTAACTAGACAGCATGTTTCACGACGAGAGAACAATACAGAAGGCTTACAGAGATGACGTAATTTCCTATAAAATTGCGTATGTTGGGAACCACTGCAACGGCATAAGTGCGGTAATGAGAATCTAATTAAACAATAGAGTGCGAATCGATTAGATACTTCGCGACAATGGAAATATATGTGACGGTGAAAAACGTGGTGTCAACTTCAATATAAACTCTTGACACGTAACAAAGGGCAAAAAATGGGGGAAGAGTGTACAGACGATATTGGCAGCCATCTTGTTTTATGCAACATTGCTATCGGCTAGTTAAGAATGTGTAAGTCATCTTTTATGGTGATGCATTCGTTATTGCTGCTCTGTCACAACGTCAAAGTGGCAATGGACGGACGGTAAAAGCGGTAACGTTTCTTGACCAAGCGACTATGTCACGTGACGACATCATTATTTATTTATTTATTTATTGATATGATTGGTTTAACGTCCCAAAACCACCATATGATTATGAGCGACGCCGTAGTGTAGGGCTCCGGAAACTTCGTGCACCCAAATCTGAGCACACGGGCCTACAACATTTCCGCCTCCATCGGAAATGCAGCCGCCGCAGCCGGGATTCGATCCCGTGACCTGCGGGTCAGCAGCCGAGTACCTTCGCTACTAGACCACCACGGCTTGGCGACGGGATCATTATGTTACGTCACAATTTTGTTATATGTGACAACATGTGGTGACGTCATCAGGCGGTAATTATTTAGCCATCGCGTTGATGCCGCCGACACTCAATTTTCGCGTTTGGTGCGGAATCTAAGTTTTGTAGCCTTAATAGTCATTTTTACTTCATGGTTAGAGAGCCACAACAGCTTGCTGTTGCAACGGTAGCTGAGTTTGTGACATGTCGCTTTTGGCTACGCAGGGCGGTCACGCATGGTTGGCTATTTTGTCGCCCAGCGCATACCTGGCGTCCACTTACGTAAACGGCGCCCTGGGCTGGCTGGTATACCGCCCACCTGAGCGGAAGACTCGCTTGCTACGCGCCCTCTGGGAGACCGGAAGCGGCACTCGGTCTCGCATGGAAGGTAAACGCTGGCGCAAATCAGTGCGTATGATCCGCTCTGCACCTATACGATCATTTGCAGACCCTGCCCGACCGATAAGCACGCAGTCAACACAATGCCTCGAATCGCATCCTCCACTTAACAAAAAAAAAAAAAAAGCCGCCGGCTGGACCTTGCGCGACGATTAAGCTAGAGATAACCTCGAACTGATACGCGATAGAACACGGCTTCAGCGCTAACGAAAATTGCCTCACAAGCACACGTCGTTTGACTATTCTTTCTCCTTTTTTTATTTCCTTTTAAAAGAAAAAAAAACTTCAAGTGTTTACAGAGGTTCTGAGTATATGGCAGTTCAATTATGATTCATGTATGGTTTGCCTGATATTGTTGAATAGTTGAACATAGAATTGTATAAGGTTTTGAATTACAGTTTCTAAGCTATTTGCGTTTTGTATTAAACTGCTGTTTGTGTGATCGTGCTGCCTGGTGCTAGGGGCCTAGTCAGGCGACTTTGAATGTTGCCTTTTGCCATTGCACCAGGGCAACCTATTTAGTTGCCGAAAAAGTAAACAATCCAATACAATACAATACACGGGCCTCGAACACTTTCGTCTCCATCGAAAATGCGGAATCGCAGCGGAGATTCGATCAGCAGTCAAGCACCACAACCACCGTAGCGGGTGACACATCACGGCAGGCCCCAGACACTCGCTCTTATGTTGACCTCACGTGATCGTCGCGACCGCGTATGCAGGCGTACCGGTCGACCGCTACCAAAGACGTACGCCTCGAAGGTGTGGGGCAGATCTCAGGCGACCAGCCCTTTTTGGTCGCCTTCCTTCACTGCGCCTCCCCTGCAAGCCAGCCCGATGGCGAGTCTTCACGGCATCGTCAACTCCGCCCTGAGGAACGTGGACGGGTTCGCACACAGCTTCAACTGTAGAGTCCCGGTGTGCCTATGAACCCGGATGCACGGTGCAGCTTCTTCTCAAAAGCGCGCATCATCGGCGCGTCCTTACGTGTATACCCGGCGACAACTTTCTGTGGCAGCACGGCCAAGGCTACGTGGGCGGAGCCTATGCACATGTGCTACTGCGCCAAGTAGTCCGACCGCTTCGACGGTTGTTTCGGTTTCGATTTCACCAGCGCATACTTTATCCTTTGTGTGTCCGGTTTCGTCAAGGTAGTCAGGTTTCGTCAAGGTAGTATATGGGTCTGGAAGAATAAACAACAAAAATGAAGCATGTCATCTGCAGCGAAGCGCGGCGAATGCAGCGAAACTCGGCTCGTGTCACAATTATTAAACATTACTCGCGTTTCGGCTCGCGTTTGCTCTTTGCTCACGTTTCGCTGCAGGTTTCGCTGCTCGCGTTTCGCTGCGTTTGTTCGCGTTTCGCTGCTTTTCCTTACTTGCGCGTAAACGTTGTACGCCACCTTCTTGGCCTGTACGGACAGCTTTTGATTTGACAACGCCTGGTACGGCTGCGCAGCTGGTGGACTCGTGGCACGCGGCGGTGTTTCCTCCGTAAGCGACGTTGACGAGTTGTAACCGCCGGACGCCATCTTTGACAGTGAGGAATGCGGTGAGGTAAAAGGGCGACGGAAGCCATAAAACCCCCAAAAAACCTGAGAGAGCGTGAAACGAAATTTTTCTACTGCGCAACGTTTTTATTCACCAATTAAAAAATAAATCCGCGAAAAATGTAAGTGACGAATGGTAAAATCTTAGTTACCCAGAACAGTATACAAACGTTTTCGTTGAGGGACTACATGCTGTGGCGCAGTAAGACAAGCGTGCTTCGGCTCCGTAGCCTTGGCTGTGCTGCCACAGAAAGTTGTCGCGGGGTATAACTATATGTATATATGTGCCACCACTAAGGCCACCTTTGTAGAACACTTTTACGTTTTTTTTTTTAGGGGCGAAGCTCCTTAGGGCGTGGGCTGTGCGTCCCCTGTAGCCTGTATGTAGCCACCTCTAGTTTAGTTCTTGCAGTGTTCACTAGATGGCGGTACCGTCCCCTGTATGTGGCTGTGGAGAGTGTGGTAGAGGTCGGACGTGTTTTTGGAGAGCTCCGGAATGACAACTACAGATAAGTGTTTTTGCATGTTTCCACCTTGCCTCTGTCTGTAGCGTTATGAGCACGTAAGGCGCTAGCGTAAAGCTTGATTAGGTCTATTACGCTGTACGTTTTTTTTAGTATTTTGTACTGTGTCTTTTTTTCTCCAGCCACCACGTGGCTGAGGTCTGCGCGTAGACCGACCACGTGCATGCGCAGGTGCTGTGAAGTGTAGCGTATTTATTTATTATTGTGGTTCTTTTTGGCTTAGACCAGTGTATTTTAGTACAGTTTTCTAACACGTGGGCATCGGTAAACTGAGCTAGCCATGGTCAAAAAGACCGTAAAGTGTTCAGAGTGCGGGGTAGGTTGGAAGGTGGAAGTTAGTGCGGAGGAGAAAGCAGAAGATGACGCCAAGTGTAGACAGTGCGAGTTCGAGGAGAAAATGAAAAATATGATGGCGGTCCAGAGTGGGCTCATGGAGAAAATCGCAGCTGGAGAATGCATTGGCGAAGGAGCGAGAGAAAACGTCAGCCATGGAAGAAAGGCTCCGGTCAGCCGAGAAGGGCCTATCGAAGGTCGTGAAAGGGAACGAAGACGCAGGTGACGGCGGAAGCATTATGGCGACGACCCCCCGTGCGGGAGAGATGAAGGAAACAGGCATGACAAAGGCAGATACATTGGCCACAGGGAACAGCTACCGGGAAGTAGTTTTGAGGGAGGGAGGGAGCAAACCAGCAGCCGTGACTCACGCTAGTCACCTAGTCAGCAGCCAGGTGCAGGTTTCAGAAGGAATGTCTGAACAGGTCATCATCGCCGGTGACTCAAATTTAGTCCGATGCGCAGCGGCAATCAAAGAAAGGGTGAAAGGCGACAAGAGAGTTGCGATAGGGACGTTCCCAGGACAAACGCTGGGGACAGTAGTGAGTCACGCGGGTGAACAACTCGCAGCTAAAGCTAACAATCGTAACCTCGTTGTAATTGCGGGAGGGCTAAATGACGTCCTGAAAAAAGAATCGTCAGAACTAGCGACGACCTTGGCGAAAGGGGTGGATGACATGCGCGCCGTGTCCCCCCAGGTGCAAATTGTAGTATGCACAGTACCGGAAGTACCAGTACGCAACGTCAACCTGCAAAGAGCGGTTGTCGACGCAAACAAAGAGATATGGCGAATTAGTCGAGAGAAGGGTTTCGAGGTAGTGGATTTAAACAGGGAAGTGCACAGGTGGGGTGGATTCCAAAGAGACAAGATTCATTTCGATAAGAGGCTTGGACACGAGGTGGGCTGGCGACTGGCAGGACGCGCAGTAGCTTTTTTGGGGGGCTCACGGGCCCTTCGGAGTCCGGGGTAGCTCGTAACAGGGAAAACAACCAGGAGGACGCTTTGACAGGTAGAATTGCGAAAAACCAGAAAAAAGGTAAAAGAAAAAGGAAAAAGGCGCGTGTTGCAATTAGTTACATAAACATGCAGGGTGGCAGAAAGAAGGCAAAATGGTTAGAGATTGAGGAGCAGTTAAACAAAGAACAGATAGGCGTGTATGCGGTTACAGAAACACACCTTAGAGACTTGGAAGAGCCACCACATATTGAAAATTATGTTTGGGAAGGGTGTAACAGGACCATATCGGAAAGGAAAGGTGGGGGTGTAGGAATGCTAATTCATCGCGGAGCCAAATGGGTTAGAGTGAAACAGACGTGTTCAGAGCACCTCTGGGTTCTGGGCACAGTAGGTGGAAAGGAAACGTGGCTAGGGGTAGCATACTTGTGGACGGGGAATAACTGCAGAGAAAAGAATCAGGAGATAGTGGATTGCATGAGTGCGGATATTAAGGAATTTGGTAATGGGGCCGAAATCATCCTTCTAGGGGACATGAATGCCCACATACATGACCTTGACGGATATTCAGACACCAATGGGAAGTTATTACTTGATCTTTGCGAGCAACATAGTCTCGAGATAGTTAACACGGGGCCTAAATGTGACGGCCAGATCACATGGGAAGTCGGAAACAAGCAATCAAGTATTGATTATTGTCTCATGACTGAAGGAATTTACTACAAACTGACAGAAATTAGGATAGACGAGGAAGGCATTATCAGCTTGGGTAGTGATCATAAACGAATAACATTACAAATGGGATACGAAACTGAAAATATGAGCATGGAATCAAAGTCTGGCAGCTCGTATTTAAATGACAAACAAATAATAAATATAGCCGCAAGAGTCGAGGAAGAAGTAGGCGAAATACCAGGCAAGGACTGGGAGTATAGTGAGCTGGTACATCTAATGACGAAGGAGATAGGGAAAGAGAAGAAAACTGTTTGCTGGAAAGGAAAAAGGAAGCCAAAAAGTTGGTGGAACAAGGAAATCCGGGAGGCGATCGAGAAGCGACGCGAAGCATCACGGGAGCATAGAAAGGCAAAAAAGGAGAAGCGGCCGCAGGACGAAGTCAAAAAAATATGGGCAATATATTTAGAGAAAAAAACCCTTGTACAGAAATTGGTAGAGGCAAAAATTAAAGGTGAAAGTGAACGCTGGATGACAGAGATACACGAAAAAAAGGAGGCCGCGCCTAGGATTTTTTGGAGCCACATAAAGGCGCTAGGTAGGAAGTCTGTCACAACGCAACAACATATTCTAGATGAAGGAGGAAATCAATTGGAAGGGTACGAAGCGCTAGGTTACATCCAAAAGGTAACAGCCGATTCGTTTCAAAAGAGCATCCAGGGGATCTCCCCGGTGAGTAAAAGTGTGGCGGAGAAAGCAACAGAGGAAGAGCTAGTACTTGATAATTTCAACTGGAAAAAGGCCGAAGGAAAAATTCCAAAGCGCACTGCCGCGGGTTTAGATGGGATTCCCGTTAGCCTCATTAACGAACTAGGACATAACACTAAAGAAGCATTGTTAAAAGCAGTAGAAAAAAGCTTAAAGGACGGACAAATACCGGACAGTTGGCGACAAAGTAGAATGAACTTAATCTATAAAGGCAAGGGAGAAAAGGACAAGATTCGCTCGTATAGACCACTAACCATTACATCGGTACTATACAGGTTGGCGATGCAAGCAGTAAAAATGAAAATAGAAACATGGGCCGAACATAACGATATTTTGGGAGAACTTCAGAACGGATTTCGAGTCGACAGGCGGTTAGACGATAACCTGTTTGTTCTCACTCAGTGTATAGAAATATCTAAAATAGAGAATAGGCCCTTGTACGTGGCTTTTCTAGACATCACTGGGGCATACGACAACGTTAATCAGGAAATTTTGTGGGATATATTGAAAGGAATGGGCATGGGCGACGACTGTATACAGCTTTTGAGGGAGATATACCGAGAAAATACAGTTTGCATAGAGTGGGAAGGAATGCGTAGCAAAGAGAACGTTGAGGTTAGCAAGGGTCTGAGACAGGGATGTCCTTTGTCCCCGCTGTTATTCATGCTGTACATGGTGAGTATGGAAAAAGCGCTAGAAGGTAGCAACATTGGTTTTAATCTGTCACACAAACAGGGCGGCATGATGATTGAGCAGAAGCTTCCAGGTTTATTTTATGCGGACGATATCGTCTTATTTGCGGACAGTCGAGATGATATACAGCAGCTGGCGAATATATGCGGAAGGGAAGGTGAAGCTCTTGGACTAGGATTCAGTGTAACGAAGTGTGGATTGATGGTATTCAATGATCCCTGTGATCAGACGGTGTCCATACAAGGCCAAGAAATACCGAGGGTAAGCGAATACAAGTACCTTGGAGTATGGGTAAATGAGAGTGATAGATACATGGAGGTACAGGAAAAAGCCTCGGCAGCAAAAGGAAAGAGGAATGCGGCAATAATGAAGCACAGAGCGTTGTGGGGATACAATAGGTATGAGGTGCTTCGAGGTCTGTGGAAGGGTGTAATGGTTCCAGGGCTTACTTTTGGGAACTCAGTGGTGTGCATGAGGGCAGAGGTGCAATCGGGAATGGATGTAAATCAAAGGACTGTGGGACGCCTCGCGTTGGGTGCTCACGGGAAGACGACAAACGAGGCTGTAAAGGGCGATATGGGGTGGGCAGGTTTTGAGGCGAGGGAAGCGCAGAGCAAAATAAGGTTCGAAGAAAGGCTAAGAAATATGAAGGAGAGTAGATGGGCAGAGAAGGTGTTCCGTTATTTGTATAGGAAGAGCGTGGACACACAGTGGAGAAAAAGAACTAGAAGACTCACTAGTAAATATACGGCTGGTATTGTAAGCCATATGTCAACAAAGAGCGTTAAGGGAAAAGTCAGGGAGGCGGAGAGGATTTACTGGATGGCAGCTATGGAGAAAAAACCGGCTTTGAGTAACTACCGAAAGGGCAAAAATGAAATAAGGAGGGAGGCATTTTACGATAATTCAAGGGGAAGCGCTTTACTGTTTGAAGCGAGATCGGGTTGCCTTAGAACGCGTAGTTATAAAGCAAGATTCAGTAAAGAAGAAGAACAATGCACATGCTGCGGGAAAGATAAGGAAACGGCGGAGCATGTTCTGATTGAATGTGGAGATATCCACCCAGGTGTACGTTTGGGCACGAGCCTACAGGAAGCCTTGGGTTTTAGGGACAACAATGGAAAGCTGAACACACCCGCGATTGAAATAAGTAAGAGACGGTTAGAGTATTGGTGGCAGAAAATTAGAGAGAAAGGACAAAAATAAATATTGGAAAAATAAAATATGGACAGTGTGCCGTAAATGGCAGAGAACTTAAGCTGAAAATTTACCTTTTTTTCCATTAAGATAGAATTTATCGAAGTAGAGGCATTAGGCCAAAATCAAAAAAGAAAAAAGGTTTTTTTTTTTTTTGTCGAGCCTGGTGGCATACTTGTTACCACCCCGTTATAAAGGGGACGCTCATAGCATCCATCCATCCATCCATGTAGCCACCTCTAGTTTAGTTCTTGCAGTGTTCACTAGATGGCGGTACCGTCTCCTGTATGTAGCCACCTCTCGTTTAGTTCTTGTAGTGTTTACTGGATGGTGGTACCTGTATCTGATGATGAAAAGATGCAAGATGTTATAAACTAGAAAGCGGTACTTGTAGTTGATGAAAGACGCGAGATCTTATAAAATAGGAATGATGTCACACATGGCGCGTGTCATTGGTTGAAGGCAATCGTTCGATTTAGTGCGGCGACGTACGCTAGGGGGAGCGATGTAATAAAATCGAGTGGGCAAAATGTACAGAGGATTCATGGTTTACCAGGTTTACCAGATTTACCTCCGGAGCTTCGCCCACTCATCATCATTCACTTCGTGGATATGGCTGAATTTTTTTCTTTTTCGTGACTGTGATTGTACTATGTCATGCACGTTCATAATATCTATGGTTTCGTTCAGCAGTGAACGCAGCACGAATAATCGGACGTGGTATATGTTTGAGTGTGGTGCGTTGTGCATGGTGTGCACCCGTTGCATTTTGCCATTAACATATATGCCAGCTAAGCGGTCCTTGGTGCACAATCTCAACTTCGTCGCTTACTGTGTACTGTTGTGCAGTAACGTAGCGTGCTCATTCTCGATTTTTTTTTCGTTTTTCACTTTTACATGTGTGTATACACGCTTCTCCTACACCAAGAAATTTCTGCCTATACGCTCCTGCTGTTGTTTGATTAGCAGTGTTCACAGATGCTATAGTTAACTACACCGCCATATAAGTCAAAGAGGGAGATTACTTTCGAATACGAGTCGTCTTAGGCGATTGCGTAACACCCCCTCTGAGTTTTAATCGTATTGCTGTCGTTTGTCATTGCCTCCCAAGAGGCCACAATCTGCGCTATCGGTGAGATCGACCGCATAGAGAAGCCGACTCACACACACAAAAAAAAAAAACCCAGAGAGAGATATACATAAATCTGCAGTACTTCAACCTCGCTTTTACCCGGGTGACTGTTTACTCAGCACTTTTTTCTACGTGTTATTTTTATTTCTTGAAAAACGCACGGGACAGCGATACAGACAATCCCAGAGCACAGCTTGCGGCCTCCCCGACACGAGGAAGTTCAATGTTCAGTGCTCGAGACAACGTTCGAAACGGAAAACAGGAGATACCGGCAGCAGTCCTCGTGACCACAAGTCGGAGCCGGGGCGAGTATCCGGCGAGGGAGGGAATCGGCTCTCCTGCTGCGAACAGTGCGATAGGTGGCAGGCGTTATCTATCGAGAGCGCGCACAACCACGGCTGCAGCGCTAGTTATCTAAGCGGCGAGCTTTGGAAATCGTGGGCTCATGTCGTAACGACCTTGACTTTTGATTTCGCCGCAAGAGACAAAAGAACGCATTCCTCCACACGGCATGGAGTGATCAGGGGTCGATTCCATTATGATCCACAAGTGCCTGTAGAGCACTATATTCACTCCGCAGTCCAGGCAGATACGAACGTGAACTTGTATTGCTCATAACCGCCGCATGGTTGTCGCAATGCGTCATGCTATCAGTGAGCAACTGCGCTGCCAATACAACCGCATATTATGGCATATTCCTCTTCTCTTTCCCAACCTCAGACATCAGTCCGCACTGCTTGGCAAGAGTCGCCCGTACAAGATGGAGACTGTGGTGAAGCATGGGCAGCTAATTACCATGTACTGCAGCAAACAAAGCGGCGAAAATCTTGCTGCGTGGGTCATGCCCACAGCGAGGCCTCTTAGAACATGGTGGCAAGAAGTAATCCCTCCGCCACAAGCGTAGTTAAAAAGGAAAAAAAAGCGGAGGGGGGGGGGGACGGGGGGGGACACGATTCCTTCGCTCTAGAATTTGAAGCTCGGTGAGTTCGCTGTAATACGGAACATCCTGGTAGCACTAATTAGGCTAAAAAAATCGACGTAATCAGACGAGATAGAAGAAATACGGGAATACAAGACGTAATGACAATCGTACTGAAATGCATATAAGTAATCGGTAATGTACAGTTGTGCCCCGTGTAGAATAGGTGTAATGTCGGCGCTGAAAAGGAGTAACGAAAAAAAATCACCGTAAAAGGTGTGCGACGAATGCGCATATGCGATTCCGTCAAAAGGCGCGCAAGAATGCGAAGTTGCGTCGACTCGACGCAACCACGCGGAAAGGCGCCGCCGTTGTTTTGCAATGCACGCTTCAGCGCGCGCGCCTTCGGAGCACGTGGGAAGACTATAGTTTTCCCACGCGATTAAATTCTGTATACAAAGTGTAATCGCCGAAATTTCCGCGACAGCCGTCTTTTAACGCGATAGCATTGAAAATGCCGTGCACGCCACGTTTTCCGTTTGCGAGAAATCTCTCAGGATGCCAACAGTTAAAGCTATGGGTTGAAGCCGCAATCGAAAGCAGGCATTTTGCGTGGCAGTCAGGTACTGGACCACATGGAGAGATCGAAGCATTCCAAGCTTCGGCAGTGATGAGGATACGGGCGTCAGTGCAGCAATACAGGCGTCACGTTGAGTGATGGTTAACAATAACAGCTAGACGCATCATGTTTCGTTGCCGAAGCGTACAGAATTACCTTCGCCTTGGTGACAGTGGTTACAATGCTCAGCTGCTCACCTGAAAGTCGCTGATTCGATCCCGGCAGCGCCGGTCATATTTCGCTAAAGGCAAAATGCTATCGGGCCGTGTAGACCAGAAATTTCGAACAGATGGTCGAAATTTCTGGAGCCCTTCGTAACGGCGTCTATCATTTTACGGTAGTTTTGGCACGTAAAACCCGGCATACCTGCATAAGATTATAAGCACAGACTCGCACAAGACATCACGCCCTGTGAACTGCATTACGCAGTATACACATCACACAACGTAAGCCGCGTTACAACTGGTTTAATAAAGGTTGCCTAAAGCCGTCCACCCATTTCGAAGGGTTCAGCAATGCCTCATCATTTTCAGTCACAGTATCGACAAGGAGGCGCTACGCAGGGGCGTCTACAGTCCAAAAGCACGAAACGGTCTCTTCGTTTTTGTAATGCAAATTATCACGCGTAAGAATGAAAATAAAGAACTATAGTACTGTGCACAATGAAAGGGGCGTTGTGTCGTGATAATTACGCGTATGGCTGTGTGACTCAAGAGCACGACACGCGAGAGAGGCGATGCGAACAAGATCCTATAACGCTATTGCCTTCCACTCTTGAAGACGAATCTTAAGCGTGCTCCGATTTTTGGTGTGGTCCTGATATATGCGGTTTTTTTTTAACATGACGCACGTGCGCACGCACACACACACACGCACACACACACACACACACACACACACACACACACACACACACACACACACACACACACAGAGAGAGAGAGACAGACAAGCGGCGCTATTCAGCCGAACGACACAAACGACCTGTGCAAACGTGCCAAGGGACAGGAATATATATTCAATCATTGTCACTACCTGTTCATCGGTTTTACTTCGTTTTACTATCGCGGATTGTTCTACAACTGAGAACACCATGCACGGTGCCGAGGCGCGAGATCTGTAAGGAGTTTCTTACCGGTATTAGAAGCTAATAAACCAGGTGCGGCATATTAAGCTCAAAGGGAGCCCGTCATTTCTTTTCTAAATGAGAAAAAAAAAACTTTCCTATGATGTCGATGTAAAACAGTAAGATTAATACCGTGCATTGCGATATAAGTTCATCGCTGGCAAATAATGTTTACGTTATCGTTACTATTAAAGTTACTAGAAGTGCAACACGCGTCCCACTTTCAGAATCACCATTTGTGCTGGCTTTTGTTCTTACGGAAGCGCCTTGGGTTCTCCAATACTTGTCCTATATATGCTACTTCGAGAATGTGCGTCATACGGTACATTCTCAGTTGAATACTTCGCGGCAACCTTTTTTTTTTTCATCAAGCGCGTAAAAGTGATCGTCGGCGTCAACACGGGTCATGCAAAAAATCATAACATTCGATCCTAGAAATCTGTAACGTCATCGTGACCTCCATACATGACATCGTCGATTGGTCAAGCATGACTCAATCCAGGAGACCCTGCAAGATTACGCGAGAAGCACCAAGTTTCCAGCGTATTCGACCTCGGAGTCTACACGAAATTACATTAGGGCAAAAAGCTCTCGAGGCTGGGGATTCTGGGGAAATCAATTCAACTGACTGACAACAAAAAAAATTGCCCGCAGCTTCCCTCGGGGGAACACTGAGGAGGATGCGGAGCATATAATTGGTTAACGGGGTGTTAAAGTGCGACTTACTTGGGTCGATGGCTAAATTGGTTAACGTGGTTGTGAAATGGGGTGTTAAATTGCGACTTACTTGGGTCGATGGCTAAATTGGTTAACGTGGTTGTAGGAGGGGGTGTTAAATGAGTGAACACGTACACACGTATGCGAAAGGGCGGCGCTGGTCGAAGGGACGTCGATCATTGTGCTTGTGGATTCGTTGGAATTCATTTCACCGCGACCTTGGACGTCGACGCGCCGTACAAACCAACCGACGAGCGGCAACTGAGCGAGCGAGCGCCGACCTTGAGTATATATACAGCGCGACGGCGCATGCACTGTCAGCTGTCGAATGTTCGAGAAGGGGGAGAAGCGCAACGGCGCGTGCGCGCGCGTCAGCTGCCGATGTTCTCGAAGCGCGACGGCGCATGCGCGCGCGTCAGCTGCCGATGTTCTCGAAGCTTGACGGCGCATGCGCGCTACATTATACAGCTAGCGAATGTTCGTGAAGAGGAGAAGCGCACGCGGTGTGTAGAGGAGGAAGGGTGCACAGATGGTGGAGGAGTGAAGCGCGCGCGGTGTGTAGAGGAGGAAGGGATGCACAGATGGTGGAAGAAGGAGGAGGAAGCTTGCGGACAGCGCTGCACTACAAGCCTCGAGTATTAGATGCTCCGCATCTAAAAGAAGAAAAGCAAGAAGATAGACGCCGCCTTCGAGTCGTCTAAAGTGTGTGCATGAGGAACTGCATTTCGTAGCGATGGCAAAGCTGCACAGGCAAGCACGTGGAATGCGCGCACTGACTCAGTGATGCCGGAAAGTGCGCTCCACGGAGTCGGTGACCCGGCCAGACTTCCTCCTCAGCGCCAGTGGTTTCATTTATGTGCGCGCTCCTACCGAAGGCCGAGCGAACGCGTCACTCAGCATGCAGGTCGTAACGCCGAGATCGCATCGTGCACGATGACGTCAATACGGCCATAAGCCAAGTCACTGCACACTACGCCGACGCGTCGCCGAGCTTTTCCGTTCGCACGTCCTCTCTGCTCGGACCTGACCACGCGTTGCAGCGCGTCAGCTTGTGGACTCGGTGTCGCGCCCTCTCTACGCCCTCTCCCTAAGGAAGGAGCGAACTTGCACCTTTGTGTAGCCACTCCACTCTCCTTTCATAGGAAGAGGGCGCGGCACCGAGTCTACACACCTGGCGCTGCAAGGCGTACGTGTGGTCAGACCAAGTTTACCGCGTCTGTCTCTCGCCCTTATCCTGTGCGTGTGCGCCTTCATTGTGTCTTTGTTTTAGGGCGCTTTTACCGCCCTTAATCATAGAATACCTACGTGCCCACATGTCTACCTTGGTCAGCCTTATATGTATGGCAGTGCTTATGTCGGTCAGCTGTCCTTAGCTCACCGGTTTCCGGGGGTTAAATGGGAGTACTAGGAAGCGGTAAACAATTCTTGGAATGCTGCATCAGAATGCTGCATGGATTTATTTATTTTTTCGATCCGATATGTCACCCAAGCTCCCTCGCATTCTGTTAGAAATTGTTGTAGAACTTTCCGAGGATGCGTCCAGTAGCAGCTGTTGTATTCTGGTTCGAGGAGAGGAAAGACACTTCTGCAACCCCCCCCCCCAAAAAAAAAGGAACACGGCGCCGCGCTTTGGGGGGAAATGAAAGGGGAGAAGATAGAGGAAACAAGAGGCCACCTTGTCATTGAATCAGTATCCACAACGCCAAGTGAAGTGCCGGTGAACATCCATTGCCACTCAAAAACCCTGTGGGTGCCCGATGGCACTGGGAATCGAACCCAGTACAACCCGCTTTGGAGGCGCACGTTATCACCCCTTGACCAACGCTGCAGTCTGTGCGTCCATGCAGTGCTGCGCACGGCAATAGCTGACCTTCTCCTGAGCGGGGGGATGCCCTGGTCAAGGTATACATAGAAGGGCGACTATGACCGATTACATTCACTCAAATGACACGTTGGCTGAAAGGATGTAATGCTGCTAGACATGGCTTCCCACACGTTTTGCTGTATGTCGTGGCATTAAAGAGAGATGCTAAACTTTAGTACACTACACGTTAGCATTCTTCCGGGCAGGTATACATTGCGCTGTTGTAAAAGGAAAGAAAGCAGAATGAATATGCTTGACAATGATGGACAACTGGGCAAGCAGGCTGCGCACAGACTTACTTCAGCCCCTGCAGAGCAGTCCTTTACGCAAAAAAAAGAACAATAATGAAAGGCCCGGATGATCTATTGGAGAAAGAGAATATTGTAAGTGACGCCACGGAACCCAACTTGTCACGTACTCCGAAAACGGCTGCCTGTCGACATGGGCAGCAACACTTGTCGGCCTCTGTCATTCTTGCTCCCCGAATAGTGAAACAAACCGTAGCGCATACGTTATTCCTCTCTATTTCGTACACTCATGGCGCAGCCCACACAAGGGCGATAAAGCGCAAGTGCGTCGCAGTTAACTATTGCGCTCGCATAACTGGGTGTAAACGCTATTAAGCTTGCAAGAACGAGGCACGGATACGCAACGTCGCTACTTAGCGTGGTTCTTGTAGGCGAGAGTACGCGAGAAATCAACGTCGAGGTTTCTCTTTTTCTCTCTTTGAAATGAAGCTTGCACAGCCCGCAAGCGCATGAGGATGCGGCCTTCGATGGTGCGCCAGTCACACGCGCAATGCGGTTTTCCAATATTTCATGCTCTATCAAAGGCTTGTCGACGATCAGAAGTTTATGCTACGACGCTCCGATATTCCGCCGATATCGCATGTAATTTCACGTTGCCACATTTCATTGCTGTCTGGATACCAAAGCCTGATCGTCTCTATATACTGCACGCAATATAATATTTCAGGTTTTACGTCCCAAAACTACGACATGATTATGAGAGACGCCGTAGTGGGGGGCTCCGGAAATTTCGACCACCTGGGGTTCTTTCTCTTTGACGCGAACTGACATCGCACAGCACACGAGCCTCAAACATTTCGCCTCCACCGAAATGTGACCGCCGCGGCCGGAACCGAACCCGCGACCTCCGGGTCAGGGGCCGAGCACCATAGCGGACTCTTTGCTGCATGTAGCAATTTGAGCGTTGCGCTGCTAAGCACTTGGATGACGGTCCGATTTCCGCCATGATGGGAGGAAACAGCAACGAAGGGGCATTGCGCGATCGAAAAAAAGACAGACAGACAGACAGACAGACAGACAGACAGACAGACAGACAGACAGACAGACAGACAGACAGACAGACAGACAGACAGACAGACAGACAGACAGACAGACAGACAGACAGACAGACAGACAGACAGACAGACAGACAGACAGACAGACAGACAGACAGACAGACAGACAGACAGACAGACAGACAGACAGACAGACAGACAGACAGACAGACAGACAGACAGACAGACAGACAGACAGACAGACAGACAGACAGACAGACAGACAGACAGACAGACAGACAGACAGACAGACAGACAGACAGACAGACAGACAGACAGACAGACAGACAGACAGACAGACAGACAGACAGACAGACAGACAGACAGACAGACAGACAGACAGACAGACAGACAGACAGACAGACAGACAGACAGACAGACAGACAGACAGACAGACAGACAGACAGACAGACAGACAGACAGACAGACAGACAGACAGACAGACAGACAGACAGACAGATAGACAGACAGACAGATAGATAGATAGATAGATAGATAGATAGATAGATAGATAGATAGATAGATAGATAGATAGATAGATAGATAGATAGATAGATAGATAGATAGATAGATAGATAGATAGATAGATAGATAGATAGATAGAGCACGCGAAGCTTCACTTGCTCCCATTTTTCCGATAGGCCAAGCGCTGCCGAGTTTTTTTTCGCAACACACATTCACGCGAAGACGAATGACACGCGCGACTCAGCGGGGCACTTCCCTTCAACAATTACCGGCCCCAGCGGGAGCGAGTGTTCGCCTTATTGTTGTAAGAGCAGCCCCTTTGTTCTGGCGTAGAAATGTCGATCTCTGGCGATGATGACTTGACAAGCTGGCATGAGGAAACAATGAGTCGATACATCACACTCCGTTTCGCTGCTCCGCGGTCGTTGATAAAGCGCGCTCCCAGAGCGAGCAGGTGTCGGGGGCATTCCCCGTGCACGACTCGCAACTGCGTTCACTTAAAACACAGGTTCGCTTTCATGTGAATGGTTTTCTCCAGCTTTCCAGAAACGCCAGCCGAAGTCGAGTGACACCGTACTCGATTGAATTTCAGTCAACATAAACTGCACAATGTATTCCTTTCTTTCCTTGTTTCTTTCTTATTACCTACAGCAGGCTGACTATAGTTAGCTACCTATGCGGACGGACGGAAGCGATTATTGGATCAATGATGGATGGATCCTGTCAGAGTTCACATTGGTTACTCTGAATTTTGAAAGCTTTGACAGCGTTGTGTGCTTCGGTATTCAGCATTGTTGTATGCGAGTCACGTGAGCTGAAACGTCCCGTATGAGGTCATTAGCAGATTGTGACGTTGACGCCATTTTTTGCAGTATCGATGCTGAAAAAATAGCGAGAACTGCGAAACGGCACGACGTATAGGCTGCTATCCCATCAGTCACCCCGCCGCGGTGGTCTAGTGGCTGAGGAACTCGGCTGCTGACCCGCAGGTCGCGGTATGGAATCCCGGCTGCGGCGGCTGCATTTCCGATGGAGGCGGAAACGCTGTAGGCCCGTGTGCTCAGATTTGGGTGCACGTTAAAGAACCCCAGGTGGTCGTAATTTCCGGAGCCCTCCACTACGGCGTCTCCCATAATCATATGGTGGTTTTGGGACGTTAAACCCCACATATCAATTATACCATCCGTAATACGGGTCAACCGGCTGACACGGGCGAAATAACGTTTCCTATGAAACGCCTGAAAGAAACCTTCCTTTCGATTCATATTTTACGGCGGTGCCGTGACGCCACAAGAGGAGTTTCCGCTCAAGTCACGCATGACTCTTCCTCATGTCACGGCGGCCAAGAGTTTTACAATTCCGCTTCTTAATTTACAGAAACGCTCATGACAGTATATATGATTCGCATTAACAACGAACAGCGCTCATTAATTCATCGAAACACCTGGTAGCGCAATAGCTGCGATGGCAACGCCGTGCAGGTGCACAGGATATCTAGCCGTAAGCGATTTCACGAGACACCTGTTGGGTATGACTGCGGTAGACTATACACAAGCGCACGAGGGAGCAGCGCTCGCCAAGCACCGACGAAGAGACAATGATCGCACGTACTAGGGCTTTCTAAGAAGTAGTAAATCACGTCGAAAATGTCGCGCCTGCAAGCTCATATGGCGGGCCGCGTAATCGTGCGCGTACGCAGAGCACGCCGCGCGTGTCGCTGTGCGCCGTAACAGGTAAGCCGGCCACTACACGAGAGACGAAACGAAGGCACAGGGGCCGTAAGACAAGCCGGTCGTGCCCGCCGAGATCAAGGCCACCGATCGGAGACGATCGCCGCGCCTCGACGCACGGCGTTTCCCAGAACCGCTGCAGCGGTGGATTCGTTGAGCAACGCAACCGGCTTGCCGTACCAGCATCTAGAGTATATACACTGTCGTCAAATATGGCTGTGCATGGAAGCTTCAGCCACACGGAGTCCAGTGCGCCGAACGCCATGTCGGCCTTGAGTAAGGCATTAGTCCCGGTATGTAGCAAAACAAAGAGCACGCATTAAATTACACTAAATGCTAGGGTCCAACGCATCGAAACTAAGGCGGAATTCGCAATTTATTTGCAGGCCCTTGCATCTGTATTAAACAAACGAACCGTCGCCGATCCCTTACACAGTGGGCACGGGACGACGACGTGGACGACGACGACGACGACGACGACGACACCACCACCAACAGCAGCAGCAGCGTATATCTCTTGCCACAAAGCACGAGCATATTCAACTTAGCCAAGTCCTATGGAATGTGCAATAAAAGAAACGGCACCCACTTCTACCACACATCTCTCCGCCTCGTATACGAACAAACAGCGCTGTTTCAATTACGCGGAATCACGAACACTTGTTCATCTCTTTCGATATTGAGGCATCTACGGTGAATATCGGCGAGGCCAGCGTAACCGATCGCATGGCTGCCTTCAAGGAACACAAACACTCGCTTATTTACGTCGTCGGATAACGATAAAATCGAAAAACCGGATGCACCGACAAGAAAAGATGTTTTTCAAAGTGAGACTTTCTTGACGAACGTCGCTGCGCAGGTGCATGGTATGTATAACCACGCGGCAGCAGCTTCGGGCCGCTAACGCTTGATTTGAAAAGAGCGAATGAATGAATGAATGAATGAATGAATGAATGAATGAATGAATGAATGAATGAATGAATGAATGAATCCCGGCGTACAAAGTTGTGTAGTTTACGCATTGTATGCCTGAACCAGAGAATCAATACGAATAATTTTATAAGACGTAAACGAGGGTTTCAAAAGCTGTTTCTCGGTCAGCATCAGAAAAAAAAAGATGAAAAAGAAAGAAATTTACGCAGAGCTGCAACAGGGGAAAAAACGAAAACAACTTTAGTGATCTGAATTAGGACATAGGGACATTATAACAAGACAAATTATGTCGCACAAAAAAAAAAGCACAGCGTGAAGCTTATCGGGTTAACTTTTTTTTTTCCTAGAAGCACTCGCTAATATTGCATAAACGATGGAAAATGTTGACGACTGTTCGCTCTTCACATTTATAATAATGCATAAAAATAGGGAGATCCTAAAGCTTCGCCTTCAGGAGCTGAATGCGATAGCGACATCCTGTTCCTAGTGCGTACTTCAGACACTTAGTGGCATTAAACCTTTTCCAATTTGCTAGGCACCCACTACGTGGTCTTAAAAGAATAGGCGCAGTAGCGTGTGTGCCTTATGTATTGGGGTACCGGCTTTCAACCACGGACCCAGTATTGAAATCACATATTCTAACGCCTGCAGGCAATGGACGTTTGTACCACGTATTATTACTGCAATACTTCATGTTGCATTGTGAAGCATGTATATATAACGCATGTGTTTGTGAAGCATGAGAGCTACTTTCACTGCATGTCCAAGCAGAGGATGCTCTTTTCACCGTTTTCACAAGCAGAGGCGTGGCCGTGAAGTAGAACATCCGCTTGCCACGGAAACGACCCGGGTACGATTTTCGGGGGTGACGGTACGATCACCACTTGCAACCTAAAAACTCTGGTTCGCTCACCACTCTGCTGCAGGTTCTTTTATCATTTATCTGTTTGTTAGCATCGTTCTCGATTTTTCGGTCACGCATAAGACGACGATTTTTCGCTCACAACCAACGACACCGGTATTTCTGCGAAACGAACTCTTTAACTCTATCTGCGTTAATGGTGTAAGGCATATTTACATTTACAGCTAAGCATCTGCCTCATTCAACTGGATGTTTCGCACACTAAATCTCATCATTTCTAAAAAAAAAAACATGTCACCGCCAGTTCCTTTGCCATGGTATACAGTTAACATACGTCACTTCATCATTCCAATAACAGTTAAAAAAAAGAAATCGAAACAACCACGCGATCAGCCACGAGCTTTCGATCGCATAACAGACGACGTATTCGCTGTCACTCGCTCACACGATGATAAACAAGAAATATACATGCCAACAGACTCAGGGGCCGAAATGCGAGCTCGCAGTTCCGTTTACGTAAGCTATAACGCATTCCAAGAGCAAGTCGTAACACTTTTGTTACACAAGCACGGAACGATGAGAAGCCGGCTAAAGCTCATCGAAACAAACAATGCGCGGGGTGGGAAACGCACAGGCGGCAAAGCGCAAAAAGAGGTCAAGGGCCCAGCACGTCGTCATGGCAAATGCCAGGTGGCGTGACAGACTAAACGACGAGCACGGTTGCAGGGCTATATGTGCAATCAGCGCCCCGTGAGAGTTCGTACGTCCTCGATGTAAGCATGTAGTTTTAAGTAGCCACCTCTGGTTTAGTTATTGGAATGTCCGCTAGATGGTGGTACTTGTATATGAATATATGATGAAAAGATGCGAGATGGCGGTACTAGGAGTGTTCACTAGGTGAACGGACGGACAGACGGACGCACGATAAGACAGACAGACAGACAGACAGACAGACAGACAGACAGACAGACAGACAGACAGACAGACAGACAGACAGACAGACAGACAGACAGACAAACGGACGGACGCGGCCAGCCGAAATACGATTCACGGTTTATCGATAAAGCCCTCCGAAGCTTCGCCCCAGTCATCGTCATTCGCTCCGTGAATATGCCGCGATTTTTTCAGACGCTGCATGCCTGCGTAGCCCTTGCGAGGCAAGAGAGGGGAAGGGGAGCGACGGTTTTGCGGTTGCCCTCCTGTGCCGACACGAGACGATAGCATGCGCAGTGGGGGTGTACGGAGGGACAGCGTTACATAGGCTAGTCGAAGAGCTGCTTCGAATATAAAAATTTGACAGGTCTCACGTACCTTGGGGAATCGACGTTATGCGAAGCATGCGGAGGAATCAAGGTTGATTGATTTGATTTGTGGGGTTCAACGTCCCAAAACCACCATATGATTATGAGAGACGCTGTAGTGGAGGGCTCCGGAAATGTCGACCACCTGGGGTTCTTTAACTAGCGCCCAAATCTGAGCACACGGGCCTGCAACTTTTCCGCCTTCATCAGAAATGGAGGAATTAAGCTCTGTTTTAATGAGGTGAACGTTACGAAATCACGCTTACGATATGTACAAATGTACGCACAAACATGTTGAACAGCTCCAACTCGCACATTATCACTACAGCGCAAAGCAGTCACTGGTAAACACGGTCATCCACACAAGGCAAGGAGGGTGGAAGCACGGCACGCTGGTCAGAGACTATATACCAACATTCTCCTATAGGAAAACAATCGCGAAATATAACCACGAGAATTACACTCGCATTGAAGAACTTCGGGTGGTGGAAAATATTGGAGTTCGCCACTACAAGGCATGCCTCATGGCGATATCGCGGTTTGTCACGTAAAACCGTGCAAGAAAGAAGAAGGTCAACCAGACGCGCGTACGGTTTGTTATCCTACGCTTGGGGAAGGGCATCAAGGTTTGAAAACTGAGAAGGACGGGAAGAAAGGTATCCCGTAGTTTAAAGCAGACTGCTGCGTTCGACAGTCATGGAAGCAGGATTTCTGGCGTATCCTATATCACTGTAGACCATCCAGTTATGGTCCCTATACTGAAGGTTTGTAAGCACGGGAAATAGAGCACCCAGTACCTGCTGTACGGACTCCACGTATGGCGATTTCGGCCTGCCGACAAACACGTGAAGGGTGCTTAACAGTGATCGAATCACTACGATGATTGACTCGTCTTCTTCTGGCAACTCGCAAGCCATGCATTCAATAAATCTAACCATCAATCCAAGTACATGAGCGTTTTCTCTTCTCGTTCCCATTGATATCCGGCCGTAGTTACCGCGAACCGAACCCGCGATCTCGTGCTCGCTCCGTGGCGCAACGCCGATGTATGCGTGACAGCAGCGGATGCAATAAGCGTTACGAAGGCTGAGCGAATTTTTCTGTTGTTACGTAGAGTCTCGTTTAACAGAACTGTTCATTCTGATGCACCGAAGAAAGAAAGAAAGAAAGAAAGAAAGAAAGAAAGAAAGAAAGAAAGAAAGAAAGGAAAAGGAAGGAAGGAAGGAAAAGATAGATAGATAGATAGATAGATAGATAGATAGATAGATAGATAGATAGATAGATAGATAGATAGATAGATAGATAGATAGATAGATAGATAGATAGATAGATAGATAGATAGATAGATAGATAGATAGATAGATAGATAGATAGATAGATAGATAGATAGATAGATAGATAGATAGATAGATAGATAGATAGATAGATAGATAGATAGATAGATAGATAGATAGATAGATAGATAGATAGAAGGAAAGAAAGAAACGAGTACCACTATCCATTTCTTGTTCTCGATTGCAGAACCTCGAAAACTGTCGTGGAACTAAGTGAATTAAGTAATACACCCCAGCGCGCAATGCTCAGTGTTGAGTTTCCAAGTAGCGACGGAGATGGGGAGGGCAGTCAACCAGGAATGCACACGGTTTGCCATGTTATCACCATAGGCATCAGCACTGTTGTAGGTGGGGGTTCAGGAGGAATGCCTCCCCCCAAACTACCTAACAGAGGGAGGGCGCAAAATCTGCCCCTTGCATTGTATAATGGGGAAGAGGGGGTGAGGGAGAACCTTGTGGACGCCTATGTTTATCAGATATATGGAATGAGGAAAGAGATCTCTTTCTGTCTCAGCCTCAAGCGCTCGGATGCGTATCAATTGATTGATTGATATGTAGGGTTTAACGTCCCAAAACCACTATATGATTATGAGAGACGCCGTAGTAGAGGGCTCCGGAAATTTAGACCACCTGGGGTTCTTTAACGTGCACCCTCGGATGCGTATCAAGACTGTTGGTCTAGATGTATTTCGCGGCTAAAGTATGCCAGCAAAGGTATTTGTTACAGAAAACGCACCGGCGCTCTCATGTCACTGCTGTCGATTGGCGCCAGTGGCATCGGTCCGTGCAACTTTTACCTCGTCTACACGTTTAATCTATGCTATAGACGCGCTTTCGGACAACGGATTTGAAGAGGCGGCGCACCTTACGTTTGCGTGACTGCGGTACGTGTCGGCGTAGTAGTGGCATCGCGTATGCTGCTGCGACAGCTAGCTGCTGCTGTTGCGATGCGCGGGCGTCGCCGCACTGAACTTTACTGCTACAGCAGGAGTTGTCGCTTGCCGACAGTGACCCCGCCACGCGGCCGCGTTACCCGAAGACACGTCGTTCGTCATCGCGCGGCCGCGAGCGAGGAGGACGTTGATCCCGCCTGCACACTGCAAGGTCACCAACGCCATCGTGCCGCAGTATTCGTTCATCCAGCCACACGTTTTTTTTTTTTCTCTTTTACTGATTCATTTACTTTCTTACTGCATATGTCGTTTAGTTTTATCAGTTTCCCATACCACACTCACACTTGCGCATCAGTTATAGTTCATCGCAGCCTGGGCGCACTTGAAAATTACTGTTTGTACTTTCGTTTCTTCCTTCTCGTCCTTGGCTCGTTTTATATTTTTATTTTTTAGTGGGGCGGGCAGGAAGGAGTGATCTTGCAATCTATGCTTGGCTTTTTCGTTGTTGCTTGTCGTTGCTGTATTTTAATAGATGTCACTGCCCTAAAATGTCAATGTGACGATGATTACACAGAACCAGGCGCTTATATCTAATGCATACAGGCCAAGAAACCGGGATATTTCCGCAATGGAACGCCCGTCTTGGTGTCTACTTTCTAAGCCATATTTTCGTTTTTTTTTTCTTTCTTTACAGAGACATTCTCGTTAGCGTTTTTCGATCAGAAAGAAGTTCTCGTTTCGTTTTGTTTTGCACCTTTCCATTTTTTTTTTCAGTTTCCAACACCATACCACCACAATCATGGTGCTACATCCGCTACGGAGGTGTAGCAGTAATGGTGCCAGATCGCTGACCCGAAAAATCGCGAGGTCGAATCCCGGCCGCATTCTGATGGAGGCGGCATGCTAGAGGCCCGTGTACATGATTGACGCGCACGTTAAAGAACTACAGGTGACATAAATTTCAGGAGACCTCCATTACGTTCCGTCTCTCCTAATCATGGGTGTGTTCCAATACTCACCGTAGACAGCTAAATGGACGGCAGCCATCTCAAGTCTCATTCCAATTCTCACGTAGCCGGCAAAATAGACAGCTCCGAGAAGACCACATCGTAGACAAATACGACGCAGGCTACTTTGCTGTCTAAACAAGATGGCGGCTCAGCGAATCGCTTAGATAGATCGAATCTCGCCTGAATGGTCGTCTGCACACAAGCAGACGCTTTCCCAGACGCTCAATGAGAGTAACGTTTATTTGTTTTTGATTTCAACACGAAATAAGCCAGCAAACACAACTGTTACGTTTGTTTATTTTAGCTTTTTCTTCTCGACGCGAGGTGGCGCAGTCTGCATAGACTGGCGAGATAATTATACTAGGAGACATGAATGCGCACATAGAAGATATAGATGGGTATACCGACCCGACAGGCAAAATGATCATGGATATGTGTGAAAGGCTTCATTTCATCATTTGCAGCAGTGGCGAGAAGTGTGAAGGGCAAATAACATGGGAGGTAGGAAGGCTTCAGTCGACGATAGATTATGCACTGATGTCACATAGGATGTATGATAAGCTCAGGGGAATGCACATAGATGAAAGTGGCTCCAGAAGTCTGGGTAGCGATCACAAACGTATCAAGCTAAGTTTTGGAAGAGCAGTGAAAGTGGGAAGGAGAAAAGATGAGCAACTACAGGAAAATTTTTATCCAGAAAGGCAAATTGAAATAGCCACTAAACAAATTGAGAAAGTAATCACGGAGGATAATAAGACAGTGTGGACATACACGAATCTAATTAGACTCTTTGAGCTAGAGCTTGCTAAGACGCGTGACAAGTCACCCCGGAAAAGAAGACACAAACCCAAAAGTTGGTGGGATGAGGAAGTTAAGAGAGCCATAGCAAAGCGTCAGGAAGCCTCTAGGGAAAACCGACATGCTAAGCAGCGGGGTGAACCGACAGATGATGTTGAAAGAAAATGGGCAACCTTTCTAAGCTGTAGAAGGGATGCATCCCTTCTGATCAATGAAAAGATTAGAAGGAAGGGAGCTCAGTGGCTGGCAGAAGTACATAAAAAAAGATAGAAAGGCAGCTGCGAAATTTCGGAACCATCTAAACTCCCTAAGAAATGATACGAGCCTAGAGCAGAGTTTTATAACTACAGCCCAAGGTGCTAGGCTAGAAGGGGACGAAGCTATTGAATATATAAGAACAAGGGTGACAAAAAAATTTCAACAAAGCAGTACTTTATGCACCACAATAGAGAAGGTCGAATCAAGTGGTGCAATGGCCCCATTTTCACAAGAGTGGGAAAGGGCTGAGAAAAGGGTTCCTAGAAGTACATCAACAGGCCCAGATGGCATTCCAATTAGGCTGATAAAGACATTAGGTCCGAAGTCTAAGCAGGCTTTGAGAGAGGCAGTGAGCACAATAATAATTGATGGTGAAGTTCCCAATGGATGGAAACTTAGCAGGATGAGCATGATCTATAAAGGAAAGGGGGACAAAGCTGACATAAACAACTACCGTCCTATAACAGCGACATCAGTGGTATACAGGCTGGCGATGTAGATTAGAAAGGAAAGACTGCAGGCGTGGATAGAGGACGAAGGGGTGCTGGGGGAACTTCAGAATGGGATTCGGAAACACAGGAGGTTGGAAGACAATCTGTTCTCACTGACGCCGTGCATCGAAAAAGCAGAAAAGGAACACAGGCCCCTGTGTCTAGCATTTTTGGATATCAAGGGAGCGTACGATAGCGTGGTTTAAGAGGAATTGTGGGGAATACTGGACACACTAGGCGTGGAACATGTAGTCACTAATCTTTTAAAGGGTATCTATAAAGGTAACAAGGTAGTTATAAACTGTGAAAAACAGGTATCCAAGCCTGCAGAGATAAAACGGGGGCTTAGGCAAGGGTGCCCCCTGTCACCCTTATTATTCATGATGTACCTAGAAGGATTAGAGGCAAAATTAGAAGGAAGTGGGCAGGGCTTCAACCTCTCTTTAGTCAAACAAGGAAAACTTATTGATCAGGCACTACCAGCATTAATGTACGCGGATGATATAGTGCTAATGGCCAACAACAAGGAAGATTTGCAGAGATTGATGGACATCTGCGGTAATGAGGGAGATAGGTTAGATTTTAGATTCAGTAAGGAAAAATCAGCAGTCATGATTTTCAATGACAACGAAGGTAGTGAGCTTAGAATACAGGAAGTCACGCTAGAGATAACAGATAAATACAAATATCTGGGCGTATGGATAAGCAATGGGACCGAGTATCTGAGGGAACACGAAATATACGTGACGACTAAAGGTAACAGGAATGCAGCAGTCATGAAAAATAAGGCACTGTGGAATTACAATAGGTATGATGTTGTGAGAGGAATATGGAAAGGGGTCATGGTTCCTGGGCTGACGTTCGGCAATGCGGTCTTGTGCATGAGATCAGAAGTTCAAGCAAGACTAGAAATTAAGCAACGTGGAATAGGTAGGCTTGCTTTAGGAGCTCACGGGAATACACCAAATCAGGGAGTACAAGGTGATATGGGATGGACATCATTTGAGGGCAGGGAAGCTAGCAGCAAGATAAAATTTGAGAAGCGATTGAGAGAAATGGGGGAAGAGCGTTGGGCTAGGAAGGTTTTCAGCTACTTGTACATGAAGAATGTCGATACAAAATGGAGGAAGCGAACCAGGAAGTTGACTGGTAAATACTTAAAAAACAGCAGGTGGCCAAACCAAAAAGAACTATCGGTTAAGAAGAAAGTGAAGGAAACGGAGACTGACATGTGGAGAATGGGCATGATTAAGAAGTCCGCACTAGAGATCTATCGAACTTTTAAGCAGGAAATTGCCAAGGAAAGGATCTATGATAATACTCGGGGTAGTTCTCTACTGTTTGAGGCCAGGACGGGAGTACTGCGAACCAAGACATATCGGGCCAAATACGAAGGGGTAGACACAGTATGCAGTGCGTGTGGAGAGGAAGAAGAAACTGCCGAACACTTGATAATGTTCTGTAAAGGGCTTCACCCTATAGTTCAGGATGATGGCGCAGAGTTTTTCAAAGCACTGGGGTTTAGGGACCGGGAGGGCAAAATAAACTTTAAGCGGGTAGACTTAACTAGAAGGAGGTTATCTGATTGGTGGCTAAAGTCAAGGCACGAGTGAAAATTAAACTCTTCACTGCAAAGTACGAATCCTCAAACTCACTTTTTAAGGGAAAAATGAATATAGTTTTTGGTTCATTAGGTATTACGGCTTGGTGGCGCTAGCCACCGCCCGATCTAAAGGGTACAGCCATATCCATCCATCCGTCCGTCTAGGTGGCGTTAGCTGCCGCCCGATCTAAAGGGTACAGCCACAACAATCCATCCATCCATCGTCTATGTGCTGCCTAAGAATTGGAGCACAGCTCATATTGTGGTTTTGGAACGTTAAACAAGAACAGTTCATATTATTATCGACGCAATCGTGCAGTATGAAAGGTGAATGACACGAGTGCAATAAAGTTTGAAGAATCATCATGCCGATTCTGAATGCTTAGGGGGTGCAGTTGAGTTCTCGGGTTTTCACACGACACGTGTTCGTGCGGTGACAGTTATCACACGAGTGGAGCCGACCCTTCCATGGCCAAGTGCGGCGTGACAAATGCAGGGACGTGCGCGAGAAGCGCGTGAGTTCAGTCGCTGCTGTCACCACATGATTTCGTATAGATTTATCAGTTAATCTGAGCGCCATACATCAAGAGTGATTACGGGTAGGTATTGACGATCAGTACATGAGCAATGCGCGCAAATAACATTATCAGATAAAGTCTGTAGATTACTTAAACAAAGCGCTACATGTGCCTGCGCGTGTGCCTACGAAGCATTCGAGGAAAGTTCTAGTACATTTTATTTATTCCATACTGCGGAGTTCGCACAGGTATAGGCAATGCAAAGGAAAACAAAATAATGAACAAACGAAAAAAAAATAAACGTTAATCTCGGCGCAATGGTGTTATCGCAATGGATAAAAAATACAGCGCCTAGCTCAGTTACAAGATAAGGAAACGTGCAGAAAGTTATGTCTTACGTTGTTTCGTTCACTTTTCCGTTAGTGATTGTAATTAGAGCGTCATTAAATGTATATTTGCTTTGGAGTCAATCATGTTCCATTTTTGCACAAAAAGAGAAAAAAGGAAAGGTATATCCGAACAGAAAACAACGAAGGCTCTGCACCTCCTTTAAGCTTGACAGCAATGCCTAAATTTATTTTTTTTTACAAAGGTGCTCGTTCTATTGTTAAACACAAGAGAATAAATCCAGCAGACAGTTACGTTACGCCAGAGAGAGAGAGAGAGAGCCGATTTCATTCATTGTTAAGTTACTCTATTGTGTGTAGAAATTATAACCAATCGAAGCGAATTAAAGCGGACGAAAAATTCCGCTGGCCATCCATAGGATCCGAACCCACAACCTTTAATTTACGCGTCCGATGCTCGAAACGCAGGACTCGTGCGCTGCATTCCGGAACAAGGGCAGTCAGCTGCAGTTCGCTAGACTGAGCGTGACACTTCGTTTTTTTTTTTTCGATGTTTTATCAATTATACACTACGACGCTGCATTCATCAAGCAGATGCGTCAAAACTATATTGAGGATGCGACAAATAACAAAACGCTTAAAAAGCGAACAATCGGGAGAGTGAAAGGGCAAATGGAAACAATCTAACCAAATGTTACAACCCGCGTAGAAGTGATCAATGGGCGACAAGCGATGATTGATGCGCATCAAGCGTGCCCAGTGTTGATATATGCTCCCCATGCGAAAGCACATGACAACGTTTCCCAACCAATGTACACAACTGCTCGTGATCTACGCCTCACAGACGCAAAGCGCTGACCTTTCCAGAATAAAGCATCCAAAAACTACGTTCCCAATAAATTGCGTAATCTGTTTTATGATCAACAAACAACTCTGCAAGAGTTAAGTTGAGAGGTCATGAAAGTATTACTCGACATATCAATGTGTACTATTAGGTGAAAAATAATGAAGAAGGAAGTGGGCATTCCACAGTGCAGCCATTGGCCGCACAAACTACTATTACACACATTATAATTGGTGCTTGTGCGAGCAATTTTCAGTAAGGTATACATGTTGTTAGAGCGCACTTTCGGTTCTCGCATATGCCACGCACTGGCAGCAAATGCAACCGGCAATACACTATATGGTCACTCCTGCAACAACATTGTCGTCATTCTGGTTAGTTGGCAAATGACGCCGTAACCTTCGATGTAATAACTGAATATTACCTTGCGAGACAAAAGTGCCATACTTATTCTTACATCACACCTCAGAGCGAAAAAGGAAGGGGAACTATATGACGTCAACCGAGCCTTTTCCCCTCGACTTAGTTCCGCAACGTTCTGTACAACCGATTATAGCAACCGCTAAGCATTTTGTTCGCGGCAACATACAGATTAACAGCACAAATACAGAAAAAAAAAGTCCTAGTCAATGACCAAGTCGTATAGTTCAATGGTGGCTAACGGATTTACACTCTTCTCCTGTCGCGAATAGGGCCAGCATCCTCTTACCAGAAGATATGGTGAATGGAAGATCACTTCCAGTACAAACTGGCCATAGTAAGAGCTATCCAGCTTGCATTGGGATACAATGAGAGCGTGGTCACAGTGATGAGGTTCCCGGAAGCGTCAGACTGCACCGTGGGTTAGCCACTTAATGTTGAAGATAACGAGGGAATTGTGATTGAGGAGCACTCAGATAACATAGTGTGAAACTTCAGACCTGCACCGCAGGAATTTATGCACGATTTCCACAAAGTGGGATAGGGGTGAGGCAGGGTAACTAGATTGGGCGGAATATAATGTACACCACACACAGTGACAGCTCATTTAGATATTGAAAAAGGGGATGAAAAGGTCATATAAATAATTGGCCGACGGTCCTAGCGCAACAGGTTTAATACACCACTGCTAACTGACGTTAGCAGCAACCTGTAATGGTGGTTATCGAATCTTTGCAGTAACGCCCCCCCTCCCTCTACCAACTAGCTTCTGAATTGACACGGACGGCACATCTAGGGTAGTGGAAAATGGGAGTTCACACAGCAGCACGCGCGTGAAAATTTTCGATTATTCCGCTGAAATCTAACAAAAACCTATTTACTGTAAACACTGAGCACATAAACTTAGACCTACTATAATCCGCAGGAATTTATGCACGATTTCCACAAAGGGGGATAGGGGTGAGGCAGGGTAACTAGATTGGGCGGAATATAATGTACACCACACACAGTGACAGCTCATTTAGATATTGAAAAAGGGGATGAAAAGGTCATAAATAATTGGCCGACGGTCCCAGCGCAACAGGTTTAATACACCACTGCTAACTGACGTTAGCAGCAACCTGTAATGGTGGTTATCGAATCTTTGCAGTAACGCCCCCCCTCCCTCTACCAACTAGCTTCTGAATTGACACGGACGGCACATCTAGGGTAGTGGAAAATGGGAGTTCACACAGCAGCACGCGCGTGAAAATTTTCGATTATCCCGCTGAAATCTAACAAAAACCTACTTACTGTAAACACTGAGCACATAAACTTAGGCCTACTATAATCATAGCACAGTCTACTGTTCGCCAGACGACCGGAGAGAGGCAGACTTGAGCAGGGTCTGAGATCTCCTCGCGGTGACTAATCATGCTATCGAGTGTCATTAAATAATACCTCCGGTGGCAAGCCACTTCGGAACACACCTTCTTCCAGGAAACCTTCCGCAAGAATGTGACGCAACCGTTTAGCAAATAAACGCTGCTGCAGAACGACGGGCCGATAACCCGCTGCCGCTCTCGGCCGCGTTGCAGCAAGCACCACAACCCCAGAGAACTGCAGTTATCTCACAGATAGAAGCCCACAGATCACGGTCACTTCAGTGGCTAGACGCTGAGCGAAAAACACCGAGGAGCGGAAAAACCTTCGGGCCTTTTCACAATCGTAAGCAGCAACCAACAGACTAAAGGAAGTTGCGTCCAAAACGAATGCTCACTGCTGACACGGCGGCGCTGGTTTCGACCCCAGCTTGCAGTGGGCAAGGCGAGGAACAAGAGAAGAAAAGAAAACGAAGTTACGGTAGAGGTCACTATAGTTAAGAGGTAACTGTACATCCCAGACGACTGTACCCTGCAGTGTAACGCCGAGCGCTACATAAGTGGGGCTGTTTTTTCTGCATCCAGTGGCGATAACGAAGCCAGCTCGGGGCTTATCCTCGCCAGCGCGCCAACACTGAGCATACAAACGAGAGAAGCCGGTTGTGTTGAGTAACGCACCTGTTAAGAGTGACGCTGGTGCAAAGGGAGAGGGACAGAGTACTACGTTCTCGAATGCCTGCAGTCGAGTGCGACCGTTGCGACACGCCGACAGGTAGGCAAGTGCACGCGCGCGCGTCCACTATCGGGCGCCACTCAGTCACACACGCGGCGGACGGAATCCGATTAGTAGCCGTGCAAACCGTCTGGCAGTGTTATCGGAAGAGGCCGCGGAACATCGCCACGTCCCTGTTACGGACGAACTCGAGAGGTGGGGGATGCATACGCTAACGGCAGCCGATACAAGTCGGCGGCGGCGATCACGCGAGCTCAGCGAGGCTCGGCACAACACGGGCAACCGCGTTATCTGGCGGCGATCTCGATAGCGAGATGAGACGAGCGCACCGAAAGCATGCTGACTACCACATGCGTGTGTGTGTACGGGGAAGCTCACGAAAACAAAAACAATCTCACAATGCGCCGTCGCACTCGTCACGGCCCCACTCGCTGCATACGAAATCAGGGAAGGATGAAAGCCGCAAAACACCGCCAAGGTGGCGCGCTGGCGTGCGGAACACCTCACGGTGGGCCCACCAACGCCGCCGAAAATTAAGAAATAGCACTGGCGAGGTCAAGGACCGCCGAATCAGGTGTTCCGTCTCAGGTGCGGGGTGATGTTCCGTCATCGACCGCTATCAAAATAAATGCACCGAATGAAGCCACAGTGGGCTTACCTTCGTTTTGGTGATGACATGGTTGGCTAGACGCACCACTGCGAAGTTTCCTTTGCCGATCGTCTTTTCCAGTTCGTAAAATCCGACTCGAACCAGCCCCGCACATCCCGACGCCCTTACCCTGTCAGCCGCCATGTTGTGGCGCGCCGCACGCATGCGCCACACACTTACTCTCGTAGCCGGGCGCTGGGCGAGCTTCCCCATTCAAAGCACCTCGCTACGTCGCGACATGACGCTGGGCATGCACACTGGTCTAGCCGATGTTCGCAACACACTTTCAGCGGGTCACCCATAGTCCTGACGGAGGAGCGGTCGAGCCACCGCCGCACTGTCTGCACGATCTCAGCCGTCTCGACGCTAGCAGACGCATCCAACACATCGGCGTACTGCGACGGAGGCTAGGCGAGGAGAGCGGAAGCCGCCGAACGCGGAGGAGGAGGACGACTGCCTCCTTACGTCACGCTGTCGTGCCTACGATCCGCCAAACACACGTGATGGTCACGGCTTGCCCGGTGATGAAGCGCTGCTGCTGCCATCGCTGCTGCAGCTGCGTTAGTCCAGCAATGGTGTCCGTGACAGACTGCCATCGCATCATTGCGGAACGTTGAGCGGCCTCCGTTGCTCCACGCGACCCGGCTGGCGGACCGAATGCGCGACGAAGCCGAGCAAAAGTGCGGAGAGTCGGCCGGCCGGACGAGCTCCCCGCTGAGACCTTGAAAGCCGCGCGAATGACGTCAAACGGCGTCAGGTCTCCATGACGACCAAGCCGCCGCCGCCGCCGCGCCGTCGGCGATGCCCTCGTTCAGTTCGGGCCGTTCAGTATCGGAAGTGCACAATAGCTGAAAGCCTGCGGCTGTAGACCCAGTGGACCTCCACTATTGCAGCTGCGCAGCGCTACGCTCTTGTCGCAGACAAAGCGGCGCCCCTGGGCAGGAGGGCAAAACAAAGACCGGAAATTAGAGGGCCCGTATCGTTACGTATCATAAAGATCATAACACCGCGCTTTACTGTTATGGGCGCATCGAGAAACCCATCATTTAATGCTTTACAGAAGCCTTCTGCGCATGGCCCGGGTTAGGAGCAATGATATGCGCGTTCAAATAAATTGCGAGTATCGTTATCTCTCTCAGTCGAGGCCACAAAATGATAGTATTATGTTCTTTTGTACCTGGCGCTCCAGGAAATACATTAGGTTTCGAATAGACCATCCATTCTTCTCATATAATTTCTCTATAGTGTTTCTTCGCTACCTGACACTAACTGCATGAACAATCGTTTACATAATGCTTTGTTTGCCCGCACGCTATTCAAACGCACTTTAACGTTCTATTGGAGTAAGTGGTAATCCAGTTTGAATATTGGGAATAGTTTTAGTGGATGCCTTGTATATTTCTTTTTCTTATTACTTTAGTGACAACATAGATATATTTTAATAGTAGGTATATTATTAGGCTTCACTTAACATGACCATATTCCAAACGTGACCATACTCGTGACCGATCAATGTTGCTGAAACTGTACTGAGAAGTAGCATCGCACAAGTGCGCTTCCTGACGTAATGTTTTTTGTCTATTTCTTCTTGCTTCATGATGTGGAATAATACATCTGCGTACTGTGATTAAAGAGCTAGTGCTTTATTATAGATAGCTCTTCGGCCTAATTAAGACGAAGTAGGCTATGACAAAGACGCTGTGCTGAAACTGTGCCGTCCCCCTTCTCCTCCTTTATGCTGCCCGCCATCATTTTATTTCTTATATTACTTTGCACCCGTCTAAACAAAGCATACTGCAAAAGTGCCTACAACTCTTATATTTTATTACCTTCACTTATGTCATTGCTTTGATTACCTATGTGATACATACCAGCGCTTGAATAGTGCAAAAGTGCACCCAGTTGCGGTGGTCTAGTGGATAAGGCACTCGGCTGTTGACCCGTAGATCGCGGGATCCAATGCGGCGGCTGCATTTATATAGGTAGAGGTGGAAATGCTCTAGGCCCGTGTGCTCAGATTTGGGTGCACGTTAAAGAACTCCAGGTGGTTTAAATTTCCGTAGCCCTCTACTACGGCGTCTCTCATAATTATACGGTGGTTTTGGAACGTTCAACCCCACATATCAATCTAAGGGTGCACAAGTGTGATGCGATGTAATTATTTATCCATACTCTTAGCATACATGCCAAAACAAGAGTTCCTCAATCAGGCAAAAGTTCGTGATTTTCAAAAATCAATACATAAAGAGAAAAAATGTCGCAAATTAAAACAAAGTAAAAATTAATGCAAAATGAATTTTAGCAATCTATATACACATTACGGCACAACTCAGCAGAACACAGGTGCAAGTGAGTACATTCGCACTGCTGAGTTCATGATTGAAAGCGACATTACCTAGAACAGTAAATAGAATACAACACTGCATCCTCAAAAGCTCTAACATTGTTACACAATACAGCGTCATTCTGTAGCTTGGTCCACATGTCTACAACAGCAAAAAATAAATAAATTAAATGTAGTCATGTTATACTTAAAAGGGTTCATGGGCTTACTGCACTTTGTCCGCGGCTGTGAAGTGTTTAGGCAGAAAAATTTTGCTATCGTTGTTTTTCAAACATCATGGAATATCTGAAAGAATAATTCCAGGATGTCGACGTTCATTCTTTCGTGCAAAGCCAGGATAGCTGCTATTGTTGCAAGGCTTGCTACTGAATGCGTTTTACAATAAGAAAAATAAATGTAAAGCTCTATTTGGAACCCGTCCACATTTAGCGGTGTTGTCTTGTCTGCATGGCTTACATATCAGGCATGCGTATTCCAGTACGGAAGAACGGAAGTATTGTACATTTGTACGCTAAATGTCTTACTTCAAGAATCGTGTCACCAAGCCTCCTACGAGGCATTCATTTTTTTTTTACTTATCACAGATCATCTTTCGAGGCCTCCAATTCAAGCGATTTGTGAAGTGAACACCTGGATATTTATATTTTGACAGAGTAATGCGTATACAATAAAGATCGCATTCATTCATTCATATTCTGACATTTGGCAGAGCAGTTCATCATGTAAACCGCAACGCAAAAGGTGATGCTTAGTTTTTTAGTAATCGGCATAAAAATGGTTTTTTCCAAGGTTAAACTCCATTTGCCATGTTTTCCACCAACAGCCTATCGTGCATAAGTATTCACCAAGTTCTTTGTGGACGTAGTGAGATTCCACCATTGAGAAGATGACTGCGTCAACCGCATAATGCTTAATAAAAACACCAGGTGAGAAACAACTGTTTATATTACTAATACAAAGACAGAGCCCTGTGGAACCCCTGAACGTACCACCCGTCATGTACTAATGGAGCCTTAAATCCAAATTACCAGCTCTCTATTTGTAAAATAACCTGATTCCAACTTGTGAGCTCATCATTCTGAAAAATTGTGCAAATTTTATGCAGCAATTTCGGGTGCGGTATTTTGTCGAACGATTTTCTTAAAGCAAGAAAAATAACGTCAGACTACTTATTGCGGTGATTAGGCATTTCATTGGGGCTAGGCTATATCGCACATTAGGGCAGTGTCGCAGAGGTAAAAACCAACAGGGCGTGAAGCAAGCGAACTTTGATGAGGTGTTGACACATAAAATAGTCGGGGCCTATTTCACACTCTCTCTATTTTTGCTTTGCACCGATGCATCACAGCTGCAAATAATTTTCAGGGCAGCACCCTCAAAGAAAAGCAGAAGTCTGGCCTTAGATCATGTTTGCTAAGGAGAATAATTTTTGAGGTTTTACGAGCGATACCCCAATACAATGAGGCACGGCATGGTTGGATCTCCGATAATTTAGAGCACTTGGAGTTCTACAACGTGCCCCTAAATTCAAGAACACGGTTACTTTTTTTTTTCATTGCGAAACACACTAATCCGATGCCAGACGCATACATACACAGCAGTATTTATTTATTAATTCGTTTATTTATTTATTCATTATTTCATTCATGCTTTTATTCTTTCATTCTCACTTTCTCTCTGTTTCTTTCTTTTTTCTTTCTTTCTTTCTTTCTTTCTTTCTTGCGCGCAAATTGAAAACTGTCTTATGGAGCCTACTTGTGTAACTTGAAGCAAGCACAAAGCGATGCAAGGCGCGAAGTGTTTCTTTTGATGCGGGAATAAAACCGCGTTGAACTCGGGGATTAGTTTAAAGGCTGGGAAAAAATACCGTTTGGTATTTAATTATTGTGGAATCAGAACTCGTCTACTATGCAATGAGCGTTGATACTTGTAAACGTCTTTGAAGCTGTTCTCTTTTCCGACCATCAGGCGGGAAGTTGTGTTCCTTACACGGAAGGTCGTTCACTCCAGCTTCAATAAAGAAACGTTTATAAAGACAAAAAGAGAGCATATATTTACGCAACGTAGCGTATTTTTTTTTAAATGGGTATAAACTTTTTATGCAAAATTACATTCTGGAAACGATGTTTTTTTTTTCAGATCTGATGGTGGAAACTAGAACTATATGAACATAATCAATTAATCAATCAATAAATCATTTGTTTAACGTGCCTAGAACAACCATGAGGACTTAGTGCGGGTGCACGCAAAAATAAATAATCCAAATAAACAATTATATATAACAATAAAACAATACAAATAATACAATACAGGCACTCTTCAGAAAAAATGAAATTAACCATGAAAATATGCAGAAAAAAAGAAATCAGTACAACATGGAAAGAATAAAAAGACAAGACGAGAATAATAAAAAGGAAGTAAAAAATAAAAGGGAATATACACATCTATGCAATAACCTTCCTGAAAGACGGAAAGAGACGAATCTGCACACTGTGAAATACTTTGTTAAAACAGTGCAGAGCTAAGATAAGAAGAATGAAAGCGGACTGTGAAAAACATCAAGGTCATGAAAATTGAGCATGCTATAAAAAAGAACACCAAGATCACTGAATTCATAAACCTTAAGTAAAAAGCTGTCATTTAATATAGGTGACACGATGGACGTTTTGTGAGATATATTCATGAATTCGGTCTTCAGCGAAATGTTACTGTTGTCACAGCGTTCAGAAAAAGAACACAAATCTGACTGCCGCAGGCGAAAGTCGTTAGCTGAACGAATTCCCTCAAATATCCTAGTGTATTCAGCATATAAGAGAAAACAAACAAATACAACGAATTTCAAAAGAAACGTCGTGAACGTAAATAAAAATAAGAGTATACCTATACCGACCTTTGAGGGACTCCACAAGTGTCTTTGTACAAGGAATAATAATAATAATAATAATAATAATAATAATAATAATAATAATAATAATAATAATAATAATAATAATAATAATAATAATAATAATAATAATAATAATAATAATAATAATAATAATACTAATAATAATAATAATAATAATAATAATAATAATAATAATATCTGGTGTTTAAACGTGCCAGATCCACGATGTGGTTACGAGACGCGCCGTATACGTGGAGGGTTCCGGAAATTTTAACCACCTGCTGTCTTTGACGCGCACTGACTGGAATCGCACAGTATTATCAGCGTCAGATGAAACTCGAACAACCACAAGCCATCGCGATGCTATAGTGCGTGCCGTTAACTTATCACTATATACGAACGGCCACGCATATATGCGCAAAGCTGGATGCGTGCGCTTGTCAATGGTGATAACTGGACGACATGCACTACGCTATCGCAAAGGCTCTCCGCTGTTCGGATTTCATTTGACGCTGATAGTGCATGGTCCTTTACCATTGATAGACGTTTCAATGAAAGCAGGGAAATCCGAAAATGCGTGGAACATGCACAAACATCTTGCAAAAAAGGGGGTTTTTCGCAGGCTTGTCCATTTAGCTGAAATAAATGTTGAAATGATTAATTAGTTCACTCATTCAATTTTACTGGTTCCCCTGGGCATGCACATGGGGGTACAAGTGCCGCCGCATCCGCAATTACTTCATCTTTGCACTGAGGGCTAATCGTAACGGCCTTATTGAGAGCGAGAAGAAAAATAGAGAGATATGGGGGGGGGGGTGCACTGTGAAACTTCACCAATTTATTCATTTATTTATTTATGAATACTGCAACCCCTACTAGGGATTTTCGCAGAGTGGGTTACATGAATTACATGAATGCTCAATATGCAGACGAACAAATTTTCAAATAAGGAAGATAAAACACACAGAAACAAAAGTACGCTCAAAGCAACTCAAAATATACAAAAATTCGAACGTTTATGGGGGCAGAGCTTAATTGGCGTGCTATTTTAAACACTGTTATTGAGGCTAGAAGAAAACAATGCTAAGGATGGCTGTAAAACTTCGGTGTTGGTTAGTTTGTTCCAGTCGCTTATAGTTCGTGGAAAGAATGAATATTTACAGCAGTTGTTACGGGTTGCATAGGGTGTTATTGTGCGCTCATGCCTTTGTTGAGTTGCATATCTGGACGAAAATGAAAGAACTTCAGAAAAGTATGTCTTGTAATGTCCCTTTACTAGTTGATATAGAAATTTTAGTCTAGATAAGCGGTTTCTTTCTGTTAGTGTTGGTAGATTAGCTCGAGTTTAAAGTTCCATAATTGAGGTGCGCTTGAAGCTGCTATAAATAAAACGAATGGCCCTTTTTTGTACTCTTTCTAGTTTGTTAATATTAGTTTCGGTTTCACGACACTCCCCTTCCCCCCCTTCCCCCCCCCAAAAAAAAAATAGAGGCTGCACCCGGCTATATGCTAGCCCAGTAATTACATTGCACGTAATATGGAGTCACATAGACTGCTAGGGCTGGAATCGTTAAGGCAAATATTTGAGCGGGTTATTTTGACATGCCTATAGGGTATGCGGGAGGACTGGGCCGCAATTGCCGCTATGACGCCCGACCGCCGGCGGCTACCTATCTCCCTACACGGACCCCGCCCCGCAACTGCAGCATTTAGCGCGCTTCTCAATCGGCGAGTGAAGGCGCAGCGTGTTACGGCACCATGCAGCATACATTACGTATATTCGTCGCAGCCACCTGATGCAACGGACCAGGAAGGGCGGTCTTCGGGGCGCAACCGTTCCCATGCTTCCGGTTGCCATGCGCGCTTCTCGTCATACACTACGGGACTTGCGCAGTCGCAACAACCTCTATACGCGTGCTCAGTTGCGCCTGCGCATCAGTGGTGGTACAGACCTCGACATTTCATTCTGGAACAGTTTGATGGAATTTGTATGTTTTGCATTGCTACTCTGTTTTGAAGTTGCGGAGTTCCGCAACTTGTGAACGAGACAGTCTAATCGCTACGTCCCGTATATAAGCACATCGCCACTGAATTATCGGATTTGCAGACATCGACAGATTGTAGCACCTTCTCCATCTATAGCCACAGTGTGCTTAGTTACCATAATGATTTGTCTGCGTGATTCGAATGGTCATTCTTTCGAATTACGTGAATTGTGTTCGTCTTCCTCTCAGCTGTCTCGTTTGGGTGCGCTCTTACAGTGAGTTTACTTCAAATAGGTATTTTCTTAAAAGAAGTAAAAGAAAGAAGTCGTAAACAAAAAAGAATAACTAAACAATTAAGGTCTTGTCAATGCATGCACAACCCGTATGAAGTCACCTAAATGACTTGCTTTCGTACTTTGTCTGAACACCCTCACGTCTTAATATTCAGCCTTTCCTTACGATACATCATAGTTTAAGCCAAAGCGCTTCAAGTATATGCGTAATAATTTAACTAACTAAACTTTGGTTTGGCCGAGCTGGTTCGTGGTCAAGCTTACAGATTGCAGCGTTAAAAACAAAACAAAAAAAAACGCACGGACATTGACGTGTAATAGACACGACAGCGCTCATTGCAACCCGAGAGTTTGATCATTGACTAACAGCCCATAAGACTTCTCTCATTAGCTTGGTGTTAAAAATTTCTTAATTACCTTATGAATTAGGGCTGGCGATGTTCGAAGCTGAGATCGAAATGAGTGGTCACGTCTTCGTGCACTCGTTTTGTAATCCATCGACTAATTAACTTTCATGGGTGTTTACTCATGCAGTGATTTGTATTACGATTTATATTTCTTCATAGTATGTAAACCGAACTTAGCCATAAAATTAACAACGCACGAAAAAACTATAAGATGGAAGCATTAGATACACGTTCAAAGCATACGGCACACAAAAAAAAAAATGGCATAAGTTTGTGCCGCATTGGGCTCGGGTGAAGGAGGGCGAACGAGTCGATCACCAAAGAAGCCACCAGGAGTGTTTTAAATGCGAAGCATTTCTTAGCGAACTTCGGCGACCTTGAGCGTATCTATCTATCTATCTATCTATCTATCTATCTATCTATCTATCTATCTATCTATCTATCTATCTATCTATCTATCTATCTATCTATCTATCTATCTATCTATCTATCTATCTATCTATCTATCTATCTATCTATCTATCTATCTATCTATCTATCTATGCACTAATGTTTGGGTGCTCTCGTAGTGACCCCCGTAACTTGGCTTGAACCAAAATTAGCATAAGGTAAGATGGTTTGACGAATATGACGCACTGGTCAATACATGAATAATGTCACAATCCCGTCGCGTTCATCGCCAAACACTTCCCACAAGACAGTGGCACATACCAACAGGTGGTTATGTGCCACTGGTATGCGGGTATGTGCCACAGGTGATTGACACTTATGGCGAATTCCACTGGTAGATCCGGAGTGGCTGCCGAAATCTTGGAGCGAGCACTCGGAGTGTGCCAAACGAGATCTGCGAGTGGAACACGTGAATGCCCCGCATGAGGTCTCTCCGGAAGTCTTTTACGCATACGTCACTAAACCGGTACCGGAAACGATTTTCTTTTCTGCTCTCGACGTTTCAATGACAGCTGGGTCGCCACTGCAAAGCACGCATTTCGACGACGCAGTCTCGCGGAAAGCAGGGCTACCGCTTTTGAATTCTAGGAATGTAAACAAGAGCACAGGGTTACTAGACCGCCTCAAAAAACACTGGGGGCAACCCAGCTGCACGACTGTACCGGAAATGACGGCAACGCATTCTCGGAGTTCCGGCGAAATCCGTCTCTGCAAGACTGAGCTCGCGAAACGCTCCGTTGCGGAGTGGATTGCTCCGAATCTACCAGTGGAAAAAGCGAACTTGCTCCGAATCGACCAGCGAAACGCGGATCGTCAGCTTTGGAGCAAGAAAGCTTGCTCCCGCTCGTCGAGTGGAATTCGCCATTAATATCTACCGAGGAACGACGAGAATACACATGGACAGTTTTAACGCGCGAGCGTTAAGAAATACCCGACATCGGTAGCGTCGACCCGACGAATGAAATGAGTGAATGTCGGGGTCCCAGCTGGAATCGAAATGAAGCATTCTGCGTCGCAATGAAGCATTTTACCACGGAGGTACGCCAGGTCTCGTAACTATTTTTCAAATAGATGCTAATCGATTGAAACCTCAATAGTGGTTGCAATGCTACTTACCCAATTGTATAAACATTACGTATGCACTCCTTTGGTACAGCCGTCACGTCGGGTTAACGTCAATTGTGGTTAGTTGCCATGCGCTGAAGTTGATTTATGTAGCAGTGTCCAGGACCAGCATCCTCGCGAGCATCGGCGCTTCATATCAGCTTCTGGTGTTGCTGATACGCATGTTCTAGTTGGCATCGTTGCGCAAGTACAAACAACTGGTTATATAAACATTTGCAACACTTGAACATATGCTAGTGCGTGCAACATTGTAATTATATTTAGCTTCATTTCATGACGTGTCGCTCAATAAAAAAATTACAACACCGTCACCTTTCCTCCGCATGCTTCACATACCGTCGATTTCCTGGTACGTGGGATCTGCCGAATTTTTTTTTTTACCAAGTTTAGGCTCCAGGCTTGTTTTCGGATCGCTTCCTCGTATATAGCCTTGGCATATAACGCAGGACGGGGTCTTCCCTCAACACGAGATCCTCGGGCACAAAGACTAGCATGCAGCGAGACGAGTGAAATGCCAATGCCGTGCCCCCGAAGTCATCCATCAGTCGTGGTGCATTTCTCTTTTCTTCTTTGATCGCAAGCAGACTGGGCGCACTTCAGCGGGTTCCCGCCTGCGCACGCAACTGTTGCCCGCTCCACTACAGCAACGATGAGGCTTCCTCAGCCGGAAAGAGGATCAAAGACGGCGTAATCAATCGCAGTAGCAAGGAATTTGTTGTGTACGACATTAACGCCCAGACTTTAATTTTAGCCTTCAATTTAAATGAAGCAACTAGTGCTGTCCGGACGCTTCCTTTTGCACGACTTAAATGTGACGCTAATCTAAGCATGAAATGGAAGTGAAACCGAAAGTAAGTGCTCGACTGGAAATGTTCACGAAAGTATGCTTAGCAATCAATCAATCAATCAATCAATCAACCTACCTACCTACCTACCTACCTACCTACCTACCTACCTACCTACCTACCTACCTACCTACCTACCTACCTACCTACCTACCTACCTACCTACCTACCTACCTACCTACCTACCTACCCACGCACCCACCCACCTATCTATCTATCTATCTATCTATCTATCTATCTATCTATCTATCTATCTATCTATCTATCTATCTATCTATCTATCTATCTATCTATCTATCTATCTATCTATCTATCTATCTATCTATCTATCTATCCATGCATTGGCTTAATAAGAAGGAAGAGTGCTGCGACGAACCCTTGCCCCACCTGAAGGGGAACCATGCGCCCCTCATGCTTCCATCTTATAATAATGTTGAAGTATATGTGGGTGTAAATTCTTCAGGCACACATCCTCACGCTAGGGCTGGCTAATAATCTCGTAGTTCAAAGCAAAGTAATTAAAAATAAACGACATTTTTGTTGTTGCGTAAAATTCATTGGAATAACGATAGACCAAATCACAAATAAGTAAAACGTGCGGTGATGACATTTAAAAATGAAAATTATTTTCAAAATTGCTTACATTACAATGTGCTCAGCGTCGCCTTTTTCTGAATCTGCAGTAATTGTGAGGCTTGTGAAATTCACAAACATGTGCGCCTGTGTGGTGAGCAAAACAGCCTGCACATCACTACCAAACTCCAAGGCAGCGCTCTGAAGTCAGACGATTGTGTACGTGTGGTGCTGTCGCAAGGTAGAGCACTGATTCAATGGCGAGGCTCAGCATATTTGTTTGTGAGCGTTCACCAACTGCTGATTCAGAAAAATAGAATAATGCAAGGAGTGAGTCTAACCGTCAGCCAACGAAAAGAAGTGCTTAAAGCGGTTCTCAACTCCCCCCCCCCCCACACACACCTTTTTATTTTTCGATAGAACTGTGGCTGAGGAAAAGATGATGAAAATATTGAATGAAATTTTTTTTCCAGCTCCAGTCCTCGACCAATTTGTAGGGTAATATTAGTTTATGCGTTCCACAGTTCACTTGCTAGATCACACGTTATGATGGAGAAGTCTCAGTCATTCTTGCTGATAAACACTATGATAGTCTCAGACATTGTTGCTTCAGATCAGTGTGACGACGATGATTAATTACAACATGTATCTACTAAGAGAGAACGGCCAATAAGTGGCGGGAAGGATGAAAGATTTAGATAATATTTTTAGGAAAGAAGCAAAGGCAAGAAAGAAAAGTGTTAATACGTGCCAATGGAACGTAATATAAGAACCAACCTATAACCAAACGAAACTGTAATAGCTGAATTAGGAATAAAACACGAACAAGCACTGTATTAACGATCCGTGGAAATAAAATCAATTCACGTGAAATATTTATTGCAAGAGGAAATAGTAAGTGCCAAAGGAGAAAATTGAAGAAAAGTGGCACAGAAGACAACGTCCAAATGACTAAAGCGTATTGCGAAGGTCTCAAAGGAAAGTGGCAGTTGCATTTATAGGCATCGTCCATTTTCATAGAGGGGATCTCGAAAAAATATTTTCTTTGAATATTGCGATGCTAGGATTAATAGAAACTCGGAGTGCTTTAGGAAACTTCCATTTCTTTTGTTGGAGCCTCTGCTTTCGTGTGCGATTTCCAGGTTACCAGGAGCTTCAAGAGTGCACAATGGAAAATGGTCAGCTACTTTAGTAATTTTCCGAAATTGAAGGGGGAAAGTGTAGGAGTATGAATCCGTGCGTCTGTCCATGCATCTGTCTATGTGTCCGTTCGTTCATTTAGTCAACACTCCAAGTATCACCGTCTCGCATCTTTTCATTCCATTTTCCGCATATAGAAGCACCACCATCCAGCGGACATTCCAAGGACTAAACGAAAGGTGGCCCACGCACACTTTCTCACGGCTTGCGCTTCGGGTCTACTTTCCACATTTAACCATCTCGAGTTCATGGTATATACTAGTTCACTGTATTAATGGCACTGTGGCCCAACGCTCGCTAAACCTTTCTAAAACCAAGTAGGTTACGCCCAGCGAGTATAACGTAGCATCCCTTTCTAGTCAGAAAGTGCTCAATGTACATGCCAATGGCTGCGTATGGGGACTGAGAGACAGGAGAATTCGGCTTTTGCTTCGTGTCTACTTCCCACATTTAACCACCTCGAGTTATTGGTATATACTAGTTCATTGTATTCATGGCACTGCGGCCCAACGCTCGCTAAACCTTTCTAAAACCAAGGAGGTTACGCTCAGCGAGTATAACGAAGCAACTCTTTCTTATAGTGCTCAATGTACATGCCAGTGGCTGCTAACGGGGAATGAGAGACAGGAGAATTTGGCTTTTAGTGAACGCGCACGCTGCGAATTTTGTATTGTTCAACAACGCACAGGAGAAATCTCCCACCGGCACCACCTTGCAGGTCATAACGTTAGACTGGTTACGCACTACGACGAGGGACGAATGGGTGCCGCTTTAAGAAGCTTCGCCCCTAAAATACTCAAATACTCAAATATGTCTGGCCCAGGCGGACAGCCCCTGGGCCAGACGGTTTTCCAGTTGAATTTTACTTATCATTTTGGAATGAGCTTGGTACTGTATTAACCGCGGTTATCCGGCGATGTTTCGAAGATGGTGTCTTTCCATCAAGTTTTCGAGATGAACGCATTGTGCTTATTCCAAAAGGTGATGCTTCTTCTGTTAATCCTGAAGATTGGAGACCTATCACGCTTCTTAACGTTGACTATAAGATATTCTCGATGGTGATCGTTCAACGTTTGAAGGCTCTGTTGAACACCCTGGTGGGTCATCACCAGGCTTCATCTATGCCGGGACGGGAATTACACAGTTAGTCCTTTACCACCCGGGATAATATAGCCTATACTCTGTCGCGATCTGCGCGTGGTCTCCTTGTGTCTTTAGACCAAGAGAAAGCATTTAACCGACTAGAGCACACGTATATCTTTAAAGTGCTCACAGCCCTTGGTTTTCATACTTTTGTTGAATTAATTATACATACCTACTCTGGTATAAAAAGCACACTAGTTCTAGATGGTTGGGAGAATGCTGCCTTTTCTATTACACGTGGGGTCCGTCAAGGATGCCCTTTGTCTCCTGTTCTATTGGTCCTCAGCCTTGAGCCATTTTTGTGTGCTCTAGAAGCGCATTCGCATGTCCGGGGTCTTGCGCTTCCCGGCCGCAGTACCGTAAAAGTCACAGCTTTTGCTGCGACATAACCCTATACCTTTCAGATGAAGATAGTCTTTCTCATAGCCTGCGTTTATTCTTCCAGTATGGGGACATTTCAGGTGCCGCGCTAAACCTCTCTAAATCCCGGTATTTGTTCATCGGCTATCCCAACTCCACAATTAGGTCCACATCTCTTCTTCAGCCGGCTGCGTCTCTTCGCATTTTAGGAATTCTATACAACCACTACGGCGTTTGTAACTCTGTTTGGTCAAACGCCCTCGATTAAGTAAGACAAGAAATTCAGAACGCCCGGGAATTCGACTTCCCGCTTCTTGAGCGGAGGTACCTTGCGCAGACTGTGTTCTGCGGTCGCATTCGGTACCTTTCTCACGTGGAACAGCCGCCTTTACGCATCGTGAGGTCATTGCAGTCGGCCTTGTGTTCCTTCTTTTGGGTCTGGTGGCACTGAGTTGGTTTCTCGTGCGGCGTTAGGACAGCAGCGTTCCCAGGGAGGTTTTGCTTTCCCTTCGGTATCAATACGCAGCCGGCTATTGGCCCTGCGCTTCCTGTTGCGCCTCGTACAAGGAGAGGAATCCCCCGCCCGAACTCTGGCATATTATTTTCTAGGCACTCACCTTCGTCGGTATTTATTGCCTAATGTGCGCCTTAATCGGGGCCCACAATCAGTAGTACTTCCTTCATTTTATGCAACAGCTGTCGCGTTTTTTCGTCATATCCAGTCGACTTGCCCTGATTTAGATGTGTTAGACAAATCATATATCGTTGACACAACAGCCGCGTTCTTGCTCCCGTTAGTTCCTCCGGCACGCCGCACCCGCTCTAGTCGTGTGTTTTGTAGCACGCTGACGGCATCATTTCTACCTGGCCACTTCCGGGACTTCATGTGGCGGCTTGGGTGGGGCGTTCTTCCTACCCTTGACCGCCTAGAAAGGTGGAGAATGGTCCAGTCATCAACATGTCCGAACTGCTCCTTACGGGAAACAACTCAGCATGTTTTAAGACAATGCGTCGTTGCTCGTGTCTTCTGGAGGGCTGTGCATGCAGGGTTTCGGGGCCTCGGAGTAAACCGCTTTGTTTCTTCTGGACGTTGTTCTCGAGACCACTTTGCCTGCCTTCTCATTGTTGCTGGTGCATACTGTTTTTGGCGTAACCGTTGTGAAGCTGTTGAAGCAGGTCGTCGCCGCCGTGCTCTCTTCCCGATTTTGGAGCGACTGTACAAAGAAATACTATCTGTGTTGTCGGAGGAACTCTTCTTTCTGGGCGAGGAGGAATTCCTTCGACACTGGTCCTGCCATTTTGTGTTCGTCTGTGAGAGACGTGTAAGGCTTGTTTTCAGACCTGCCTGGTATTGGTAGGTTAATCTTTGTTTAGTACTCATACAAATACCTTGTAAATACTATGTAAACATCTGACATATAGATCTCTACATTTTGTGTGTTCTTCGTTTACCATGTATTGTGCATATGTAGACATTGTTTTTGTAACAATTCCTGTGTAGTTGTGTATGTTGTGTTCCGTTTACATATGAACACATATCTTTTTGTAAACAACTTTTGGTGTGTCTGGGGATGTTGTGTTCTGTCGCAATGTTCTGTTTGATTGTAATTGATGTTCACTGTCTGTGAGAATAAATTTCTCTAAACAAAATACTCAAAGGGGAAAATGCTGACAAAGAAACAATAGCAAAAAAGACAATCCCAATAGGATATAATGAACATGTGCAATGTACTCCTGTCTGCCCATTTACAAGTCATGATCCTAAATATGTTATTCAGCCTAACTATGACGTATTTTATGCAAGAGCCCACAACCCGTGGAGTCCAAGTGACGCCTTTATTGCTAACTTTATAAAAACTCAAATTCCCTTTTTTTTGCAAGTACGTAGCTACCTCAGGTCGCCCATAAAGCATCTATAGACGAACAATTTTATGCTGACCAAGCTCTTCTAATGAAAAAAAAAAGAAAGTAACGAGTGCCACCGCACTGATCGGCTGTATGCAGACTGAAATTCTCAGCCCCATATTTGTAAAAACGCTTTGGCAACCTACGTTTCTTCTGCACCTAGGGTATCATCCAATCGTTTTGCTGATCAGTGACGTACACACTATAAACATCATTATATTTTTCTCCCTCTCCAGCGTCATTACTATGGCCTCGTAGAAGTTACAAGTTTGATAGAAAACAATTCCAAAGTGTTGTTCGAATGCCCCAGATCCCACATCTCTCAATTAGCCCGTCAAACAAACAAAAAAAAGACCGCTCGACACACTTTACTTTTGATTATTCACACACGGGACAACTCGTCGCGCAACGCTGACAGTACGAGCGTACAGCTGCTGTTATTCCGTAGAACACGACCGGGACTGACGTCACAGAGCTGCTGACGTCGGGGTTGTTGCAAAATAGAGCCATGCGAATTATGAGAACGTGCCGTTACGAAACCGAACAAAGCCGCTTCTTGTCTGGCCCCTCTGCGGAGCCCTTTTGTCTCGCACATGAATTGTTGTCGGCATGTAAGCATTTATGCGATCCCGAAAACAAAGTCACTTCCTTCGGAATAAATTATGGCTGCACAGTTTTTGCCTCGCTCGATAGCGGCCGTTATTGCAGCATATATATCTATGCACTTAAACAAGGATATTAGCCTCGCCTGTTCCGTTTCGGCACATGTGCGAGCTGACGCGTGTGTGCGTGTAACAATAAATAATTGCTGGAGTTGTACGTGCCAAAACCTCGACATGATTATGGAAAGCACCGAAGTGGAGAGCTCGAAAATTTCGATTAACTCGGGTTCTTTAACGCACCCTTACTTTGTTTTTTATAGCATGCTACCTTGAACCTGTATATAATGTAGATAAACTCTCTGTTAACCGCACCGGCTCTCTTTTCTACATTTCACCGGACTTTTGCTGGCTCAGGTCTTTTGGGCAGACCCCCCGAACACATCAACTGGTGGCAGCGGTGGGCTAAGTGGAAGGGCTCCTGGCGTTTGGCGCCTCTTATCGAAAATGTAACCACCGCAGCCGAGTCAAACCCACAATCTTCTGGTCAGCAGCCGATTACCGTAATCGCTGCAGCACCGAGGCGCTTGCATATGTATGTATGTATGTATGTATGTATGTATGTATGTATGTATGTATGTATGTATGTATGTATGTATGTATGTATGTATGTATGTATGTATGTATGTATGTATGTATGTATGTATGTATGTATGTATGCGAGTGAGTGAGTGAGTGAGTGACAGGGTGAGTGGCTAAGGGAGTGAGCGTACTTTTAACGCTCGTCGATATATATGTACACGGGTTTCACGCATTTTGCTTTCAATCGTATGCGGCCGGCGTCGAAGGGAGTCGTACCCACGTCCTCAAGCTTAGCAGCGCAATACCTCAGCCGTTCAGCAACCACGGCAGGTAACACAACATAGAACGACGTAGGGTCTTCGGGCGACGTAGATGATAACACGTAATCATTTCCTGTGTTTCATAGTCTCCAACCCAATTACTATATACACTCGTGAAAGCGGAGTTCTTGGTATAACGGATACTATGCAGGCAAACTTGCGTAAGGAACCACATTTTCTCGCCCTTGGGGCTTTCTTACACAAGGGGTAGTTAAGGTAATGACTTGTTACGATAACAAAAAAGCTATGCACGAAGCTAGGAACACGTGTAATAATAACTTCTTTTCCGGCATTGGGCTCCGAAAACGAAGCCAAGAAGCATTTCCTCAATTTCATTGCAGTAGCCCCTCTGCACGCTGTCAAGGCAATCGAAACGAAGTTGCAGCTACCACAGCTTTGAATCCAAGTGTCGTGTAACGGCCTTGCACTTAATTACGATTGGTTATGCAGCCGCCGGTCTTCCGGTTCGGCGATTACAGCGTCCAGTCTTTTGCTTGAAATTACCACCTTGCCAGGAGCAGGGGCTTTCCCATATGAATAAAAAAGTTAAATGTACCGAACTGAAGAAAATAACAAAAAGATGAATTATATAGTTACTCTCATGTATCCCTTCAATAAAGACTCACTTTTGTTTTTATTACAACCCACCTCTCTTGACTGTTTCTAGCAATTTGCTTCCTGAGCAGCCTAAAATATGCCTGAACGGTGATTTGTTAAAGGTAATACTGGTGTTACCGGCATTACGAACATTTCCTTGCTGCAGCGATTTCTGTTGCGCTGATGCTTCTATAATGAGTTTAGATACTGCTTCAGAAATACGCGCGTAAGAATAAGTGCGTAAGAAATGCTATAACACATTTAATTGCACCTTTGGTTAAAATGAACCAGCATGACGCATGAATGGTCCAGCCAGCTTATGATTTGGAGAAATTTTTGTAGCAAGAAAACGTCTCTTTTAGAGCCGATTTGGAGCATGGAGGGACTGTGCGCTGGAGCAGGTTTGAAGTAATATACGCCTAACTTTTCAGCGAATATTCTTATTAGGTCGCATATTGGAAAGGCTGCTGCACGGTGAACAAAAAGTCAAGGCCGACATCCAGAGAGCAGTCATTAATTGAGTTCTTAGCACAAGATAGCATCATTCTGGCTTCATTTGCTTTGCCCGAGATGTGCGTGATGTGCACAAGCAAAGTGTCAGTGACTGGGAAAGCATGGCACATACGGTTTCTTCGAATGACAAGTGGCGTAAGGTCATTCCAAAAAGAAAAGAGAAATCGTCACCAGAAAGGTAGTAGTTTAACGGTTAAAAAAGAAGGCAAAATACTGGTTACAAATTAGAACACACTGTTTGAAATTTGCTGTGTAGATAGTGAATTCAGGAATTGTAGCAAGTCATTGTGGATGCTGCTGCATCATACTTAATAACTATTAGAGTCATGAGAACCAACTGCATTATCATTTAAACTTCAGGGCATTTGGGCTTAGCACTTACTTCAGGATTTTCAAATACTCAAATAAGTATTGTAAAAGATTGATTGATTGATATGTGGGGTTTAACGTCCCAAAACCACCATATAATCATGGGAGACGCTGCAGTGGAGATCACCGTAACTTTCGATTACCTGGGTTTCTTTAACATGTACCAAAATCTGAGCACACGGACATAGAGCATTTTCACCTCCATCAAAAAAAAAAAGACTTCTAAAAGATAAATTCCGTGTAATGAAAATTAGTGAGCGCGGGAGGTGGGTCACTGATGCAGCCGAGTATAAAGGGGGAGGGGGGTGCTGTGGTTCTAGACAAGTCATATTGCCGAAACGCTGGCTTTAGCGACACCACGCGTTCTCAATTTTTTCACCTTAATATGCTGCCGAGTGGTGCTTGTTAGGTATGGGAACATGAGTCTCCGTGCTATTCACATTGTTGCGGCTTCCCACGGACAGGCCTGATGACAAAGAACAACCAAAAAACCAATGGTAAGAGCGCTAACGCATTCTTTCTTTCTGCGGGGGGGGGGGGGGGGATCGAAAATTGATTTGCGAAACAACGGCGACCGCGCTCAGCACGTTCGCAAGAGTAGTTCTCAACAAGTGGAAGGGGATTAGTCGGGAATACTTGCAAACGGGTGATACGTCTTTGAATTTTTATTGTCGATTGACGACAACACAGGCTGTTGACTGTTCGAATGGCGATTTAGACGCGTGTGACCATTTGTTCCGTATTTGTGAGTGAGCGCGCGGCTCAGTTACTACGTATTCCGGCATGCCCACCACGTTAAGCCGGTTTCGCAATCAAGATGTGTGACGAGCTCTTGGATGTTCGCGAACCGCAGTTGCACCACATCGTGCGAGATGCACTGTACGTGGCAATTTACTAGTTATCGTCACGATAGCCATACCGAAGAACATTGCGCAACGCCATCAAGAGGCATCTACTTTTTGCAGAACATCGAACTTTTACCTAGCCGAATCTTCACTTGCATGAATGCACCGTGTATACAGTCCGCAGTGCTGATATCTGCTGCGCTTAGCCGCGGTGGCTACATTATGGTACGTGGAGTGACTCGCGAAAAACAACAACAAAAACTCTCTTCTTACGCGATGGGCTAAATATAATGCCATGACGTGTCTGCAGACACGTCATTCACGGCGGGTTCGCGTTCCTCCTTCAACTGCCCCAATACCGCAGAGTGCGTCAAAACGTTACGTGCGCCGCAAGGATACGCATAACGCGTATACGTCACTATACTTTATCCTTACGTAAAAAAACAACCACGGTATTCCGTCTAGAAAGTGCGAGGGTACTCGCGAGTCGACGAACGAATCGACGTCACCACTGAAGACTCACGCGGTGGGTGCTGTTACGCATTGCAAGTGCCGCATTCCATCGGCATCAAGCGGGGACATAAACGGGGGGCTCCCATTGTTCGTCGGCCTCTCGGCCTCTTCTAGACTTTGTCTTCCATATCTTTTTGCTCGCGGAAGATGTGTAAGGCTCCTTTGTGCGCTGGCGGTCCGGTAGCAGCGTCGTCGCCGTAGGACAGCTGCTGACGCAGAAATGTTCGCGTATCGTTGCATGCGTGTAATGGCACCCATGACGTATAGTCCCGCTCTGAACCACGCCTTCTACGTGCTCTCAGGCCTCGCACCCTCATGAAGGTGTCACCAAGTCTGAAGGTGTCGCTCCATTCATGACAACTTGCTGACGGAGGTTATGTGTCATGTCCATGTGTGGATACAGGACATACCTATAGGAAGAAGGGGGTGGGGGTGCTTTAACCATATAAAGTAATTTAGAGTAATCATGATTATATGGATTCCACAACCAGTGAACATCTATCTCCAATTTTCGCCCACGGATAAAGCCGATTTAGTGGCAATAATGACATACGTAGAAAATTAGAACAGACACAATGTTTATTTTTAGCCTCCATGTCAACAGATTGTCAGTTTGAATGTAGGTTACAAGTAAAAATAAAAAGAAAAGAAACACGCGAGACACTTCATTTGCACATATTGGTGCTGAACATTCTTGACTTGCAAATATTCATTTTGGGGCAGTAAACTCCAACAATTACTATTATTATCGCAAATATGGCTGTCATGGTTACTCACCGACAGGCGCACAAAGTTGTGGAGATGGAGAGAGAGAGTAGTGTTATGAGCTTGTGCGTTCGCCACATAATACGGCCTGACAGAGTGCATGCGAACCACGACGCGGGTTGCCGAGCCATATAGCGCTGACGAATGCCTAGTGTCCCAGTGATCACTTATTTGTTTGCTTTTTGTTTGCTGATTGGCTGTAATATAACTGAACTAAACCAGGACATATTAATTCCAGTTTTCATGTGACGGGTAACAAGAAATATAAAAACATACTTGAATGATATTGAAAAATCGCTTCCACGGTCGCGAAACGCTTCTGATGCGACACGAACAATCTAAGAACAGACTACGTGGCTGATTATTACATATGCGCCATGAGTTGCAATTAATACATCATTGTGTTTAGCCAAAACTTACAAAACCACGAAATCAGCGCAGTATTGTCTAATAAACTACGCAACGAGTACTGTAACGCTAGCCGAGGTACGCGTTGGCACGTTACCATCATAGAGAGGGTGTTACCTTGGCGGAAACCCTCGAGTGATAGTAATAACAAAACCAAAATCAGCTCAACGTTTGACACGAAAGAGAGGCCGCCACATTGTCGCTAAGATAAAACTCGTCGTGCCTTACAGCGGTCGGATTGTGGGCGGAGTTGTGCGTCCAGGAAACTCCTTAATCCGTAGGATCGCTATAGTTCTCACTTCAAAGCCGCTTCACCTAATGACAAAACAAACAATAAAACACAGCAGGGGAACAAGACATGCGGCGGTGTCCGGTAATCAATGTGAGCAGCCTTGACATTTTCGAGGCCCACAAATATATTTCGCGGCAATTGATCAATGGTGCCCGTCGCCCCACCCACATGTGGACTACGCACGCGGGCTTATCCGTGCAGGCTTCAAGCGTCAGAGACAGTTGTTCTCGATCACCAGCCGTTATCTCCAGTCCCGACGTGAAACTAAATAAAGAAAAAACAAGGGAAGCTTCGCGCTATAGTGAAAGGCCTCAGGGAAATGCGAAGCTGGGCAGCCTAACTCTTTGTTTCTCTTCAGTTTCCCTTTTCTCTCCTTGTTTCTCTTTGTATTTTCAAGTTTCAGATTGTGTTTTGCTGTTTCTGTCTTTTTCTTAATTTTTCGACTTTCTTTCCCCTTCTTTCAATTTCTCGCTTCCTTCCTCTTTTCTTTTTCTCAAAGCTTTGCGCGTGATTTTACTTTCTTTAAAACTCTCCGCACTTACGATCATCGTCAAGGCGCTTGAAGAACAAGCGGAAGACTTCGCGCAAGCTACAGATGGCTGCATTATTAGGGAGTTTTAGAATACCGTTTGCCAGCGCTGCGGGCGTTGCGGGCGAAGCAGGGGTTATAAGAGTTTTAGAATATAGCGTTTGCTCAGCTGCGAACCGCAACGCACGATCGCAGCGACACCGTAGCCTCGCAACCAGCGCTTGCTGGCCACATGCGGGCCGCCATCACCGCTCGCAATTTCGGATTTTCTGCGTGTGGTCCGCGAACGCCGACTTGCGTTACGACGATGCGCAGTGGCAGCGACCGCACCGCAAGGGCTCGCCGTGCGCTATTCTAAAATTTCCTACTATGAGGTTTCGCCTGCGTTACGAAAAGCCACGGCAGCATTCGAAAGCATGCTACCTGGACTGTTCTGCACGTAAAAGAAATTTAAAGCAGTGAGAGAGTGACATTGCACTGCGCATGCGCTGTGTTATTACATTGTTATTGCAGTGATCGTGAAAAAAAAATTGCCGATAGTAACCAACTGCCAGCAGACACTATAATCAACAATAGTAAGTACTAATACTTTCGCAGTAACTGTTTCCGTCACAACGAGGGAGGAAGATAAGCGAGCTTCGACAAGCGGTCTTGCTGCAGGAAACCTCTGCTACGAATTTAAGTATGTACGTTGACAGTAAATAACGATGAGAGAAACAGTGTCATGACTGAGGGCGTCTTGAAAGTTAATGGTAGGCACGCTGTTCGGTGCATCAGTTTCGGTTTCATCTGATTTATTCACCCCGCGGTTTGATTGATTTGTGGGGTTTAACGTCCCCAAACCACTATTTGATTATGAGAGACGCCGTACAGTGGAGGGCTCCGGAAATTTTGACCACCTGGGGTTCTTTAATGTGCACCCAAATCTGAGTACACGGGACTACAACATTTCCGCCTCCATCGGAAATGCAGCCGCCACAGCCGGGATTTGATCCCGCGACCTGCGGGTCAGAATCACCCCGCGGTGATTACCAGTGGCCACCTATGAGATATTTTAAAATGGCTATGAAATATTCACAAGAAGGACTCGAACTCACCTCTTTACCTCGACCGCTTATTTCAACTGCCTAAAAACCTAATTTTTACAATTACTGCCGCAATTAACGCTTAATTGTCGTCGGTTCCGTTGCAGATGGACGGCTGTAGTGAAGAGACACCACGGCGAAGCCGCATCTAAAGACCTAAAAGTGATGCCATAAGGCAGTAAAGTCAAGAAAAGTCTACCGGGAAGACATGCTTGTTGCGTTTCACCAACTACTGATGGATTCATAATGATACCTCTAAGATTAAGCGAAATGAAGCTAAAAGCGAATAAGTTACAACGAAAATGCAATTTCTTGTTCCGGATGAAACATGATTAAATAAAAAAAACAAGACATTACTCGTTGTTTGGGCTCACATACGGTAGTATTTTTACACATATAAAAGAAAAACATCAGACTTGACCAGTCTCACTTGAAAAGAAGCTCTCGTGCAGGAGCCAGAACGTCAACTTTATGTACGTATGTTGCCGTGGACACTCGTGTTCCATTTTGTCACGTGACAGTGGGCAATTAAGGATCACCTTTTCTGCTTTAGCTGGCTATGTAATATACACGAGTTTCTTTGAAACATTCATGGACAAAATCAATCAATCAATCAATCAATCAACCAATCAATCAGTGTATTAATAAATACAGGAAGGAATTGCACGTGAACGAATAAATGACCGATTCACTGAATGAAGGAATCAGTCGATGGACTACTTCATCCATACATTAAGGAATAAAGAATTGACTCAATCAGTGAATGATTAAATGACTGAATCAACGAACGATTGAATGAATGATGCTCAGAGCCGGGGGCGTGCCCCCGAGGTAAGGAACAATATAGAAACAGCGATTAGTTCCTTCTGCCTCACGAAAAGTCCGTCCCCGGGAGCTACAGAACTCTGTGTATAACGTAACCGCCCCGTGGTGTCGTGTCGTCCACTGCGGAGGTCAGCGGACGCGCACGGAATGTTCGATTCCTATCTTAGGCTTGGTGGCGCGTAACCGCGCACCGGTGTGACCCTGGGCTGCGGAGAGGGAGGGCCGGCCAGACGGCGTGTTTCTCCCTCGGCCAGTGCGGAAGCAAGGTCGCTGCCGGCGTCGCCGATCGAAGTGCGCGCCACCTGCAGGACGCCCTTGGCCGCCGAGGGCAGGCCGTCATCGAGAGCGCCCCAAGGCATTACCACCGCGAAGCGGCAGCGCTGCGGCCCCACGACGTCGCAACACAAGGCTCAATTTGTGACGAGACGGACAAGTTCGCATGCTTAAGCCCGTATTCACAAACGCTCCTCGACTCGAAACTTGACCTCAAGGGATCATCGAGGACTGTTTCCCGTTGCGATTTCTGCAACGCGAAAAGTCTCAAGCATCTCCTGAGGTCGAGTTTTGAGTCGAGGAGCGTTTGTGAATACGGGCCTTAAATCTGTGGATTGAGACAAGGTGCATATCCGAATCGATTGCGGTGACGCATAAACTTGTTCACTGATTGATTTGTGAGGTTTAACGTCCCAAAACCACCATTTGATTATGAGAGACGCCGTAGTGGAGGGCTCCGGAAATTTTGACCACCTGGGGTTCTTTAACGTGCACCCAAATCTGAGCACACGGGCCTACAACATTTCCGCCTCCATCGGAAATGCAGCCGCCGCAGCCGGGAATCGAACCCGCGACCTGCGGGTCAGCAGCCGAGTACCTTAGCCACTAGACCACCGCGGCGGGGCATATAAACTTGTTCACTAACGCTGCGGGACACTTACTCATCGTCGTTGTCATAATTTATTGATTTGATTGATTGATTGATTCCCATCTGCCCCCACATTTACAACATGGTGGTAGACGGAGGTGGATGAGGCGAAAATACCGCACAAATGCGGCTTCAGGGAAACCTCACCTTCTTCAGTGCAGTATGGCTACATTTAGTAAAGCACATGACACACTTCCTATAATACATTACTAAATGACCATAAAGTATGACAGTTATATAAATAATCAAAAAAAAGAAAAAAACAATTGTTCATTAGATCGCAGATAAAGCAGAAATAAAATAGATAAGAAAGAAATCATTAAAATTTATTGTCCCCAAAGGAGTCACGATTGGGAATTTCGTAAAGGGAGGGTAGCGAAACAGCATTGTATTCAAAGTATTTTATTGTACAGAAAAATGTCACAAACAAGAAGGCACGTTAATGCTGCATAATTTTGTGGGACTGGAAAAACAAAAAATAAAAAAACGTTGTGCGCGTAAATATTTTAGCAGTTCCAAAATACTCAGCTTAAAATGCTAATCAACTGGCAAATACCTCTTTAGTTCGGGTGACATATTGGTATAGTATTGCTGCCATAAAAGTAATAAGACAGCATTAACGAAGTATGCGCTTGACTCCGAACTTGTGTACTGTGACTGCAGAATTCCTCGGCACTGCGGACCACTTTGTTGAATCCTCTTTCCTTGCTTCTTTCTCAAGTAACTTCGTTTAACCACTGCGGATAAACGGAGACCTCGGCCCTTACTACGATGTTTTATAGTGGAGATAAGTGTGAGCACGAAAAATTTATTTCATTTGCAATAACAAAGAAGCAGCACAGCGAGAAACAATTTGTTTCACGCTGAAAAAAAAAAGACGCGGAACCCTTCTGGGCATGCGCAGCAGCTTTTGAGGGTACACGGAAATGAGACATAGACGTGAGGCCTGCGGATATCGGGCACGTGTATCTCGAATTACGATTGTCGTCTTGACGTCATCCAAACCAAAAGAGATGCTTATCAAAAGTGTTGTGGCTCGGGCGAGTTGGTTATCCATGAACTTAGCTTCTATTAGCGCGGTACATATGAAAAGGAAAGAGGAAAGAATACAGAGACGTCAAGACAGGTAGGCGCTAAACTTCCAACTGTTTATTTCATGCCCTTGACACCCATCTTATACATGCGTAGAAACACGACTCATCTTGCACGTGGTGTCATCCCAAGAAACGTCATTTCCTTATCTGTCAAAGCAATCGAAGGTGAACTCACACACAAGTTTCCCATTCTTTCTATTGCCTCGGCTTCTTTGATCTCACGTGTCAGCTGATTGCGAGACCTGCTGATAACGGTGCAGCTATACAGATCAGGGGAGCACCCACACCCCTTGCAGTGCGCCGCCAAGAACCCTCCCGCTGAAAGTTTATTTCTCGCGTTGTAAGCATGTTCCCGTAGTCTATCATTAAGACACCGCTTGGTCTGTCCTATGTAATATTTTCCACACGATAACAAGAACATGTACACAACGCAACACACACAATCTACATATCTAACCTGATGTTTCTTATCACATACTAAGCGAATAGAACTAAATGGGCGGGTCAACTTGCAAAGCTCCCCTAGTTTTTTGGGGGCTGAAAACACCACACGTACGTGAGCCCGCTGGGCTACCTTCTTCAAGTTATGAGAGACAGTGTGCATATACGGGATTACGCCTATTCTGCTGCCCGAACACTCCAACACTTGTTGCCTATCTTTCTGTGAAACTTTGAGGATACGTTCAGCTACAGAGACCTGCAGCAGAACAGGGTACCCTGCTTCGGTGAGACGCTTACACTGAGTCTCGAAACTGTGTGCCATTTTGTGATGACACGATTTTGCTAGGGCGTTTTTAAAACACAAGTTTGCGATTCCTCTCTTTATAAGCTTTGAGTGCGCCGAGACAAAAGAAAGCAGAGGCTTGTTTGCCCGTGGCTCATACGACCAGCAAGTGTGATTTTCCAGAAAAAACAACCGGATATCCAAAAACCGCAGAGAGGCACCTTGGGGAAGCTCGCAAGTAATTTCAAGGGGTGCGAGACATTCCTTAATCGCTGGTAACACTTCTTCAACCTTCGCTTCTAGGTCAACTGGTGTACAGTCCATCAAAAACAGGAAATCATCGACAAAACGAAAAGATTTGCACACTGGAGTGTCGTTTAACGTTGAGGACAAGGAAGTGCTAAGGCTGGATAAAAACAGATCACTAAGAATGGGTGCTATGCACGAGCCGATGCATACACCGTTTTTTTGCAAATACAACGCGTTGTCCCATGAGATAAAAGTAGAGGAAAGGTAAAAGGATAAAAGTTCTAAAAAATGACTCATTGATAATGAAGCTTCATTTTGAAAGCGCGTGACACCGTAATCATCTATGGCATGTTCAATAGCAGACAACAGAGCACCATGAGGTATCGAGTAATACAAGTCTTTTATGTCCACCGAGAAGGCTTGGTACCTATCATGTGTGTGGTTATTCAAGAATTCAATTACCTGATCGGAGTTCCTAATCAAGAAAGGATCACTAACGGGTAAACACGCAAGCTTGGCTTGAAGAAACAAAGCGACTGACTTTTGCCATGTGTCATTTTCTGAAAAAATTACCCTCAAAGGGACGTCTGGTTTGTGGGTCTTAGCGCTGAAGAGAACTTCAAGGTGACCTCGTCTGCTGTCATTGACACTTTTCTTTAGCTTATCAAGATTCAGCCTACTACACAGTTTCTTGGCCTGCGCCTTAACCTTTGTCGGAACGACCTGACGAAGTCAGTCGCTTTGTTTCTTCAAGCCAAGCTTGCGTGTTTACCCGTTAGTGATCCTTTCTTGATTAGGAACTCCGATCAGGTAATTGAATTCTTGAATAACCACACACATGATAGGTACCAAGCCTTCTCGGTGGACATAAAAGACTTGTATTACTCGATACCTCATGGTGCTCTGTTGTCTGCTATTGAACATGCCATAGATGATTACGGTGTCACGCGCTTTCAAAATGAAGCTTCATTATCAATGAGTCATTTTTTAGAACTTTTATCCTTTTACCTTTCCTCTACTTTTATCTCATGGGACAACGCGTTGTATTTGCAAAAAAACGGTGTATGCATCGGCTCGTGCATAGCACCCATTCTTAGTGATCTGTTTTTATCCAGCCTTAGCACTTCCTTGTCCTCAACGTTAAACGACACTCCAGTGTGCAAATCTTTTCGTTTTGTCGATGATTTCCTGTTTTTGATGGACTGTACACCAGTTGACCTAGAAGCGAAGGTTGAAGAAGTGTTACCAGCGATTAAGGAATGTCTCGCACCCCTTGAAATTACTTGCGAGCTTCCCCAAGGTGCCTCTCTGCGGTTTTTGGATATCCGGTTGTTTTTTCTGGAAAATCACACTTGCTGGTCGTATGAGCCACGGGCAAACAAGCCTCTGCTTTCTTTTGTCTCGGCGCACTCAAAGCTTATAAAGAGAGGAATCGCAAACTTGTGTTTTAAAAACGCCCTAGCAAAATCGTGTCATCACAAAATGGCACACAGTTTCGAGACTCAGTGTAAGCGTCTCACCGAAGCAGGGTACCCTGTTCTGCTGCAGGTCTCTGTAGCTGAACGTATCCTCAAAGTTTCACAGAAAGATAGGCAACAAGTGTTGGAGTGTTCGGGCAGCAGAATAGGCGTAATCCCGTATATGCACACTGTCTCTCATAACTTGAAGAAGGTAGCCCAGCGGGCTCACGTACGTGTGGTGTTTTCAGCCCCCAAAAAACTAGGGGAGCTTTGCAAGTTGACCCGCCCATTTAGTTCTATTCGCTTAGTATGTGATAAGAAACATCAGGTTAGATATGTAGATTGTGTGTGTTGCGTTGTGTACATGTTCTTGTTATCGTGTGGAAAATATTACATAGGACAGACCAAGCGGTGTCTTAATGATAGACTACGGGAACATGCTTACAACGCGAGAAATAAACTTTCAGCGGGAGGGTTCTTGGCGGCGCACTGCAAGGGGTGTGGGTGCTCCCCTGATCTGTATAGCTGCACCGTTATCAGCAGGTCTCGCAATCAGCTGACACGTGAGATCAAAGAAGCCGAGGCAATAGAAAGAATGGGAAACTTGTGTGTGAGTTCACCTTCGATTGCTTTGACAGATAAGGAAATGACGTTTCTTGGGATGACACCACGTGCAAGATGAGTCGTGTTTCTACGCATGTATAAGATGGGTGTCAAGGGCATGAAATAAACAGTTGGAAGTTTAGCGCCTACCTGTCTTGACGTCTCTGTATTCTTTCCTCTTTCCTTTTCATATGTACCGCGCTAATAGAAGCTAAGTTCAGAGATGCTTATCATCACAGTGCTGAAAAGGTATTAAATTTGGGAAATACGCCCGAAAGCGGAAGGTGGGCATGACTGCATAATCTGCACAAATATCGCTAATCGAAAAAGCCTTATCACCATTTTTACTTTACTTTAAAAAAGGAGCGTATTGCGAATACGTGCTATGCGCACATCACCATGCTGTGCACGTGGCTATTATATCAAGGTTAGTATATCACCGAGTGACATCATACAGTACGCAACTAGTAATGAGGTCACGTACAAGTACGCCCGTCGCACTGTGATGTATCGAATCACAAGGCAAGTTGGGAAGGCCGTTACAAGGCTTACGAAATCAGACTTCCGGTGACCCGACCGGGTTGATCTTAAAGATAGGGGTTGAGATCGAGCGATAGTAGCATGCGGCAACTTGAGATGTAGCCCCTTATGCGTTCGCATTCATATATCCACATCTGCGAGATAAAAAAAAATAGTTTATAAATGCAGCAAGCAAGAGATGGACACAGACCGAGAAACTCTATTTTTACGTGGAGGCCGATCAAGTTTTATGAGGCATACAGTGATTCCACTGGATCATTGAAGGTGGACAATAAAGCTGTCGCTGTTTGCATTTCATATTTCTCATTACAGTAGGAAACGCCACCATGCGGTGTTCTGTGAACAGCATCATAAACGGTAATCCTTATTTATTACATCACTTCACAGAAACATTATACTTATCTAGATTAACGGATTACGACACTGGAATCGCTAAGCGAATGGAAGTTTGTCGAGGCAATGAAGAAGCTTAATCTGAGGCCATAGGTGTACTAGAGCAACCCTGCATTTTACATCGCTGCTGGAACCTATAATTCTTAACTTCCTGTAGGTTCGGCTCGGCTTCCACTAGTTTATCATTTGTTAATTACTTCTAAAATTATTTTTGAATTACTTTGACGTACATTTTTTTTTCAGTTAGTTGTATTTGATCGTGCGGTCATCGTATTATATCTGACTTGCTGGCTCTTTTTTTTTTGCTCAGCTAATTGTCTTGGTGCATTTTTTTATATTTGGCTGCTTTTGGTTGTCTACGTTAGCATTGTCTCCCTCCTACCCGCCTACTGTAAAACCAAAAGGAGTGGAGGGTAATGAATGAATGAATGAATGAATGAATGAATGAATGAATGAATGAATTGCGTTTGAGTATAAGCCTCGGTTGCAGGCGTGAAACACTATAGGGCTTTATCGCGGACACCGTCGTCTGATTTCGGCAGAGGCGCATTGCTTGGGGCCCCCGTTCTGTGCGACGACAGCGTACGTTAAGAAACACCAAGTGGTCGAACTTTCTGCACACCTACACTACGATGTGCCTCATAATCATGTCGTGGGCTTAACACGTAAAAATACACACATTACTATCACTTATAAGCAGCAACTACCTTTAACTACCAGTGTGAGCTTTTTCAACTCAAAACGGGCCAAAATGTTTTGAAACACTATTATCACTATTGTTGTTGCGATATTGTATTACTGCCGTCATAAGTTCCCTTGTTTGGGTGAAAACTTCAATATGTGAATCTGAATGTTCATGTTCTATTGCATTACAAGACAACCAACCATTCTGCGCACCAACGAAGTTCAACTATTGCTTTAAAAAGATGACTTACAACGCAACATTGACGAAAAGGAAAAAAAGTCTATCGTCCTTTTTTTAGCACAACGCTAGAAATTAACAAAAAAGTAGCTTCGTAATTGAGAAATGATTTCTCCTGTGGCGGCATTGAAACGTGGTACCAACGTCTTTCCGAACAGAGATAATGATGGCGTTGTGATTACTTTCTTGACATCTATTTTGTTAATGCTGTCAGTGTACGAGTGGGGAATGCAAAACTTTATTTCAAATAAACTTTTCGATGGAGGTGGAGCCCTCAGTCTAGGACCGCAGTGGCCTTAGCCATCTTGCGAGCTCTGTTCTTCGGGCTTCGAACAGTACAGCGCAGCCTCACCCTGCTCCGGTGTTGGTGTGCAGTTTCTCGGCACTACCTGCGAGTGTTGTTTATCCAAAGTTTAAGGAATTTCTCTATCGAGGAGCTGACTGGTAGACCGAGGGCGCATTTGTAGCAAAGTGGGCAACTAAGACATGATCAAACTGAATGCAGAAGTGGGCTTCTCCTCGCAGAGGGTGTACTTGTAGCAAAGTCAGCTTTAATGTGCTAGTTTTGCACGTTCGGACACATTCCAAACCACGCCGTTAGCCGCTGAAAGTGTATATATATATATATATATATATATATATATATATATATTGTCACGTGCTTTTCGAAAAGAAAGACAATGACAGTTGTGCATGTGCCATGAAGTACAACGAAATGGATGAAAAAGAAGAACTCTCTTGCGCGTTCTGTTAATAGAACCTACCTGCTTCTGGCGTCTCAGTTTCTGCCGCAAGACCTCTGTTTCGACGTCGTGACACTGGTGGAGGTGCTGGAGCCTACAACCTGATGCAGGACAGTCTTGCTCGGACCCGTTCACCTAGTACAGAGACTCAGCCCCTCGTCACGACTCCAGTGCATCGATTCAGTCGGCGCCTACTAGGCCTAAGTCCAGAGTCCGCACCTGTTCCGCCTCTTTCCAGCATGGCAGCTCCTATGACATCCACGGTTATCCCGCCATCGCAGACCACTCTTCCCTCGCAGGTAACTCTTGAACATCCTCACGTTCCTGAAGTTTTCCGTGGGGAAGAGTACGAGGATGTCGAGGACTGGCTCGAACAGTTCGAACGGGTCGCTGTATCCAACCACTGGAGCAAACAGCACAAACTTGGCCGTGCATATTTCGCACTGGAAGATAGCGCTCGCACGTGGTATGAGAACCGCGAGGCTACACTCCAATCTTGGGAAGACTTCCGTCGAAAGCTCCTCGCTACATTTTTGAACTCGGACCGACGGGATCGCGCACAGCAAGTGATTGAGGCACGTGTGCGAAAACCCAATGAAACAGCCGCCATGTATATACGCAGAGGGTATGATCCGTCTGTTTCGACGAGCTGACCCTGACATGCACGAGTCGAAGAAGGTGCGTCACCTAATGCAGGCTGTTAAGGAACAAGTGTTTGCGGGCCTCGTACGAAATCCACCTACAACTGTAGATGAATTCATAATAGAGGCGACAGTCATCGAGCGCGCACTGCAACAACGACGCCGACACTTTGACCGCCTGCAGAACCACACGGCAGTAAGTGCTGCAGCTCAGAACACTGCCGTATGTGAAAGTTCCCTGCGACAAATGATTAGGGAAATACTGCGTGAGGAACTTCGGGCCCTCTGCATTCCCCCTGCCCAACCGCCAGTCGCATCTGTTGCCGAAATCGTCCGCCAGGAGTTGAGGCAAGCCATTACACCACCCGCGCCAAATCCTGAGCCACATCCAGCGAGCTACGCTGATGTGGTCCGTCGTCCTCCACCGACATTTGTGGCGACGCCCTTCCAGCCACGACCCACTGCCGTACCTTGGTGGCAACGAGATTCTACGAGACGACCACCAGTTCGCCGAACTGACTTGTGGCGCATGGCCGACCGTCGACCTATTTGCTACCGCTGCGGAGAACCTGGTCACATTGCCCTCTATTGCCGTCACGGCGATTCTGGGTTCGGGAACTTTTCTCGTCCCGCTTCTTTCCGCTCCGAAGACCATCGTGCCCACGATGCCAATCAACTATCGCCTGCTCAAGCAACCCCACCGCGTCGCTGGCGATCTCCATCACCTGCGCGTCACCGTGACTTCCCTCAGAGCTACGCGGACGTCACCAGAGGCCGTTGGCCTAGCCCGCGCCGGGGAAACTAACTGATGCGATCTCGGGGGGCAAGGTTGCCAATCGTCGACACACTGAAAAGTTCCCCCAATCATCGCAAGAAGGTATGACGACAACGACGATGAATACGACGACGAATAATAATGCTGATGAAGTTGTACGTGCCGATCTGAGCGTTCTCATTGACGGACATCACGTTACAGCACTGGTCGACACTGGCGCCGACTTCTCAATCATGCGATAAGAGCTCACCGACCGCCTCAGAAAGGTCAAGACACCGTGGACAGGGCCGCACATAAGGAGTGCTGGTGGTCAGCTGATGACACCCACGGGTAAATGCACCACTAGACTTCGCATCGGAGATTCTAGCTTCGTGGCCACTTTCGTCCTGTTGCCAGACTGCTGTAAAGAGTTAATTTTGGGCATGGATTTTCTTCAAGATCATGGCGCTGTTATCAACATCCCTCAACGTATGGTGACGTTTTGCGCTCATCCTTATGCCGACAACAGCAGTGAAGAACCGCGCGGCCGTTTGCGAATAGCCGACGATGTGACACTCCCACCGAGATCCTGCTGCCTTGTGTCGGTGTCCAGTGGGTGTCCTTGCTATAAAGATGTTATAGCGGAGCACATAGTCACTCTTTTGTTCACGCAAGGCATTTCCATCGCGAGGGGCGTCCTGGCGCTTACTGGTGGACAGGCAGAAGTGCTCCTCACAAACTTCAGCAACGAGCTCCGTCAAATCCAGAAGGGTACCGCAATTGCCTACTACGACGATGTAGACCAAGCCGGGGATTGTTTTACCTTGCAACCAGATGACGCGGCTGTCCCCGCCTCGACAGCTTTGTCGGTGGACATCTGCTCTACGCTACCGCCCTCTGATAGGAAGCGCCTGCTTGAACTTATACACCAATTGGAAGACTGCTTTTCGCGTACGTCAAAGGTACAGCAAAACACCATTGACCAAGCACCGCATCATTACTGAAGACAACACGCGACCGATTCGGCAAAACCCCTACCGTGTGTCTCCGAAAGAGCGCGAGGAGATTCAGAAGCAAGTACACAAGATGCTCGCGGATGACGTCATACAACCTTCGAAAAGTCCTTGGGCGTCCCCCGTGGTTTTGGTCAAGAAAAAAGACGGCAGCTTGCGCTTCTGTATTGATTATCGCAAGTTGAACCAAGCCACGAAGAAAGACGTCTATCCACTGCCCCGCATAGACGATTCACTCGATCGGCTGCGTCATGCGCGCTATTTCTCTTCAATGGACCTCCGAAGCGGCTACTGGCAGATAGAAGTCGACGAAAGAGATCGTGAAAAAACGGCCTTCGTGACGCCCGATGGTCTATACGAATTTAAGGTGCTTCCTTTTGGGTTGTGCTCGGCGCCAGCCACTTTTCAGCGTCTCATTGACACCGTACTATCAGGCCTGAAGTGGCAAACATGCTTGGTCTATCTGGACGATGTTATTGTATTCTCAGCAACATTCGAGGAACATCTCAGCCGTTTATTCACCGTCCCCCAAGCCATACGTTCGGCCGGCCTTACTTTAAAACCGGAAAAATCTCATTTTGGTTTTAACGAACTCGGCTTCCTAGGCCACGTCGTCAGTCACGAGGGTGTTCGACCTGACCCGGCCAAAATAGACGCCGTAGCGCAATTTCCTGCACCATGCGACAAAAAGGCCGTGAGACGCTTTTTAGGGTTGTGTGCCTATTACCGGCGATTTATTGAGGACTTTTCGTCTATTGCGGCGCCATTGACACGACCCACACGTGAGGACGTCCCCTTCTTTTGGGGTGAACAACAGCAAATGGCGTTCAATGAACTACGACAACGCCTGCAAACACCTCCAGTCCTCGCGCACTTCGACCAGGAAGCCCCTACAGCACTTCACACTGACGCCAGCAATGTAGGTCTGGGTGCCGTTCTGGTGCAGTGGCAAGACGGCTGTGAAAGAGTAATAGCCTACGCCAGCAGAACTCTCTCTCGCACGGAGGAGAACTACTCGACTACCGAGAAGGAGTGTCTCGCCGTGGTGTGGGCGGTCATCAAATTTCGTCCATATTTGTACGGCCGCTCCTTCAAGGTTGTTAGCGACCATCACTCTTTGTGCTGGCTCACCAACCTTAAAGATCCATCTGGCCGTTTGGCGCGCTGGAGCCTAAGACTTCAAGAGTTCGACATGACCATCGTCTATAAATCTGGGAAGCGGCACACCGACGCCGACTGTCTCTCACGGTCGCCAGTGGAGACTGTCGCTCGTGATGACGAAAACATCGACGCGGCATTCTTGGGAGTCGTCAACACGGCCACTATTGCACAGGAGCAGCGCAGTGACCGCGAGCTGTTACTACTCATTGAATATTTAGAAGGACGACGTAAGGACGTGCAGCGGTTATTTGCCAGAGGACTGCCATCTTTTTGCTTGCGAAACGATGTTCTCTATAAGAAAAACTTCTCACCAACCGGCAACCCGCACTTGCTCGTCGTGCCTGCCTCTCTTCGAAAAGAAATTATGGAAGCGTGCCATGATGAAGCAACTTCTGATCATCTAGGCTACACCCGAACATTGTGCCGACTGCGATGCAAGTACTACTGGCCAAAGTTACCCGCTGATGTTTACCATCACGTGCGAACTTGCACCGACTGCCAAAGACGCAAAGCACCTTTTAGCAAGCCAGCCGGTCTTTTACATCCAGTCCTAGCACCAGCGAAGCCGTTCACCCAGATTGGAATGGATTTCCTGGGCCCCTTTCCAACTTCCACAACAGGTAACAGATGGATAATCGTGGCCACCTCTCCCGTTATGCGGAGACTAAAGCTATGCAGCGCGGCACAGCAGCAGAGGCCGCTCAGTTCTTCATCGAAAACATCGTCCTTCGGCATGGCGCTCCGACAGCAGTGATCACAGACAGAGGACCTGCCTTCACCGCAGAGCTTTTGGAGTCGGTTCTCAGACTCAGCGGTACAGCTCACAGGAGAACAACTGCTTACCATCCGCAGACAAACGGACTGACAGAGCGCCTCAATAGGACCCTCACAGACATGATCAGCATGTACGTTGACACGGAACATAAAAACTGGGATCAGATATTGCCGTACGTGACCTTTGCCTATAATACCGCTCGACAAGAAACCACTGGAATGACGCCGTTCAGTCTGATCTATGGTCGCGAAGTCACGACAACGTTGGACGCTATGTTGCCGCATGAGTGTGACGACATCCATGTGGACGCCGAAGAGTTCACTCAGCACGCCGAGGAAGCCTGACAGCTCGCGCGTGTGCACATCTGTCATCAACAGCATCAAGATCAACAACGGTACGACCCCCGACACAAGTTTATTAGCTACACAACCAGGCGACAAGGTCTGGGTCTGGATTCCGATACGTCGACGTGGACTGTCGGAAAAACTGCTAAGACGATACTTTGGCCTATACAGCGTCACGCGACGCTTGAACGACGTGAACTATGAAGTTGTTCCCGACACTGACTGTAGTTCTAAGCGTCGAAATCATTTACCCGAAGTCGTACACGTCGTGCGTATGAAACCGTATTTATCCAGTTGACGCGACCACTTCATACGCCTGGTAGAGCGCCTAGGTTGCGCATCGGGACGATGCCTCTTTCGGAGGGAGGCAAATGTCACGTGCTTTTCGAAAAGAAAAACAATGACAGTTGTGCATGTGCCATGAAGTACAACGAAATGGATGAAAAAGAAGAACTCTCTTGCGCGTTCTGTTAAAAGAACCTACCTGCTTCTGGCATCTCAGTTTTTGCCGCAAGACCTCTGTTTCGACGTCGTGACAATATATATATATATATATATATATATATATATATTGTGCCCATGTGTGTGTGTGTGTATGTATGTGTGTGAGCACGGATAAGAAGTTAACGGGGCCGTCAATTGTACAACAGAAACCTTTCAGAAAAGCTACGTGGGTTTCAAAAACGAGCACAAGGATGACGTTGTACTTAGATTGAGTGATTTATTTTTGAAGCTTATACACAGCTTTCACGACACGCCCCACACGTTAGGAAGGTCGAACACCAAATGCCGTGCTCATTATAGCGCTGCAATGGAAAGGCACGATCAGTGTTGCCGGGACGAATGTTAGTCCGCAGTCCATTCGATGACACGGGTTTGAAAGTGAGCACTGTAGTCAGTTTGGCAGCTTTCACGGCCCACTCAAAAAGCCGGCTTTCTTTTGGGACAAGGTATTCACATCATCTACCCAATTCGAGCAATGTGAACAGTTTGACGAACTGGGATAGCCCGTCTTAGGCAATGTGAAATACCTGCAATTCTAGCGCGAGAAAAAAATTGCATGACAGAAACGTAATTGAATTTATTCGCATTTATGCACTTGCCGACTGCAGATAAAATGTGCCACGTGAAAACGTGACATTTGATCAAAAGCGCAATTTTACTAGAGCGCAAAATGCTCGGCACAACAAAAGTAACAGTATAGTACTACGGTGGCTAAGATTGGCTGCGCCAGTCAAAACAACCGTAATGTTCGCGAATATCTATACATAGCATCAATCTTTACATACGTATTTGCAACTAAGAGACAAAAAATAATTCAACCAGCTCCGATTGGCGGACTCCAATGATGCAGAAAAGCTGGTGCTGTTCCATTCGTCGGCACGCAAACGCACCAACGGAGAGTAATGCGATTTCTATGCTTTCTTCCAATTTCTTTCAGTTGAAGTTGCATGTAGTGGTGTTTACCCAATTTATGTGTGGGCCTTATGATGATGATGATGCTTTTTGACAGAACGCACAGATGTATGTGGCAGAAACTCGTAGGGAGTCATGGAATTTACCCGATGTGGTGGTGCATGCCCGCTGAAAATGTCCACAAGCGTTACTACGGATAGCGGACCAAGAACAACTTTACGGTTAAAAAAACGGAAAACAAAAAAACATATCGACCAAGGCATGGATTGCAATGAGCCTTTATTCTATATTCCATGCAGTGAAAAGGTTTCTTTCTGCAAGCGTAAATAATGTGAAGGAAAAATTTCTTTAAAGGGCTACCAGGTGCGCAAGCAATAAGGTTCAACAGTTATCAACGCAATTGACTAAACGGTAGCGTATAGGCAAAAACAACCGTTAACGGTGATCGTATGCGCTGCAAAAGATCTTGCAAAGCATGCCTCTCATGCTCCGCATTGTACACGCCGAGGCACGGCACTTTCGTTGACGTCACTGGGCTGTTCCGTGAATGGCGTGTATCAAAACTATCGGCTGCTTTTTAAGGGCGAATGGGGACAAGATTTCAGAGAACCCTCCGCTGCTTCTGCGAAGCCCTTTTCAGAGACGACGAATGAGAGAACGATCCGCCACTGACCACATGACGCAGGTGGCGGTGGTCAGGTACATGCGACCAGCGTGAATCGGTTTGTTTCGTCCTGCCGTGGTGGGCGTGTACATTCGCAACTCAATAATATCGAGCGTCGTCAGCGCTGACGTGGCAAGACGTCAAAACGACGTCATCGGGACATCGTGGCGCCAGCGTACACAGTACCTGGTATCCCGACCAATTTGGGTGCCCCGTGCGTTATCCTAATTGCTGCTCGGTTCGTTCATTATGCGCCAGTGTGAGCGCACTTGTCTCAAAAGTAGGGCGAACGTCACGATGATCGTACAGGCGTAGCGTGTGTTTTTGTGTGCAGCTCGAGTCAACGGGAAAGCTCGCAGTAATCGCTTCATGGTGCACTTTCCGCGTATACGTTCACTTTTTTTTTTATTATTTCAGGATATGTGCTACTTGCGAAAGAAGAATTTTTTGCTCGTCACGTTCCACAGTTCAAACGGCTGTCAAGGTGTAAAAAAAAAAAGAGAAGTGTCACCGTATACTGTAGCTTGCCCTGGAGGCACATTGCCAAAGTGATAGTGGAGTTGAGGGGCGCCTGTGTATGTAGTCCCACCTTTTGGCGTTGCTAAGTTGCGAACAATGCCTCTTTCTTTCTTCTTCAATTTTTATCTTATTTTCTCCGTTTTTTTTCTGTCTTACGTTTATTTTTATTTATTTATTTTGTTTCTTATTTTTACCTCCCTATCTATCCCTTCCGGAGGTTTTTCTACATGGGAAAATGGGAGCAGTGAATGTTCGGCGCGTACCCTTTATTGATTATTGTGCGATCATCTCCCCTGTTTCCTTCTCCTATGCCAGGAAATAAACCTTCATCCACGTGCTTATAGCAGCGCAACACTTCAGTTGCTTCAAGCAACAATGACAGTGATGCGTTAGTATTCAGGCAACAATAAAATATTAGCAAGTTTACTAATAGAAAGTTTTGTGCCATTATTTTATTGTTGCCAACTATTCCAAGCTTCCGCTCTCGTAAACAATAAAACGTGGCAACGTGAATTACCTGAAATCAACAAAAGACCGCGCCGCCGTACCGAAAATGTCCGACCGCAAACGAACACGTGCTCGAGAGAGCGTCAGTTATATTGAAAAACGGCGAGGACAAATACGCAAGCCCGACGCAGCGGAGAAGGTCGCATTCTTCTATACGCTCACCGGCGCCACGTTTTTTTTTGAGTGCGACGCCGAAATCGGTGATTAATCAGAGCGTCGCATAAAACAAGCCGTCGCTTACGCAAAAAATAAAATTTATCTCTTTACCACACGATCAACCGACCATCGGCGGTCGGTTAGTCGTGTGGTCAAGAGGGTTATGCAAGACCACGTGGCGGGTTATATAGTGTACGTTTTGGTGGGCGAAGCGAAATCATAGTTACATTCTTATCACTTTTTTTTGCCGCTGCTCCTACAGGGATTGTTGCGAAACGTACATCGCCACGATGCGACTTGGCAAACACGTGACATTTTAACGCGCCAAATGTGTAGAAAGAGCGTGCTGATCAGTTGCGCAACGGGCCGCTCGCATACAGAAGTTGCGAAGTGAGTTTAATGCGCATCGTTTCACAAGCCTCGCTCAGTACTGTTTAACCCTGCTTCTGTCAACACGCAGCAAAGTGAGGCCCAAATTCTCTTGCTTGCTACAAAACGCCGCCCATTGCGTACAGGTCGAGTTTCGGGCTTGCAGACAGCCGTCGAAACGACTGTTTCGCTGCGTGCAAATAAGATTATTACAAAACGACTCACGCGAGCATTCGATCCTGTGCGGAATGCCAGTTTGTTCTTCCGCACACGAAGCCGAGTGACCTTCGGCGCGCTGACAAAACACGCCCGTTCACCGCGGGCTCGCAAAATGAGATGAAGTTATGACGTTCGTCACAATAGGGAAATTCGACGGGCGTTTATGAGCATCTTTGCGAAATTAATGCGTGTTTTGTTACACGATTAATCGGCTTCCCCTCGCGAATAATCGTTCAGTTTCGCGGCACCCTCGCTTCAAGGTCCTCCGAGGAAATTTGAAAACACCGCGATTCAATCCTGCCTTGTGCCGTCAATGAGTTTGAGAGAGGGTAGCCATTAAGTAGACCCATCGGCTACCTTGCGCAAACGCGTATTTGTGCTTAACGGGTTGCAATATGCAGCGAGCGCTTGTCCGTACGGTTCACGACCCTGTGTTTTACAGCAAAGTTGTTCTTGTGCGAGGCTTTCATGTCCGGAAAATATTGTAGATTGCAGTGGGATTTACAAACAAGAAGTTAGCGAATTTCACTACTGATAGATGTACCCCTCCTCCTCCAACTCCTGCTTTCCACAGCTCACCACTACGCCCACTTCATTCAACTCCGCTGCAGGCCACCAGCTTCACTGTTTCACCAGTGTCCCACAAGTGAAGCTGAAGACTTTTTTTAAAGACGATAGCCTTTCTTGGGGACCTTCGATGCAAAAATTTTTGTGTGTCTGCATGTCTGTACATTTGCCTGTCCACCCTTAACGGTATCCTAAACGACACCTCAAAAGGGCTGACCCCATCCGCAGCGCCCACCAATGTTGCTCAAGATTTAGCCTTCATACTTGTGCGATTGTCAATTGAAAAGCGATTATTGCGTATATCTGATGCAGCATAACAACAGGTTGATATTCTGTATGTGTGCCTTTATTATATGCAACATGCAGAGACAAGGCCAATTTTTTTTATTGAAGCACTATCTGAGAAGCTGTACTGAAGGTCTCTCGAGATAGCACCAGCTTTCGTCAGTTTTTCAATCGACCTCAATAATAATGATAATTATAAGACCCACATCGAAATATATGTAACTCCATGTGAACGGTACACATTCATAGGCGTGCTTGCCGAAGTGGTAAGTGTCAATTTTAAGAAAAAATATATACGCGCACGGTTACCACTCCAAATTCTCAGTACACAGTATACCTTCCCGTCTAGCTAAAACTACAGGGAGCCTTCTTGCACATTGTTATGAATTTGCTCTGTCGCGATGGTAGCGGTGGCGAAGAGCGGCGAGCCGTCGAGCGGACTTCGATGACGCCTTAGCCCGAAGGTGAAACAGGGAGGCAATCCGTTTGGAAAACAGCAACAAAAGTAGCGTTTACTGTAGCAGGTTGTCGTTTGTACAGGGCCGGCCAGCACGACAACGTCGGCTGGGGCAAAATCCACTAACATGGGGCGGGCTCGGCCTTAAATAGCGTCTTTGGTCCATTCTCTCAGACCAGTTCTCGGGCTCGGAGGGGGAGACGTAGCCATACCCGGAACTGCAAAGTGGTTCGGCGGAGGAAACGACTTTATCCCCAGACTGCATGGTTCTCCTGCACAAAAGGCGGCGCTGGGAGGGGGGGGGGAGACAGTTCGTCGAAACAGGGCTAGATCTTGTGAGACGTGCTCCCGAACGAGGAACATGTCTGTGGCACAACAGCACCCCCGCCGCCAGACAATGCATCCGGAGTTTTGAGCCGTCAGCGCGGCTCGGAAGGAGGAATGCTGGTTGACCATCGATACTGTAGCCACTCCGTGGTGATCTTCAGAGCCCTGCAGGGAATCACTGGAACGACGGAGTTGAACTCAAAGCCAAAACACTTTCGTGGAAGCAAGCACCCTCTTAACGTCTCTCATAGCGCCAGACCAAGGCAGCAAAGAGATCTATTGAGTCTCTACTATTGTACGTTTTAAAAAGCACGAGAAAGGTATCCCTTAGAGACCTCAAAACGCTGGCCCTCACGAATGCTGTGATTACACTGCGCAGTCCCTATGCCAAGAAAGGCCACGCGAAACCATCCCCAATGCCATACGAGCGGGTCGGAACCCGCTGAAGCAGCCCAAAACCAATTCTGTGCAATTTTTTTTAACAATTTTACCAGAATGGTAGAGGCTGGGCTTCCTGGTAACATATCAGAGTACACTTCAAACAAAACTACATCTGTTAGTGCAATGCGACATTGTTAATACAGTTTAAATCAAAATGAAATAATAGACGCCAAAATTATGCAAAACACGTCAAACCAGAAGGATGTGCCTCAACTTGTATGAGGGAGCTGGGCTGCACTTCAATAAGCTCTGCTGAGACCATCTGCATTTGTGTGAAGCTTCCCTTTCTTATAGCGCACACTAAAGTTATGGTGCTGAAGCGTCAAGCTCCACCTAAGTAACCGACCGCTTTTAGACGACATGTTGTGCAACCAAGTCAAGGGGCAGTGATCAGTTTCTACTATGAAGCTCGACCCTGAGACGTAACATGCTAGCTTACCAATTGCCCAAACAAGGCAGGCGCACTCTTTTTCTGAAGTGCTGTAAGCTTCCTCTCTGACACTGAGCTTTCTGCTGAGATACAAAACTGGCCGCTCGTGCCCTTCGGCGTCTTTTTGGCACAAAACTGCTCCTAGGCCGCGGTCACTGGCATCACACTGAATAATAAAACTCTGAGAAAAGTCCGGTGCCGCTAGCACGGGTCGTTTTGCGAGAGCGCTCTTGAGGCTCTTGAAAGCATTCTCTTTTCTTGTGTCCCACGAAATGACGGTGGGCTCGTCCTAGCAACAGAAACACCCAGCTGCTCACAAACATCGAGAAGGTCCCTCACTCTGAGCTTCTCCATTGTGTACCGCAACTCGTGCACGTTCCTTTCTGAAATAGCTTTGTCTCAGAAGCTATGTTCTTCGACGTGAAGCAAGTCGAGAACCAGCCAAGCACTAGCCACCTAAAGATCTAAAAGAACATACTTGGCTACTCTGTGCTAACAGGGTCTGACAACAAAAGACGAACGTCAGGCACTCACCCAACTAGAGCGGGTGACTTCGGCCCTCTGGTCGTTGCCGTCGAGCGGTCTCGTGGGTGTCCTCGGGCCTGCCAAGATCCGCTCCAACTTTCCAGCCTTAGAAGTCGGCGTAGCGGGTCCCAGGGCAGCAAAACGATATCACGGTGGTCGTCCTCGGGCTTCCAGGGATCCGATCCAACTTTTCAGCCGTTGAGATCGGGGTAGCGGGTCCCAGAGCAGGAAAACGTTGAGGACAGGGGTCTGATCCGGCGTGCCAAACGTAGGATATCGTATCCCGAAGCTACCAACCACTGTTATGAATTTGCTCTGTCGCGATGGTAGCGGTGGCGAAGAGCGGCAAGCCGTCGAGCGGACTTCGCTGAAGCCTTAGCCCGAAGGTGAAACAGGGAGGCAATCCGTTTGGAAAACAGCAACAAAAGTAGCGTTTACTGTAGCAGGTTGTCGTTTGTACAGGGCCGGCCAGCACGACAACGTCGGCTGGGGCAAAATCCACTAACATGGGGCGGGCTCGGCCTTAAATAGCGTCTTTGGTCCATTCTCTCAGACCAGTTCTCGGGCTCGGAGGGGGAGACGTAGCCATACCCGGAACTGCAAAGTGGTTCGGCGGAGGAAACGACTTTATCCCCAGACTGCATGGTTCTCCTGCACAAAAGGCGGCGCTGGGAGGGGGGGGGGGGGGGGGAGACAGTTCGTCGAAACAGGGCTAGATCTTGTGAGACGTGCTCCCGAACCAGGAACATGTCTGTGGCACAACAACATCCACGTCGATGAATAACCCGTATGCGTAGGGCTTATATAAGCCAACGTACTGCATTTAGAGCCGCGAATTGCGTACAAGTGGCATTTTCCGAATTTCGCTATTTTTCCCCAGTCTTTATTATATACCACATAATTCAGCAGTTTTTTCTGTCCCTTTCTTTTTACACACTCCAGTTCCATCACACCACTGCTTTTAAGAACACGCGCGCTGCTGCGCCTCTCGCGATGAAGTCGCGCAGGCATCGCCCATCATCATCAGCCTTGGGACTCTTGCACGTCATGAGCACGCATCCTATTAGTGCAACCGGCAGCGCAGCCGCCCTTAACGAGACAAGCCCTCTCTATCTCTTTGTCCACACTCGGTAGCGCTGGCACGAACAGCCGGCGCTTTGACGCAGAGTGTTACTGAGCAAATGGCGCCACAGCCTGCGAAGGCATGAAGAGGACTTGAGCGGCGGACCCGACCATGTGTGGTTGACGATTGCCGACATACATGCGTTGTCAAACTCCTTCCTTTCACATCTGCCTGCTCCCAGCTTAGTTCCGTTTTCAGTTGGCCATTGTATACCATTCGATATTCCATCGATTATGACTCTCTCGTGCGTGCGCTTCAACTGATCTTCCTACCTCACATTGTTTCCTTCCTTACTTTTCGGCCTCTATTTACCCCCTCCCCACTTGAGGCCAAAAACCACATATTGTCTTCCAGTTGCCCTCAGTGACTTTCAGTATTACGTTTTATCTCTCTTTTTCTCGACATTCCATCACGCCAGCCATATGAATGCCTGAACGTTAGATGTGAATAACAAAAAAAAAGCTAGCCCAGCTGACATACATAACACATCTTTCAGATGGCCTCACGCGTTATGCCTATGCAAAACGCCACGCATCGGTGAATGTGCATGTTTTTTATAAGACATCATGACGCAAGATAACATGGTTTATAAAGTTTCGAGCCTTGCCAAAAAATAAATAAATAAAAATGCGTATCAGCGTAGCACCTCCCCCCCCTTCACCCCCGCCCCCAAACATGTGCAGGTGCTTACGTCGTGGAAGAAGCCCATCACTCGTAATATTTCTTACCTTCTCCTCTACCACTATACTACCCCCGCAAGGCCTCAATTCTGAGGTCAGTTATCGACACCCACGACACGCAGCATTAGAAAAGAAACAAGACACCCTATCACCACGGATTATGTATGTTATTATAGGTGGCGGGGACTGTTGTCACATCATGAGGCTAATCAAGATACTGACGAACGCATCCGGCACGTATAACAGCGAAAAGTCGTTTAAAGGACATCGCCTTTACTGAACATCGAGCGCGTACACAGGGACAGCTCGCACACGACCATGTAATCTCGTTGCTATAGGTAATTACTCGACACGCAAAACGAATTACCTGCATTTTCACACCGTGTGTTCACCTATATTGCATTTTGTGGCCTTATTATTTTGCTTACTACGTATTTTGTCTTCTAAGTGAGAAGGCGTAGCCGGCGCCACCTTAATGGTACCAACATCTCCTATTTAATCATTTCAAGGGAAAAAATAGCGAAAAAAAAACCGGCCTGTACAACAGTTTCTAGACAGACTGGAATCTGCGGCAATGGTTGTGATGCTTCACTGCTGACTCGAACGTCGCAGGAGCAAATTCCGGCCGCGGCAGCCTCATTTCGATGGAGGCGAAATTCTCAAGTCCCATGTTGTTAGATCTAGGTGCACATTAAAAAAACACCGTGTGGCCAAAATTTCCCAAGCTCTCCACTGCAGCATCTCTCATAATCATAGCGCGGTTGTGGGACGAAAAAAAACCAAGATTCGTTATTGTTATAAGTCAGTCAGGATTACCGCGTACCAATCGCGAGTGTGATTCCCAACGCCGGCAGGACGACGGGAGTGAAGTTGTAGCGGCGCTCGATATGTGGGACAGACTCGACCCTGAGCCACATGCCGTGCACCGTGTAGCGGTAACAGCCGTGCCGCGAACCGCACCACACAAAGCGGCGACCATCAGCACCCCCTCGTCCTTTGCCGCGTCCTCTTTTTCGGGAACGCGGGCCGAATTCGCGCTCCCGCCGACCCGGCCTTGACGTCAGAGGTGACGCTCGTGACGAAGGAGCAGCGCTAGATCAGCCGGCTCCATTGGGGACGTCGTTAGACGACGGGGAGAACAAAAAGGCGACGACGCGGCCTTTGTGGGTGTTTTACTGCAGAACAGTCATGTAAGAAGAAGCAGCAGACCACAAAGGATGCGGCGAGTGAAATGAGAAGTGATAAGATTTTCATCGCTTTCTGACGTAACCAGTGCATCTGCGCTGTAATGCGCAATGAAAAAAACACAGCTGAAGGGCCGGCCTATTCGAATTTCAGTTCGATGGCATTCTTTTTCCACATAACGTTGTGTTATACTACGGTGATTGATATGCTCACATACAACTTTAGTGTTCGCTTAGTAAACGAGAAATGCAACTAACGGTAAAAAATCTGCCGGGCTGGCGATCGCAAACTGGCGACGAAGCAGCTTGATGCGATTCGTGGCCCCGAATTCGTTAGGCCAAATGCACTGCTGATCGCTATTATAAGCTGTCATGATGAACTGCTCAACGATGACCGCCTCCCCGCTGCAGCTTGCGTAAAGAAGCCAACCATGATCAAGAACTTCGATCAGGATTACACTCGATCCCAAACGAAAGCGTCCGTTTCGCACCAGTGTTAAATATGTATTGGGGTAGCCTCGAATGCTCCATTGATGTAAACAATTCATCGAGAACAAAGGGACGTGGTGCGCTGTAGTGATAGTCGTGTTCGATTTTCCGTCACATTTGCTTCATTATTAGCATGCAAGCTATGTCGAATTCACAACACAACAGCCTCGTTTTGTATACCACCGAGTCATGTTCAGTTCAAAGTGTCATTGCGCCTTTTGTCCTCCATAGATTAGTCTGACAAGCGGCATGCCAATCGGACATTTTTTCGGCGTACTGTTAGCTAATTGTTATTGAGACGTGTGATCGGTGCGCAGTCCTCCGGCAGTAATCATGGCTGAGTTGGGTTCTCTATTATTTGCCAATCACGAGTCATCCTGCAGTTTTTGAACGCACAACTGGGTGTGCGTTATGAAATGCGCACACTGGTGGTTTTCTCTCTTTTTTTCTCGAGTGTCCAACATATAAATATCAGCGGCAAAATGCATATACAACTTTTAAAATCTCCACCTAGGCCTTTTAATCAGTGGTGCGAATCCTGAAAAATCACAACGGGGTACACAGATCAGACTTACGGTTAACAGCGCGATAAAAACACTATCACGGACAGGAAAAAGACGGGACAACCTCTTGTCCCGTCTGTCCCTGTCCGTGGCCGTGTTTTAGGGGCGAAGCTTCTAAAGGCGTGGGTCTGTCCATCCCTTGTATATATGCACGCGACCGCCTATAGTTCCACCTTTGCAAACTGCCCACTACTTCATCCTTGCAAACATTCCACTATGCCCCATCACCGATCCACCACTTCACCCACTACAAAGCAAATACTGTTGAGAAGTAGCCAATATGAAATGCAAGATAGTCGTGCACGTGTATCCAGGCGCGCAATAAATAACCATAGATTGTCCCACTGTGTCCATCCCTTGCTTGTACGTGACCACCTATAGTTCCACCTTTGCAAACTGTCCACTACTTCGTCTTTGGAAACATCCCACTACACCCCATCACCGATCCACCACTGGGTGAGATTCCACGAGAGATCGACAGGGGTCGAAAAGTTCATATTTCAGATTTGAGTGTTTATTTTATATTTTGTGCATATACCACCCAGTAGCCCGAAAATGCACGTCATTTTTTTATTACCTGCATAGTTTAGGAGAAAAAAATTATTCACCTTAATTTGTACAGAGGCACGAATTTCGTGTCTTGTAATTTTTGAAAGTTAACGTCGATATAAAAACAAAAATATTAGATTGATAAAGAATTTTCTTTTAGTAAGTGTACGCATAACAAAGAGTGAAGCACAATTGTTTATCAAAATTTGTTTCTGAAAAGTTTCAAAAAAATATTTGAACGTGTGAGATTTTTGAAAAGTTGCTTGATTTGAGATTTTTTCCTCCTAATCTAAACAAGCTAGTGTTTAATAACTTAATGACCTATTACAACATAATGTTTACAATATTGCCTGTCAATACCGTCACGTTACCTTAAAGAATTAATTTTATAAATGGCCTCAAACGTTCAAATTTGTCGGGAGTAAAACCTACTGCAAAACGAATATTTAAAAAAATCATCTTCAATTTTTTTAAATCTCGTAAAAATTCCTCACAGACAATAAAACAGAATATTTAAAAACATATTGCAATACTTTTTTTTGCAGAGACAATATTACGAGTAAAATTTCCAGCTTTTCGGGCATGCACTCAGGCGATAAACGCATGAGAAATCGGGTTCAAGAAAGTGGGCTTGGACCTCTGAGTTGTTTGAACAGGCAGATTAGCACACTGAGGAATAAATTTCCGTAAAGGCTCATTTCTGGTGGGCTTCGCTCAGCTTTAATGCCAGAGGAGCAAGACACAATGACACACACTAAGGCAGTCCGTACATATTTGCAGACAACGCGATGTATCGAAATGCTCTGACACCAGCATAGGACCTCAGAAGGTCCTATGCTGGTGAAGGACCTCAGACATGAACACTTAGAATGACTCCCTCCCCTATTCCCTCTTAAGTTGAGGAATGCATTGAACAAAAGCCATGGTGTGCTCAGAACGCTGCAATTTTTCAGATGACTTACAGCAGTGCTTGACATTGACAAAACACGACCATAATTCGTATCGTTAGGTGAGGTTGACCAATAGCACCGAAAACATAGGCCTGCAACACGTGGCAAAAATATGCACTAAAACAGTCTTAAAGTAACGAATGGTAATCTCTATTTGCATAGAGCATTTTGACATTCTTGAGACATATGGTCTTCTACAACATCATTTCAGATGCCGGCTTAATCACTCCCAAGCTTGCCGCTCTTAGGTGGGAGAGTGAGGTGTCGTGCTTTGCTAGGCTTTACTAAATTATGTTCAGCTAAAATTGCCGATTTCTTACCGTTTTCTGTAGTTGAAACCCGGTGATATCATACATTGCCTATAAGAGGGGACGCGCGTGAAATTGTAGAGCAGGCGACCAGGGGAAGGAAACGCTAAACTGTGTTTAGGTTAAGGAGGCGGCAGCAGCGTTACTAAAACTCAATATTCGTTATGCTTCGGTGGTTCCTCTCGCGAGCCTATTCCCATTTAAGTGTTCTGAACCAAAACGATAAAAGCAGATGACTGTAATAGCTGCCTCATGTAACCGAGGTGAGAGACGGGTGCCGAAAACCCGGGGGTCTCGAGCCTCGGCTTGACACGGCAAATTGAGGTATTTCAGAAGATATGTGATTTATATGTGGGGTTTAACGTCCCAAAACCACCATTTGATTATGAGAAACGCCGTAGTGGAGGGCTCCGGAAATTTCGACCTCGGTATTTTAGAAGGGCGCGCTTAAAACGGTCATTCCCGTTTACCAAATCTTCTTCTCCTCTGTAAATGTGGTCCTGTTCAAACGACTCAGAAGCTCAATAACACTTTTTTTAGCCCGATTTCTAATGCGTTTATCGGCTAAGTGCATGCTCGAAAAGCTGGAACGTCCACCCGTAATATTGTGGCTGCAAATAAAATAATGCAATATGTTTTTAAACATTCGTTTTCTACCATCTGTGATGAACGTTTTATGAGGGTTTAAGAAAAATCGAAGATAGAGTTTTTAAATATTTATTTTTCAAAAGGCTTTAATGTCGACAAATTTGAAAGTTTGAGGCCATTTATAAAATTATGTGTTCGAGGTACAGCCATGGTATTGACAGGAAATTTTATAAACATTAGTTTGTATTAGGTTATAGAGTTTTAAAACACTATGCGATTTAGCTTAGGAGGACAAACATCTCAAATCAAGCAACTTTTAAAAATATCTCCTGTTCAGATATTTTTCAGAAACACTTTGTTTCAGCATAAAATCTTCAAACAATGCTGCTTCACTCTTCATTACGCGTAAATTAACTAGAAAAAAATCATCTTCATCAAACTAATATTTGTGTTTTTATATTGTTGTAAACTTTCGAAAATGACAAAAGAAAAAATTGGATCCACTGTACAATAGAAGTTCAATATTTTTTTTCTCCTAAACTATGCAGTTAATAAAAAAAACGAGGTGCACTTTCTGGCTACTAAGTGGTTTGTGCACAAAATGTAAAATAAACAATCAAATCTAAAATATCAACTTTTCGACCCAGGGTGATATCTCGTGCAATCAACCACTTCAATGATCATAAAGCCGTTATAATGAAGGGAAAACAAAAATGGAAGCAACTGGTAGATACCACTTACAAATAATGAAATTATATATATATATATATATATATATATATATATATATATATATATATATATATATATATATATATATATATATATATATATATATATATATATATGTGTGTATATGGTGGTCAATCAATGACAGTGTAGTGCGTATTATTTTCTTTTTTTATGCTGTCGGATAGATATTACCGGCAGAATTTTGTGGAGAGGCGTGTGAGTGGAACACTGGCTAGGCTTCTATATAAAGTGTTTGTCACGTCGTTGACGACGTAGTGGGTGATATTCCGGGATGGTTCATGCTTTAGCGACTAAACCTCCAGCGCTTCGCCTTACTCATCATCGTTTATTCCATGTATATGCTTTGATTTGTTTTCGCGCTGTTAACGTTAAGTATGCACAACCAACTAGCCCAGTCACCTACTTTATTAACAGATCTGGCCATGGCGACCATTTTGTTTTATACATATTGTATTATTGTTTACAAAATAATCAAATCATGCGTCAAAATAAAAAAGTTAGAAATTATCAAGAAGTTTCAGCTCGAGCAATAGGATTGTTTTCTTCAGTTTTGCCAGCTAAGCCGCTTTTGTTTAGTGTCACACAGCTAAAGGGTATGAAGCATGTGTACACAGTAAAAAAAAAAAAAATCAGCCTTTAGGAAAGTTGAAGGCGCTATACCAAACTGTCAAGTAACTCAAATATACGATCTTCTAAAGCCAAATTTCAAGGGGGGGAACTTGTAAGGAGGGGGGGGGTCCCTTCCTCTAGTATGAAAACAATATACCTTTCTCCCCCTTTCCCTTATGCTTTACGCCAACCCTTCAACACTGAAGCTGGGCCTGTGGCCTTGCCAGTGAAACAGCGAAAATCGCTGCTGTAATAAAAATGGTTAGAATTTTCCGTCCGAAACAATGCTATGATTATGAGGGAAGCCATAGTGGAGGGTTCCCGAAATTTTGACCATCAGCGAAAAGCCCTGAAGCTCTTGTTCACATACATTGAATCTATTGGGTTTCTCAGTAAACACCTATTCTTCAACCAAGCGAATCTCTGTTGTGTCTTCAAGTGCTCTCTTCTATTTTGTTTATTTTTATATGTTTCATTAGCTGTCGCTACATGTCCAAGAATCACCTAGGACAGCTATTACAAGACCTGCATCTTGTTCATTTTTTTGTTAACTGTCTTTCTGCAAACATTCCCTCCCCTGCTTGAATAATATCAAGCAGGCGAATATACGTTGGTTTAACATTGTGCTTTCAATAAAACGTTCTATCTCTATTTCACCGCCTTATCACCCCCCCCCCCCCTAGTGTAGAGAAGCAAAGTAAACACACTAGGGTTAACTTCTCTTTCTTTTCTGTATTCCTTAACTTTCTCTCTCGGTAGCGAGTGCTGCTGCACCAAACTACGCTACAAGAGTCACCTTTTTTTTTTAGGGAAAAGGGGAAGTTGATCCAGGGCCGCGCGACTCGAGGAGGCGATGCGGAAGGAAGGCGCAAATCGCTCGATGAGTCGCGAGAGAGCGAGATCGCTCGCCTGCTCCCCTCTCCACCGTCGCGTCGATTGCGACTGTGTGGAGAACTTGAACCCTTCCCTTAAAGGAACCCGCCAACACCGCCTTGTGGAAGCGTTAAGCAATTCTCTCTTTGCCGTCGTCTGGAGGAAAAACAAAAAGCGCCAAGGAGAGGAAAGGGATTCTCGTCTCGCTCCAAGCAGACGCCATCTTGATTTGTTTGGCCACTGACGTCAATGGCCGCGAACGAGGGCTTAAAAATCAAACACCGGCTACGGAGCGCACCAAGTTCCCTGCTTATTTATTTATTTATTTATTTATATTATTCATACATAAATACCGGAATACCTTTTAGGAATTTTTACAGAACGGTTTAGAAGGTAACAAGAACCCGTTATGAGATGTAACAAATTAAGAAAGCAGTTACATAAAAACATAAAAGCATTAAAAGTTTTGAAGCAAAACGAAACATTTACATTCCGCAGTATAAAACTAATGAGAAGTGTGGGAGGCCAGAGCTTGGTTGTGTACATTTATACACTCTTGTGGACTCTCGAACGCAAATAAATAAATATAAAATAAATAAATAAATAAATAAATAAATAAATAAATAAATAAATAAATAAATAAATAAATAAATAAATAAATGAAAACCTGGGATGGGACCAGATAAATGATTTTGTTGTGTGGAGGGGAGAAAGGGGGGTGTATTACAACAACGAGGAGTTGTGAAAGATATGAGACGCGCGTGAAAAGGCTACAATATCTGTATTTGTGCTGGTTATAGCGCTAAAATATCCCTTTAGCAGCTGTGGTGCTATGTGTAATGCTATTTCCTTTCCGCAGCACAAGATTTTAGTGGAGACTCAAGAGCGAATATGTGCTTGTTGGAATATACCTGAACACCATTAGGTGTGGATTACACATCAAAACATCAAAATCAGATATTGTCGGTGTCTTATTTCTTTTTCAGCGTTTAAAAGAAATCTAGCGATATATTTAATGAAGGCCTGGGGCCCACCCTATTTATTATTTGTAGACAAAGGTGACTAGTGGGTGTGAAAGACGCAATGAACTGTCAAAATCAACGTAAGTGATAAACACCAAAATCACACGTTCAGTTTTTGATGGATGACCATCCGTTCGTAATTTTCGTATTACTTCATTTAACAGCAAAGATAATGGATTTGAGATTGGGAGATGATATAGACTCCAACCAAATGTTTTGAAGAAACCCGACGTTTCGGAACCGAATCGGTTCCTTCCTCAGAGGTGACTGCGTAGGCTACATGGCAGCAGCGCCTTCAAAGCACTCGAGGGGTGGCTAATGACCCCCCCCCCCTCTTTCTCTCTCGTTTTGCCGTGGAGCGCAGTCCGTGTGTGTACACTGGGGGAAGGGTTTCGAGAGAGCGGTTGATGTTATGGGCTGTTCTCTGTATGTGCCACGACTCGAGTAACAACCTTCTCCTCCAGTTCGGCTCGCTTTCGGGGATGGCCGTCGCTCCGAAATTTATCTGGTGAGCTTCCGCACATCGTTGGCGTGTTGCTTCAGTTGTTACGGTAGGTTTTTTGTCTCGCCGATATACGATGCGGGTCACTCGACGCACGGAATTTTGTAAACGACCCCGGGGCTACTGTCCATTGTTGACCGGTCTTTCAGGCGGGGGAGGCGGCGGCCCAGCGTACCAATTAAGGTTGGTCTCGCTGGTTCAGTGAACGTATGAAACCGGTACGCGTTTCGTAGGGCTGCCAATTAAGGTTGATTGAAGATTCTCGCCAACATCTCGCTGGTTCCGTGAACGTATGGAACCGGTACGCGTTTCGTGGGGCTGCCAATTAAGGTTGATCTCGCTGGTTCCGTGAACGTATGGAACCGGTACGCGTTTCGGGGGGCTGCCAATTAAGGTTGATCAACCTTAAGTGGCAGCCCCCCGAAACGCGTACCGGTTCCATACGTTCATGGAACCAGCGAGATGTTGGCGAGGATCTTCAGGAAAGAAGGGTTTCGCATTTTTCGGAAATTCCGACCACCTGAATGTTCTTTAACATGCACCCAAATCTGAGCACACGGGCCTACAGCATTTTCGCCTCCATCGAAAATGCAGCCGCCTCAGCTGGGATTCGATTCCGCGACCTTCGGGTCAGCAGCCGAGTATCTTAGGCACGAGAACACCGCGGCGGAGTTAAAAAAAAATAGAGTTAGGTGTCTCCAATGGCAGCATATTGGGAAAACAGAGATAAATAACTAGGACACAAAGGCCACAGTTCTTGCATGGTATACGCAGGAACGTACACACAGAAACAAAGACATTACCGTCCCAGTGATGGGCCAGTGCACAGAAAACAACCATAAGGGCTGCGCATTGGAGTGGTTGCGGCTAAGAATGCCCATTTCATTCCCCCCTTCCTTCTTTTATATACCATGCAAGTAGCTCAGTTCCTTTGTCCCACTCTGTTCAAGCGTCCCTTTTGTCCGTGAGTGCCTGAATGGCTCCTGTATATTCGGGACACCGCGTAGCAGTGCGCGCTAGAAGGCGTCCTTTGGTCTCGACGCCGTGGTCGTAAACAACGAGGCTTGTGGAAAGGGGAATGAGGCAGCAACAGAAAGGACGACGAAGTGACCTAAAAAAGAAAACTGTGTGCGGGGGGGGGGGGGGGGTTGTGTGCACAGAGCTAATGACCCGAGAGCTACTAGCGACTCCACACACGCACGCACGCGACGGAGCCTTGCCTGACTGAGACGACGCGACTTGGAGGACGACGAGCTCCTAGTTTATGCCAGTGCCGACGACGAAACCCGATCGAGCAGCCTTAGCGGAGAAAGCGGAGAAGCGAAACGCAGACTCGGCGATAACGTTTAACTTTTGGGAAAGAGTGCCGCTCAGGCGATTCAGAAGACGACACGTCTTGGCCAGGCGTTGTCCTGGCACAAGGCTGGCCCTGGAGTGAAGTGGAGGCGATTATGGGTCCAAGGATGGAATCGGGTGATCGGCGGTTTATTAGTGGACACGTGATACGACCCCATCTGCGATCGAAGCACAACGTCGTTTGAGAGCGGACTGGGCTAACCGTTTTTGTTTTCGTCAACATTGTTGACAACTCACTGTTGGCACTATGTCCTACCGCATAGCACACTGCCACGGCCACTAGCCGTGACGCTGCACTCTACTTTAATATTATCACACTCCGTTAAAAAAGGACCTCTAAAATTTTCACACACACACACACACACACACACACACACACACACACACACACACACACACACACACACACACACATATATATATATATATATATATATATATATATATATATATATATATATATATATATATATATATATTCTTGTCCTTGATTCATCAACGCACTTAGCGATGGCACCCCCTCTCCTATATCGGCCGTACGCTCTTCCCTGTTCCCTGAAGGCACGGACTATCTTGCTAAATCTCGAAAGATTGTTGGGCAGCAATACCATGTTCCCTTTTTCCTTGCAATTTTCATGACATGTTATCATAATTATTATTTAAGCAAGTATGACTTGAAATAATTGTTATTCCTGCTCCTATGACCGCGAGGCCCGTAAAACGCTCCAAATGTTTGAAACGTCAGATTTTCCCTGTTCTTTCCCACTCCACGTGTTGTATAGTGAAACGAGCCACAGCTCTGGAAGCATGTCTGCCTCTATCCTTAACTTCCCTCTCTATTTTTACCGTTGCGAAAATAAGTTTACGATGCTGCTGCTCTGTTATGCTTACTTGTTGTTGGGTGAAGCACATAACACCAAGACAGCTAGACAGGAAAGCTTGCCTCTAGCTTTCATCTCTCATGAAAACGCACCGTTAGCGATGCGCTTAAACGAGTCATATCTTCGCAATGAAGCATAGTGATTAAATGAGAAATAACATGGAATGTGTTCCTGAATAAGTTATCAGTCATATACCTACAGGCTAACGTATACTCACACACCCCAATCAATCATTGGTAATACGGGGTTATCGCCCTAAGTACTCTGACTTCTATGTTAAAATGGGGCTAGAAACTTTGTGCACAGCACGTAATTCAATGGCATCAATTATCACTAGTAGTTTTAATAAGATACCCTGCCTAAGAAGTGAGCATAACGATTTTTCGTTACTTCGTGGCGAGTTTTCCGCAGCTCCTATCTACCGAAAACGGACAAAACAATATAATGCACTTGCAGTCATGCCTTTTTGGTACGTTTCTAATGGCTAGAAATGGGCAGCTTTATTTTTTTATTCAGGGACTAAAATCAGTCTTAACAATCAATTTTATTTATGTCTCTCTTAAATTTGTATATTTTACATCTTTAGTACGACACCTTTTAGAACTATCATTGACAGATCAAGCGTATGCGACAGCAGGTGTCATGGCCACCTCAGATAAAAGCATACGAAGAAAAACTTCCCCTATTCTGGAAACGCTGCGGGGCATGAAGCAAGCATACGAGCGGGTATAAGATTGCGAATGTTCCATGTCGAGGATGCACTTCCGGCTGGCGAATGCATTTCTTGGCTTGGGAGAGTGGTCGTGTCTCAAAAGAAATTAGGCTTATGGTTTGTCCGGCAAGAAGGTTTACTTGGCCAATACCATGCTCGTACGGGCGTTATGTTTATACCAATATTTGTCGTTATCGTACGCCATATAAACGTCTACTACACTTTATTCTACGTAGAACTATAAATATGGCGCACCAGTCTCATTAGGCTAATTTATTATTTTGGTTTTCTCCTTATCTGTCGGCTATTCGCACCTCTGTTATATGTGGGCATGTTTGAACTGAGGAAATGGGTGGTGTCGAATAATCAAATTTAATCGTCTTGCTAACAGGCATGTTTACTGGTCTACAACTTACAACATAAGCAAACTTAAAATATTACAATATGGCATGCATTTTGGCAGTGATTACTGCTCGATTAGACAACCTCAGAGCGACAAATAGGAGCCGCTCAATATTACGCTTGATGAGTTCCAAATGTATAATACCCAACGCTACAGCAGGTGATGAAACTTACTGCGTAAAGTTCAGTGTGCAAGCCCCTGTTAGATTATCGGAGCTAAAGAACATTCGAAACAGTCAGGTCACTAGCATGCAGTCTTGGCTGACGAAATGTTTTGAAAAAAAAAGCGCTTACATTTTTGGACTGGTACTGCCCCGTCATGCTTGATGGTAACTAGGTGAAGTATACCATAGACGACATTTGAAGGAGGTACAGATTGCCTGCAAGCAAGTTAGACTGTGCTAAATTTTCAACTGCCGTTTGATCGGTTACAGAAAGAGACTCATAATTATGCACAATTTAATCACGCTAGGTGTTAACTTACATTGGCTTTTTTATTTTAAATTTTACTTCGTAGAGTGATTCTAAGAAAGTTCTTTGTATGTCTAATAAAGTTCTTTGTATGTATGTATGTCATGGAGCGATCTTGGTAAATAAAAATAAAACGTTTATTTATAAGAGAAAACTGGCGGCCATGGCAAGAACTGTGTTCGCTCATGTGATTTTTGTGGATTTACATCGCTGCATCTCGGCGCCTCCTCGCCTTCTTCCTCGGGGGCGTAGGATGTCGGAAGAGTGTGAGTCGCAACGCTCGGAGGCCCCGCGCGTCGGCTGTTTCCGTAAACACCCGCGAGATGGCGGCGTCTATGCCTGCCATATGCTCGAGGAAAACTCCGTTGAATCAACCTATTTGTCAAGTCGTTTGATTTAATAAAACGCGTTATAATATTCCTTCAACACACACGCACGCACTCTCACAGTTACAGACTTTGGCGACTGATAAGAACATATATAGTAAAAATTATTACTCATCAACTCCACAAACTAAGAAAATACCAACTCTCTCTCTCTCTCTCTCTCTCTCTCTCTCTCTCTCTCTCTCTCTCTCTATATATATATATATATATATATATATATATATATATATATATATATATATATATATATATATATATATATATATATATATATATATATATATATATATATATATATATATATATATATATGTGTGTGTGTGTGTGTGTGTGTGTGTGTGTGTGTGTGTGTGTGTGTGTGAGAGAGAGAGAGAGAGGGGTAATGTTGAAATGTAGAACCACAAAATGCCTCAATGCCGAAAGGTGATTACGCCTAAATCTCTGAATATTGTAGTCTTTGAGGCCAATCAGAATACGAACAAATTCTTATTTTTGTTTCTGCTCCTATTGTATTAACTGCTACAATGTGGCTATAGCTTAGAGTGTGTCCCGTTGAATTTGCACGGTCTTCTGATTTTTCCCACAGCCTACGGTCTTTCTTTTTCTTTAGTTATAAGACAATGGTTAGGGAGAACGATGGAATAAAATTCTTTACGTAGTTACATAAAGGCAAAAACGTCATCGCTCTCAGCCCCTCTACCTTTCTCCGCGCCCCTGTAGGCAAAAAAATGCTTACACGGGCGTATGAATATTTAGATATCTAGAGGTAATGCTCGACGCAATACAAAAAAAAAAAACGGGGCCCAAAGAAAGGTGATATGAAGGGCACCAAGACAAGTTAGTTCATTGTGTTTCTGTGTGTTCTAACTTTTTTTTTAAAACGACTTATCTCTGTATGGCGCCTTAGACGAATCCGTTGTAGTGTGACATGGTGAATCACAAACTTTATGCACCCGCTCATGAGGTGAACGAACTCTATGCAATACGTATGCAGCGCCTCTATAGTCCTTACACGGTCGGAAGTTGCACTGAATACAAGGACTGGTTCTGCGGACCGAGTGATCTGCCGTCATTATGCGTTATCAACGAAAACTGCACGGTTTGCACGCGTTAGTGAAGCGAAAAGCTTCGAGATAACCTTGTCATAGCGCCGGAAGCACCGTGATGGTTTCCGCACGGTCCCTCCCGGAAGTTAAAGAGAGCGGTCCGTAAAGACTTCCGTATTTCACCCCAAACTCCGCGTTCTGAGCAAGCAACTTTTGCAAGTAGCTATAGCCAACACAGGACGAATCCATTCTCTGTGTGACAAGGTTAATTGCTGCGGGCTGTTTGTAGAAACTATATGCAATTTTTTTTAAAAAGAACTCTTTGTCACTTTCTTCTGTACAAAAGAAAGCGAATAGAGTGGTTCATATTTTTGTTAAACAAAATTCTAATTGTAACCATCAGACAATAAAGCTAAACAAAGTACAGGGGACGTTATCGGTAGCGTTTATTATATATTTGTGAAGAAATAAAAAAAGGAATAAAAGGTGACATATACCACCGGCAGGGAACGAACCTCCAACTGTTCACTGTGTACCTTAATACGACCGAATTCACCGTGCTGAAGTGCTGACTGATAGTCCGCCTTGGGACCTCCCCTGTTTCTTAATCCCTAATTTGGAACGAGGGTGAGATCGACTGTTTTACGTTAAGTCAGGCCTATAGCCGGAAATTTTCTCCGGGATGGGGCCCACTTGCTGAAGACCTTGGTATTTTGAGGATAAGATACTTTTGGTGAACACCCTCCTCCGTTAATATTTCGGGGGGCTAGGGCACCACCTCGCTACGGGCCTGTGCTGAGTGCTCCAAAATCCCCCAGTCAGCTCAGGAGTTACATTTGTAAAAGGAACGAAGAGCCTTCGCTATTAATTACTGTCGACAACTATAGACGTTAATGAGATCCTTCTTTCAGCATTTTATTATTTTTGAACACATTTGGCATTTAACAACTGTGACAACTGAGTAACATCTACCTGATCACAAAAACATCTATCAGGTCACAAAATACCCTATAAACTTAAATGACACCTTATCTGCAAGGGCTCACTACACGACAGTTGCGATGAAAAAACGTGGTGACAGTGAAAGCACTTAGCACCGGAGTATGTTTGCTCAGTTGTTTTTTTTTTTTTTTCTCGCTTTGACGAAACTGAACGTTTAGTGGAGCCTTCTGCCTCACCAACAGGATGGCGAGTCAGGTTAATCGATTAAGCGCTGTCCTGTTCCTTGTTTAGTAATACTTTTTGTTTGCGAGCCGACGCGCTTCAATTTCATCCCTCGTGGTTCGTTACTCGTTCTGACGTAGGCGAATGGTGAGGGACCTATACGCGTCCTCGGGCAACCTCGGATCCGTCACTGTTATAAAGTGTTCACATCGTAACACTTGCAGAACATGTTGTAACTAATAGTCGAATGAACATCCCCCCCCCCCCCCCCTTCGTTGGAACGTGCTGCCTTCACAATACAGCCGCGTTGCAGCGACCGTGTACACACAGGAGCGAGTGGGCTTTGAGTGTGTCGACAGACCTCGGGGCACGCTTCGTTTGCACGTGCACTTTCGCGTCGAATCGACTGAACTCGCGAAAAAAAATTACGGCAAGGAAGAAAAAAAATGCACTGTGGAAGTAATAGGCCGGATACACGGCAACAGGGGTCCTCAGTGCGTTTCCGCTTCCGTCCGCGCAACCCGCGGTCGTTCTCACCCCGAGGCTATTTTAATAAAGCGGAAACGGCGGCCGCTGTCGAAGCAGCTATCGAAAAGGGCAGACACGTTTTTTGCTACTGGTGCATCGCTCCCGCGGTTTCCGAGACACGCGCAGCACGCGCGCGAGGCGCAGATGGAGATCACTTTTAAATGTCGCGGCGGTGCACAAGCAGCTGCGAACGCAAGGGGGGCGCCGGTGTGAGCGCACAAGGGTGACTCCTTGTTCTCCGCAGGATGAGCCAGTCGGATATCAAATACGGTGATCTTCCTTTTTTTTTTTTCGGTCGTCTTACGTTCCTTCCCGCAAGTTTCAAATTGAGTAACCTAATATCAAATAAGCCACCAAAATGGGAGCAATTTCAAGGCAATTATACACGTTATAGCGTAAAATGTGACATTCCTAATGCATGCGTTTTTCAGATTGTGCTCTTGCGCGATACGCCACTTGATAGTGCTTTCTGTAGACTTTATAGCTTCGACAATTATGAACGCTTCATACACTGCTGTGGGGTATTGGGAATGCCGAATGCTGCTGTCGCTGCGAATATTCTTAAGTAGGGTTGTTCATTTGGCCGTATTCCTCGCTGTGTAGTGACAGTGTCACCTGTCATATAAAAAAAGAAACGAAATAGTAGAGATAAACTGCTTCCGGCCGGCAAACTCGTCATTCTACCGGCATGCCTTCACGAAGCCTTGCTATTATGTCATTGGTGTCATGCTTCTTTTTTAACAGGTGCCACACCACCAGTATTTGTTCTCAACACATCCGGGAGAGCTGTGCGCATGCACAAGATATACCATTTGTGAAGCACATTTCTCAGGTTGCACTTATAGTGGGAGTTTGGAAATATCGTGAAATCTGTTGCAAGGTTGCTGAAATTGAAAAGAATAAATTACCTTCCAAAACCGACGTTGAAAGAATCGGAAACTTTGAACCAAGAGCTTATGTGTATGAAGGTTACTTACATTGAACCGACGTACAACTTAAATAATTTAAACAGTACTCTTCATTGTTGTTATTCAGTATTTAAGTTCAGAAAATAAAGCTGATTTTTTTCGTGCTTTGCAATTATTGCGCCTTGCTGGCTTCATATGGTTAAAGCAAAAATCATGTCGTCACATGAATTTTTATTTTGTATAAGCTTGATCAAGTCAACTGCATATTAGCTTGTGAAATCCTAACCTTTAATAACTTTGGCAGGCGCTGACAGTTTTATTTCAGCCTTATATGCGTCATTTCACTAACCAGTATATATGACATCGTAGTTGATGTTCCTCCTCAGAGTCGAAGTGAGGTGTGGGGTAAACAGCACAAATAGAACTTCGCCGGCCAGCTATGCATAATATACTAGCACATAGCACATAAATACATAATGTGGTGGCATACAGTGTGGTGGTACTTATCCTCCTCTATCGCTTGCTTCATATCTCGCTTTAGAGAAAGAAAACAAGAAAATGAATCTTGTTCAAATAACTATCGTTACTCAATTTGAATAATCAAACTCTTAAAAGACATATATGAATATATTTAAACATAACTACAAAAATTTGCTCTCCGGAAAAGTCGAAGTACAGCTACGTACGATTACCATAACGATTCGAGAGTCGTTTACTTGAATGCACCGCGCCGCAGTCTATGCCGACAAACAATTCAGCCGAAAAAAGGTCACTTCCACCTACCCTGCTCAACGATTCAACAGGTTATTCTTATTAATGCCTTCCAATTCATAGCGTTGCGCATTAAAGGCAGCTCTCCATCTGCACTCGAATGGTGAATACAAAGGAAGCCCTTACAAGTTCACGAAACTTCTCATAAGCGACTTTCACGAAGGCCATGTAACTGTAAGCTAGCTGTGAACAGTGGCTTGTCCGAGGGCCACTTTCACTAATCCTCAGCCACGTTGCGTTCAAGCGCACAGATGACACCCAGAGGTCAACGTAACTTCAGCTCCCATGAGAACCAGACCAAGCCTACGAGGAAGAAGTATGGCCTTGTTTTGTCTAGCTGGCATAATTTTTTTTCTCTGCCTCTGTCCCACCGTCTCATTTCTTCCAGGTAGAGCCTTTAAAGAGCGCAGGTAAGGTATAGGGTTGAAAGGGCAAAGCGCAAAGGGCTCCGTCGAGATGCCAGGTTCAACGTCCCTCGGGACCCACCATGGATGCAATTCAATCGTGCGTCCTTTACCACCTAGCGACCGATCGCACCCAGGCTACGCAACAGCCCTCGACCTCTATGAACGGCAATAAAGTAAAAAAAAGAAAAAGGAAAGCGGCAACGAGATGCACTAAACAAACACCGAGGGGAGCTGTTCAATACGGCGCTCTGCATATCTTAGACTTGAAGCTCGGGTTGATGTTCTCGGGTCTCAACCGGTGAGAGGGGTACGGTGAGGGCATAAAAAAGCGACCCGCATGCACGGGTGGGTCACCTGCAATTCGCGGGCTGTTGTACGGCGACCGCGCTAAGTAATTACCTCTCGGAGGCTGCGGGGAGTCCGCTCTGCTTCTGTTCTCGCTCCTGCTTCCGAGGAGTGCCGCGCGGTTGTGTGGGGATGAGCCACAGTGACGTCTGCCGTCTGGAGGTCGTAAGGTGGCAGATGGTGAACACAGTCGGTGCCCTTCGGTGTTTGATGTACGAGCGCCGTCCTTTGACCCCGGTGAACAAAAAGCGCGACTCTCTGTGGACTCGGTAGCGTGGACTAACAGGTTATATACGAGACATCGGAGGTCAAAGGTAGGACGATCAAAAGTCGACGCTGCTGCCAGGCAGGCGCCGCTCACGACCGAAGTACCTACTTACCAATACCTTTATTTAATCACTCACCAGTGGGGTACCATGCAGTCATGTTCAAGGAGCTGTCCGCGATGCTTTTTTGTGTGAAAAAAAAAACGATTCAAAACAACCACTTTAACGCATCCGTATAGCACCCTATATTGAAGCCAAACTTGCAGCCAAACTTGCAGCCAAACTTACCGAGCCCGAGTGTTTTGCTTAAAAAGACACTAAAGTCAAATAACGATTTATGTCAGAGTGAAAGTTCAATGTATGACAACGTCTAAAACGACAATATCACCAGCAGCACTGCCCTACTTACCGAGAATTTTAATGCAAGTGCACGAGAACCCATGCGCCACGAGTGGGACATTCAAAAAATGATCCCGATGACGTCAGATTTGCCACCTACAATTAATCACTAGTAATCGAACTAGCTGTACTAAATAAAATAAAAAAACCTTCCGTGCATCGAGAGAAGTAATAAAATGCTGCTTGTTCGGGCCTGATTGATTCATGGAAGAAAGAACCGCCGGATGTTAATATGGGGAATGGCGCGAGGGGTTCAAAAGTTCCATTTTCGCCTGGTTAAACTCTATGCTACCTTTAGGTAGCATGCAGCATACACAGTAGCTTTAGTTAAACCAGACAGGTCTTGCCATCTAGCGAGGCCCAGTTGAACCAAGCACGTCTGCACCGGCAGTAAATTGTTCAATGGTCGTTGTTGCTGCTACTATAGTGTCAGCGGCCGCGCAGTAAACCGGGCAATGTTGTGCACAGAAACAGTGACCTGAGACGTTCCGCTTGAAGCGGGTAAGTGCAAATGCGCTAACGCGATGTGGACCACTAAAACGTGATTTTATTTCAAGTTAAGCGCTCCCTAGGTACAAAAGTTGACCTACCAGGTTTCTCGACCACTGTGACAACCATCAACGTCGACTTAATATTTGCCTTTAGTGTTCTTTCAAGTTAAATCATTGGTAGGACATGCCTGTATCTTTCTAGCAATATCGGTGGTCAGAATACTGCAGTTCACCTGGTATGCGTAAATCATCTACAATACTAATAACCGCGAGTGAATTGAGGGCTCTGATAACTAGCATAATAAGACATATGCGTGCGCGCAGATCTGCATTAGGTGAAGCCAAGTTTTAATTCCACTCCATCCTCCCTCGAAAGAAAAGAGTTGATTCCCGAAGAAAAAAAAAACATTCACAATCAATGTAAAAGCCATTATAAATCAAGCACACGTGCTTCTCACAGCAACCAGCACTGAGTCTAGCTTTCCGATGAAGGAGGGCATACTGCATGGATTAGTATTGCAACATCAAGGTACTCGGCCTGCTTTATCTGCAAAACTTTGTATGGCCATCACAGTAATTTTTTGACAATTACGGGCCAGGTCCGACTATGTAAAATTGTGGGGGAACGTGGCACCCCCCTTAGATGATTAAAAAAACGAGCGGGGGGGGGGGGGGTGGTTCGAAGGCGGCCAACCCCTACTCCCCTTCTTTTACCCCTGTTCGCACGCTTATGCCACTAGAACCAGCGGCTCAATTCAAAAATTTGTACCTTTGTCGAAACGTTGGCACCAGCAAATTCGTTTATTCGATTACTTCTCCTCACTTTAAAATATACCTGCAGCAGAAAACCAGGTTAACAGTGCAAGTGTTATTACGGTTTTAACGACCAGAACGAGTTAATTTATGTCTTTCCTAAATGAGGACTGCATTAGGAAAGAACCAAGGCCGTTGATAAATGGTTAAGCAAAGCAAGGACATCTATTACAGCATCTATGCCGGAAACGCGTTGCGGCGCAAACACATCGTCAGCGCCACGAGCACCATGCATTGCCCTGCAAATGGCGGGCTTCCGGCAGGTGCAGGCATATACGTCCATTTGCGCCACACTCGGTTCTAGTGCAAACCACAACATTTAAGGGCATCCCTGTGTAGCTTTCGTTTCCTGCCTAATTGAGTCAGGTACATGTTATTTTATTCCTTTTTATGATAATCGAGTCAGGTGCATGTTATTTTATTCTTTTTTTTGATCACCTCGAAATACGTTTTATAGCCATTGCTCCACCTACTTATATTTGTGGTACTTTTGCTTGTCTCTGTGTTTTATGAACTACCGCCTCGACTGATTTCAGGCCTCTCTACAGCCAAAATGAATTATTGATGGTACATCACCGGTCACCTCCCCATCTCAACATTCACAGACATCACGCTCTTTGGCGAAACATTGCCCCTGCGCCAACAAAAACTATCGCATCATAACTTTTTCCCGCTCAAATTGGTTTTATACATGGAGTTGACTTTAAATCAATAGCCGCTCAGTCCACTTAGGAATGAGTGAAAAGCATTACAGCGCAGAAGGCAGGGTGATAAATCAGAAAGAATTCCGGTTGGCTACCTCACACTGGGGTATTAGGGAAGGTAACAGAGAGATGACAGAGAGATGATAGAGAGAAGCAGTGAATTTACTTCATCATGCGGTACTGCTCCACAGGTCAGAGGCGTTCGCCCAAACCCACCCCCCTCAAGAAGCGCTAGAGCACCTTGTGGACCGACGGGAGATGACGACGGTTCCGTAGCAATTAGCGGAGAGTGGCCGATCACCCTGTTGTCCCAGTGCGCTGGAAAATACTTGTCTTTCCGAGGCAAATGGAGGACAGTGGCACTGCAAGTGGTCGATATATGACAGCGTGACAAGCACCACATGTCGCACTGTCAGTCATTAGAATTAACAATGTCTATGCCTTGCTGAAAAAGATTTACAAATACTGAATGCAATACAAAAGCAAAGATTCACGTCAAGGCCGCGGTTGGAAAATGGGGTTATAGTGAGGGTTATGTTTGGCACGTTCCACTCCATTAGTGTGAGACTTCGGGTAACAGCCCGCCAAACGAGGCTACGCAGCTGATAACCCATGGCCCAGAATTAAAAAGATTATCGTTCCTCAGAAGCATTCGCCATTGGTTGCCACTGTCACTTATATATATATTCCGCGTCATTGATTGATTTGTGGGGTTTAACGTCCCAAAACCACCATTTGATTATGAGAGACGCCGTAGTGGAGGGCTCCGGAAATTTTGACCACCTGGGGTTCTTTAACGTGCACCCAAATCTGAGCACACGGGCCTACAACATTTCCGCCTCCATCGGAAACGCAGCCGCCGCAGCCGGGAATCGAACCCGCGACCTACGGGTCAGCAGCCGAGTACCTTAGCCACTAGACCACCGCGGCGGGGCTATATTCCGCGTCACTATCAGATACACTTGCGGTGAATCTACAATTATAGTCTTACTATGTGGTGCACAGCTGATACGCCGTAGTACTCTTACTGACTCAAGGCAAGACCCATCTTAATATAATTTAGCGTTGTACAGATTGCGCGAGAAATAACTTGTGTAATCAATTGAACAATTGAACGAATAATTTATTTTGTTTATTTTCTGGCTAAGCTTTCACAACGCTGACGACGTCCTGTTTTCGCGACACCTTGTCAACGGCAAAACGATTTTGTCACACCGTGACATGTCGCTGTTTTCTGCCACATCTTTGATGCTTGAATTGTAGTCCCACTTATGTTTATACTTTACCATGCATGCTCCTAGCATTCGTCACCTATGCATTAGATCAGAGAAAAAATTATACTGAAGATGTCTATATAGGGCAGCTTTTCTTTCAATGCCACGTTCACTGCAAGGAAAAAACATGGTAGCGCAGCAGTACGCAGCATTATTCTGGCCGACGCAGCAACACCTGCTGTGTGTGCCAAGCAAGAACATACATGAAACGGAAGCTCAGTGCGCTAACTCGACATAAAATCAGCAGATTTCATGCTTCTCCGTAGCTCCCCGCTCCTCCGCCTTTCCACGAATATTCTTGCTATGCTTGCTATACTTGTGAATATTCTTGCGTTCTAAAAAGTGCCCATATGTACCACGGCCATCCATGAACCTCACGATAGTTACAGCACGAGAACAGAACGACGACAAAGAGACAAAAAGGACACGAAGGAAGAACGCTTCTTGTCTCTGTTGTCGTCGTTCTGTTCTCGCGCTATAACTACCGTCATGTCATATCAACTGGCCCAAGCTGCCACACGTGAACCTCAACTTAAGATAACGGAAATACGGACTTGTGTTTACTTCATAAAACTTTTCTGCAGCACCGAAAGTTCTGGCGTTATCATATACAGCATTCATTCTGCTATGCATAGACGAGTGTGTGCAGAAGAAAAAGAAAGAAAGAAAGAGAAAATAAAGAGGGAAACATTAATAGGTACAAAGAAAGCTGCCAAGTACGTCCTTTCTTCAGGCTTGGCACCAGTATTGCTGCAAAGTTGCTGTTTTGTTGTTGTTGCTGCATAAAAACACTGCAAAAGCCAAAGTTTCCGTAATTTGCGACTTCGTTCACAATGTTAACGCGGCTCAAGACCATTGTGTTTCCAACCGAAGTGTCCTCTGATCCAATACCTTATTACGTATTAACAATGCGATTGTGGGTGGTGACTACCGCTTCGCGAAAGGCCGTGCCGATTTCGGCTGTCATCAAAACTCATTTTCCTACATTTGTGTAGCATATTTGTATGCTTCACTCTCAGTGCGCTCCGAGGAACGTCTGAATTAACCGGGTTTCGTCCAAATTTCACCAAATCAATGAGAGTTCTGGCGCCATTAAACAATACATACGCTGGCCGGGCCAGACAATGATCCAATTTTCCAAAAAAAGGACTGACAAATTCAAAGGAGACTACGGAGAGAAATATTGCTACAGCGGAACGGCCCATTCTTCCAAGTCGTCCGCTAACCATAGAACGTCAGAAGACCATGCCCACTCAGGGGTCTCCACCAAACGCTGATGAAACACATAAGAAAGATTGTAAAGTCATAAATAGGTTTCGTTCTCTCGTGAATGCCATCCGAGAGATCTTGTTGGACATGGGGAAAACGTCTGCTCAAAGCGTTCTCAAAGTACTGGACGCCTTAAGCACAGTACTTGAATCGCTCGAGTAGAAATATGGCTAACGATCGCCATAATTTCTGAGAAGTCAAGAAAGCATTATACACTCAGTGGAACGCCAGTGGACTAAAACCACGTCTTTTCAGACTTTCGTCAGTTAGTGCGCGTCAGTGTGATCGAAGTCATCAGCATTTGTGAGCCCAACGCGTGTGCTTGCTCTCCTTTCTCTCCCTTTTTCCATCTTTCAAACTACCTCATTCCTATCGCCAGTGTAGGGTATAACATACCGGTCGTTCCAGACTGGTTAACATCCCTGCCTTTTCTTTCCCTCTTGTTCTTATTCGTTTCCGAAATAACGTGTGTCGAATTAAGAAGCTTTTGTTGTACTAGCGGTTATCTTCAAGATTTCTCCGAAATACTTATTTAGCTACATGATTCGTTTAGAAAACGAAAATTCAAAGTTTGAAGGTAATCGGGTAGTAAGACGTTCTCCGTAGTCATCCTATTTACAAGGTTGAACACGGATTCTCGTTCTCAAAAGAAATGGTCAGTCCAAAAAGGGCCTAAATGTGGCAGGCACCGAGGAAGCGTTTTGGGAGCATTCCTCGTTTTAATTGGCATAGGTGGGATCGAAGTGATGACAACAACACTAAATTTACAATTCATGTTGGTGATACTAGCTGATCTTTCGTGGAGAAATTAAATACAAGAGCTAATGCGACCCAAATTGGTATAATTCCTGTGACTGAAAACTACCTAAAGATACAATGTCATAAATTAAGTGGTTTGCGTCGTCTTGAGTTTACTTGGTGTAGTGCCAAATACAACTCGGACGGCATGCACACATACATCGGAGTCTCTAAACTAAGGGTTTACTGAGTGCTGTAATAACGTGCACGCACACGCGTTCACGGTTGTGTAGTCTACCAGATCCCTTTGGTATGTAGCGATATTATATCAGACGAACTGGAAGGCGCGCCAAGGTGACATTAAGAAATCGCCACGGAAAACAGGAACATAATGACCAATTATCAAACTGGAGCCTGGCAGCACACAACAAAAAGCATGATTGCAAGCTACTGTATCATGAATTTTTCGGTAACACAATTATGGAAAGTCATTGCTCAACTCTTTTGAACGATGTTTTCAGGAAGAGCTTCCCGGGAGCTTCAGATATTACTCTGACGACGAAGTGACGACAAGGTTCGCATGCCTCAACCCTATCGATGATCGTATGTATATATATATATATATATATATATATATATGTCACGTATCAAGCGATGGGTAGTAGAGGCAGAGAAGGAAGAAGTGCTGAACGGAATAAACATAGGGTATGAGCCACGCCACATCGCCCATTCATCATAGCGTCACACAAGTCGGCGGGATGAAGACCTCGCAACCACTTCATCGCCCGGCCATCATCATCGAAGACCTCAGCGAGACGCAGTGACCGAACGCGGACCATCAAGACCACCAAGCATCATGACAGCAGCATCAGAATCAGAAGACCTTGACATCCCCAAGTACACCGGATCAGCGGACGACGGACCCGTACAGGACTGGTTCGACCTGTTCGAGTTCCACGCCACCGCTGCATCTTGGTCGGAACGGGAGATGGTTACGAACTTCAGCGACTACGTCACCGGTGAGGCATTCAAATTTTACCTGATTCACATATTCGAGAACGACGAGTCATGGCAAAAAATCAAAGAAGAAATGATCACCCGTTTCAAAGAATACGATGAAGACCTGTACATACCTCATCACCTGAAGTCTCTTCAACTTAACCATCACAGTTACGCGAAATGTTCCCGCAGTAAGCGTATTTCCCAAACAAGACTTCAGAGTAAATATTCCACCATTGTACCATCGTATGACTCGTCCAAATACACTTCACGCATTACAACACCAACTAGGGACTTGCACATCGCAGCCGAGAAGGTAATGCCACCGTATGCCGATAGGAATGTAGACCATTTTGCCAAAAGACCGGACTTACGGTTGGATTTTTCACGGGCAAATAAATCGGCATTTCCAATGTATTCACGGCACCATAATACTTCAGGTATTACTGAACAACCCGAATCACTTGATGCTTCGTGTCGCACACATGGCCCACACGACTTCGGACGCGTGACGGCATTTACGCACGACGAGTTAGTAAATCCACATGAAACCAAACCAGACAACGAATGTTCACAGAAGCATCATTCGTTCAAAGTATTCAGATCAGCAGTTCCATTTCCTGTCATCAACTTTAATGATAACCCTGATGAAGCACCTCACAAGATCGTAGAATTCACGCATGACGAGTTAGTAAATCCGCACGAAACCAACCCAGACAACGAATGTTCACAGGAATCTCATTTGTTCAAAGTATTCAGTTCAGCAGTTCCACAGAGACAGAAACATTCACAATCAGCATCTTGTGAAGAAAAGTGTTCTGCAGAAGCGTCGAGTGTTCATCAATCAAAAGATCGAAGCGACGTGAACCTAGTATACAACCTCACTGCCTATAATGAAAACAAAACCGCCGGTGCGACTTCTGATGACATAAGTACGCTTCAGGCAACAACCAACAATGAACGGTTTATAAATACAGAAGATTCAAGTGCATCAAACCCGCCACATTATCTTGCGCCGGAAACAGTTGCATTGGTTGGCATCGTAGAAGCCTGCGGAGGACTCGCTAAGAATCCTGGCGCAACACGATCAATGTCACACCACAAGCAAGTTGACGAAACGAAGAAATTGCAACGTCAACGTATACTTCAACATTGTAAGCGACGAAAGAAAACTTCATCGAAACCACTCTTAAGGCTCAAAGAACATTGCGAAAAGGCTCATCGTTGTGTATACATTTTCCACCAGAGATTGAAAATGCGCCTTCGATTAAAACATCTGCGACATCGCTATAGAAAAATCTCCAAAAGCCACAAAAGCACTCCTTGTACCCGGCAGGAACACAGGCAGCGGCCAATCAACCTCGATCAACGCTCACGCAAGCTGCTTGCACGGCCTGTGTATCACCCACGACGAGGAATTCGATGCCTACAATATTGGAACTGTCGGTTCTGCAAGATGTTCGAACCTCATTTGTTCTTCACAAGAATGCCAGCTGTGATTACCCCTATCTCTACGTCCAAAGCATTTTTGTGTTATCCAGGACGCAACCACCAGCCTCGCCCACCAGAACTCCTGCGTTAACCGGACTGCTGCACTTTCCCCTGAAGTCTTTGAAAGTTTACGGAACTTCCCTGGAGCACAGAAACAATTGCGAACTTTGACATTTGTGACTTTTTAACCTCTCCTTGTTTACATTTTATTGTTCGTAATCCACGCTTTCTTTCGGGGGGTGGGGGAATCGTGTCACGTATCAAGCGATGGGTAGTAGAGGCAGAGAAGGAAGAAGTGCTGAACGGAATAAACATGGGGTATGAGCCACGCCACATCGCCCATTCATCATAGCGTCATATATATATATATATATATATATATATATATATATATATATATATATATATATATATATATATATATATATATATATATATATATATATATATATATATATATATATATATATATATATATATATATAATCTGAATAACGGACGCTCTGCTGGTAACGAAGAAGACGATGATGATCGGTGGCTGTAGTAGTAGCTGTAGTAATATATAAATGAGATCTAACGGGATCTAACAGACAATAATGTCATGCCAAGGAATGTGTAGGGGAAGTTATAAGAACCAATGTAATGTAAATAGGAAGAAAGAAAAGTGAGTGAAAAAATAACTTGCCGTGCACAGGAATCGAACCTACTACCTTCGAGTAACGCGACCTTTGACACGTATATTGCAGTTTGTTTTCGTTTCTGCAAATGATTGCAGCGAAAATCTGTGTTCACCATCGTAGCTCTGATGAAGAGGTCTTGTGTTTATCGTGTGTTATTGCGTTATTGCGAAATGGCACAATACTTAAGCCAGTGGAAATCAGAGAATGTACTCAAATAAGATATGGTTGTTAACATTTCCAAGAAATGTCTAGAAACATCGCGCTAGATAAGTCATTTCAGTTGTGAAACAGCAGCGTGCGGAAACGTAGGCTTCCTTGTGACGCCCGTATTCTGCTGGGACGCCGGCAGTGACGCAGCAAATGCGGCTCGGTGTAGGATCCCGTCTTTCGTGTTTTATCACAAAGACTAGAAAAAGAAAAGAAAAACAAAAAGAAAGAAAGAGAGAAAAAATAAAGGAAGAAAAAAATGAGAGTCTGCGGACCCAGCCTGTGCAGGAAAAATGGGACCGGGCCCTCCAGCACAAAAGCGCTGACAAAAAGATGGCGTATTGAGGCGGCTGGAGCGGCGAGAGGGCACACACTCCTCCTTTTCCCTTCTCTACCATGCAGAAGAGGAGAGACAGAAGAAAGGCAACGAAAGAGCAGAAGAAGAGGAGACGCGTTGGACGAGAGGACCCCTGGCTCACGTTTGGGCCCCCTCCGATGCCCGAAATTTGGCAATTCTCGCTCTGCCCAAGCACGGGCGCACCTGGACGACGGCGGAGCTCCGCGCGTGGCCCCCGGGCGGCGGACAAAGCCGCGGCGGAAGCACCGGATGTGGGGCGCCCCGGTCTCCCCTCTTCTGCAACCTTTTCCGCCTCTTCGCTCGTATTTTAGGTGCGTTTTTGCACCATTCGGCAGCGTCATACGCCTCGACCCCACTCCACCCATTTCTTCCTTTCTACTTGAGCCTTTCAGAACCCCGCGGAAATGGTTTCCCTTTCGACGCGAGCTTCCCCCGACTATTCTGAGACGTTCGACTTTACCTCTCCAACTAGCTACCGCCGTGGACGTTTCGCTTCTGCGTCGCATGTTTTCTTACTTTTTTCCCTACCTACTGCTTGCCGCGCGTCGCGCCTCTAAAACCGTGCAGTATAGAAGGCGAAAGATTTAACTGCGGAATGCCTCCACACCGAATCACTAAAGAATCAGATAACTGCATAAACTTGTAAGTAGCAAAAAATAAGATGGCCTGTATAGTGTAGAAATTACGAAAAAACAATTGTGCGTCGTCTTACACCGTAAATAGTCACCCGTACCCACCAGCCATTCAAAGGAGTAGACTGTAAAAAAAAAAAAAAAAATAAGGCGCCGGCTGGCCCCTAATTCATGTCATCGCTCTCTATTGCATCTGTAAATATTTAAAAAATACGTAAGAACAAGCTTAAATTATAGCCTGTTACATCTCTTCTATATGCAGTGGTGAGAACGTGTAAAAAAGCAATCAATAAAAACAAAATATATTAGAGCACCAAAAAAGTGGCCGCTGTTCACTTGAAGAAGCAACCAAACCTGATACATAGGACAAAAAAGGGAAAAAAAGAAACCAAGCACCACACAAAAAATAGAAATGTAATTTTTTTCTTTCTGCTTTCATGTCTTAATTAACGATTTCTGCCCCTAATCAACGATATGACCGGGTTACTTCTTTTCTGCTCACCGTTAGTTCAGGCTCCACCGCTACAGTAACCACGAACGAAATACCCCGCTCATGATGTTCCACTGACGCTGTGCTGCACGTGATTAGTGCGAACCAAGTGGATAAAAATACAGGAACGACCGACTATGTCCCGTGCGTCGCACGGATTCGGCACCCCGCAGCCCCTCCTTTCCTCCTCGTCCGTCAGCCGAGCTCTCTCCGATCTCGCAGGGCCGGAACCCATCGGTGCTCCTAGGAACCAGACCGCGTCCCTTCTTTCCAGCGATCTTCTCCCAAAAAGTTCCGAGCTATAGAAGTGCGTCGGGAACGACCTGCTACGCCGCAACGTTTTCCCGCGACCAGCGTGCGAACCGCGAGGAAAACTAACCGCTGATCAACGACGTGTCTTCTTCCTGCGAGCACATCATCCAGCACACTCCTGTTCAAGACTCTCTTGAGATTCACTTCAAACGTCGTCGGCGGTCTCAGTTTGTGCAGCTGCAACGCCTACTGCCGATGCCAACAGCCAATTCGGAACCCAAAAGGCCGCCCTTTCTGACTGACTTCATTAGCGGCGAAGGGCAGCGCTAGAGACCCCAGCGAGCATTGCGTTGCGCGCAGTGCACCGCGACCTGCGCAGACGGTGCGGTACCTCGCAAAGGACAGCCGTGAGTTCTCCCGCTGTTAAGGTAGAGGTGTGAAAGGCATGCGCGCGTGTGTATGAACACCGCACTTCTCCGAGTGAAAGAAAAGGGGCATCGCTTTCGTCTCGACTCGTGACGCGCTGCACTGCCACACGGCCAACTTGTGCAAGAACATTGGTCCGTCTAACAGGAAGTGACTTGTCGCGCATCTCGTGACATTTTCTTTTTAACAAGAAAGCCGCCGTGTAGGAGGATATCGCGGCGGCTTTTTTTCTTCTGCGAAGGCCCGCACTGTCATTCCGTCTCGCTGAGAAGTCACCGGAACTCGCCCGCCGAAGCAGGCGCTCCACGAAGACACCGCCGCAAAACGTGTCGGCTCGTTCGTCCGTTCTTACATCTTCCACAGTCAAGCTGGAGCAAGCTCTTCGAGAGTCGACCAGTGAAGCCGCACGTTCGGGAATGGTTTATGTGAGTATAGATGAGTGTGCTCTCCTTTTTCTGAGTCGCTGTGACGTCGTTTTTGGCGAAATTCGAGACAGAAATTGTGAGAAAGTGACACTGATAAAATCTAGTCTACGCTTTAGAATTCGGTGTACATCAGTAGTTATAACCTCTTGTAGTCATATACTCAAATACTTAGCACTGAAGAGCCTCCAAGTAAAGTGATTTTAAAAGTTTACAATAAATCTCATCCTGCTAGCTGCAGTGCGCAATGATGACTTAAGATGACCATTACTGCACTGCTGAAAAGATCAAACATTTGAACGTTATGGACGCGCAAGATATATAGCTCCTGGACGCCTGAGTTTACCGTTTTCAAAAATATCCTTCCTCTACCATTAGTTAACAAGGGTTTTAAAAAGTGTTGGTTTGTTTCACGCAATCTGCAGCATGTACAAAATGCATCAATCGAATGGTGCTTCTTCGTGTTCTCTCGGCAGTCCCGAATAGGAGTGTTAGAAGAATAGTAGAATCAATCAATGCATCACATCGTGCGCTTAGATTGAAGAACAACAGTAATATTACGCCGTCTTTCTGTCTGTACGCAACAAATTTACCTCAGGTGCTCATTTAACCAAAAAAAGTTTACATATTTCTGTAGTTTTGCTACATAACAGAATTCATTGATATGTTCTTCCTACTGTCTACAATTCTACCTATCTTGTACCATCCCCTGCACCAACAAGCACTGCACCGGTGCAGCCACGACGCTTCATACAAAGTTTTGGTCTTTGTAGAAAAGACCTCTCTGAATCACGCAGATCGTCCACCACCTTGCAAGATATATATATATATATATATATATATATATATATATATATATATATATATATATATATATATATATATATATATATATATATAACGGAAGCAAAAAGGCACGACTAACGAGGAAACACTTTTATTAATCACATACGTTTCGGCTGGTGGGCCAGCCTTCGTCACTGACGAAGGCTGGCCTATATATATATATGTATATAGTATATATATATATGTATATATATATACATATGTATATATATATACATATGTATGTATATATATATATATATATATATATATATATATATATATATATATATATATATATATGACGAAGGCCGTGCCACGGCCGAAACGTTAGTAAATACGATCGTTTTCTTATGTGCTATCTGCAAGTTAACACAATATAGAAAATACCCGGACCTGTCGTGCCTTCCCTTCAAGTTCTATATATATATATATGGTAGCTCAGTGGTTAGAGCATCGAACGCGTTATTCGAAGGTCGTAGGTTCGCCTCCTGCTCACAGCTGGTTATTTTTTCACCCACTTTTCTTTCTTATTACATTCCTTGGCATTACTGTCTGTTAGATCTCATTACTATTGTGTCAAAAACACGGAAAAACGACCCCTTAGGTATACACTTGTTGCCCATATATATATATATATATATATATATATATATATATATATATATATATATATATATATATATATATATATATATATATATATATATATATATATATATATATATATATATATTACCACGTCCATGTTTCGACGGCATGCAATTCACAAAATATTCGGTGAACCACACGCGGCTGACTTTCCGAGCGCGATGTAGCCCGTTATTCGCAGTCACGCTAGCGATTTTCACAGCGCGTGGGTTACGGTTAATGCATCCAGTGTGTCGCAGACGGAAAATTATCATCATCACGAGACTGCAGGCGCTCTGTTCGTCCTATTCTTCATCATCTTCCTTTTCTGCTTCATCGCAAGAATATGCACACGAATTTGTCCGGCGTGGGATGCGACAAACCTGGCATCCTAGAGAACGAGTACACGGAAAGAAAGAGAGAAAGATAGAGAAAGATAGATAGAGGAAGAGATAGATTCTTGGCGAGGCGAGGTTCGATCCCGCGTCGCCATGATTTAAAGGTGAGCGTCGTATACATTCACTCGGCTTTACAGGCACGACAGCAGAGTATAACATAGCCTTGTATGGTACAGTGTAACGAGGGGGTCGGAGAGGGAAGTGAGAGCGTGGAGTAGAGGAAAAATGAAATAGTACAGAGAGAAACGAAGAGATATAAAGACAGGAAAAAAAACAGGAAAAGCAACAGGGCGAGAGAACGACGATAGGGAGAGAAGGAAAGGGAAATGCACTTGAAAAGAGAGAAAGAAAAATAGAGAAGGAATGGGAAGAGAAAATAATCAGTTATAGTAAGGCATATGCTTACAGAGAAAGAGATCGAGAGACAGACACAAAAAAAGAAAGAAATAAAAAAGGCGTGCGTAGCCATGCATAGCAAAGTGTATTGTAAGCGCCGGGAAAATAGGCTAGAGGGTAAAAGCTTAGCCAAGATAGGACGAGCTAGGCCCTCACCAGCTATGCTGTGACCAAGTCTTGTGCGACGTATATTGCAAACTGCGGTTATTTTGTAATGTGCACTAAAATTTCATAACACAGAGCTGCACGACAATGTAATAGAGGCAAATAAATGACATCAAGAATCGGTTAGCGAGCACCGTCATCAAAGGATTGTAGCGCGTTAAACAGAACAACAACAACAACAACAACAACAACAACAACAACAACAACAACAACAACAACAACAACAACAACAACAACAACAACAACAACAACAACAATAATAATAATAATAATAATAATAATAATAATAATAATAATAATAATAATAATAATAATAATAATAATAATAATATCTGCTGGGCTTTTACATCTGAAAAACAATGATACCATTATTACTTTGAGGCAGTGCTTTGAGGGACGCCGCAGTGGATGGTTCCGTAAATTTGGAACAGCCGGATTTCTTAGCCATGCATGCTTACAAATCTCAGTAAATGAGCTTCCAGCATTCCGCCTTTATCGAAATGAGACCGCCACGACAAGGATTCCATCTGGCAACCTTTGGTTCAGCTGACAAGAACCGCAACCACAACGAGGCTCAACGAGATGAACTATTTTTGCCAATAACCGCGACCACAGCATCCAAAGTTTCTGTTTAGTGTGAAAGGTACAGCTCCATATCGAACAGTTGTTTAAAGGACACCTTCACGGAAATCACACTTTCAATAAATTATAAATTGTAAATTGTTTGTAAAAGAGCAGTCAAGACAAAGCTTCAAGGATGGTAAATGTTTAGTTTGCTTACTATGACCTTTCAAACAACATCGCAGCTGATCACGTGGACTTTTATATTGCTCTCCGGATACGAAAACAAATACAGCACGTCACCTGAGATGTTTTTCAGTGCCCCACTGGCGCCGCCTTATTGTGAAAGTCACGTCCGCAGAAGGAGCGCCGACATTCTTGATCATATTTATGAATCGACCCAAGATCCATTAAGATAACTGTATCATTAATATGTTTTTTTAGTTTCAAATCTATTCTTCCGACCTCCTAGACATGTAGCTATTCGTACTTACAAATTATGAAATATTGCAACAAGGGCACGGGGTTCACAGTTTTGTTGCCTATATATTAGTACACACTAAAAACTACGGCGCACATCTATTTCGTGTTCTTCGCGAATGTTTTCTTTTTATATTAAGAGGCACTGTAAGACAGTAATATATGTTCACACTATCTAGCTTAGGTGAACTCAGGTGATAACTTCAGATATGTCACACTATCCCTTAAGACTGAAATCACCCAGCAACACAAAAGTCGCTAAGTCTAAGAAATCTTTATTCATCTTATAATCAGCCTTGATTGATTGATTGATTTGTGGGGTTTAACGTCCCAAAACCACCATATGATTATGAAAGACGCCGTAGTGGAGGGCTCCGGAAATTTTGACCACCTGGGGTTCTTTAACGTGCATTCAAATCTGAGTACACGGGCCTCCAACATTTCCGCCTCCATAGGAAATGCAGCCGCCGCAGCCGGGAATCGAATACAATCAGCTTCCATTGAATAGATTGACGAAAACGACCATGGCGTAACCGGTTGGGTGGTGTTTGTGAGTCGAAATTCCCGCCAAAAGTTTTGATTTTTGTAAGTACAAGCATACATCCGAACGCGCACATAGACATACATTATGAGTATTACGTGGTATAACCCCCCTCCTCCTCCCCAAAAAATGTGGGTTAGACCCAGAACACGAAATGAATTCAGGATAAGATGGAAGCTTGATGTGGCGTGAAGTCGTAGGACAATAATATTGCCGCAGCTAACAATAATACCGTAAGATTCACACACCTTCATCGGGGCAAGGACTCGAACTCACACCTGCACCGCTTCTACAGTCGTTTTTTTTTTCGTACTTAAATGTGGTGTCGCTATGTAGTGCAAGATAGTTCGCCTTAGCTAGAGGTTCACTAAAACAATAATAACTAGATAGTGCATCTCGGATTAGAAGTGTTCTTTATTGCGCAAGCTGACCACGTTTTCAGGGAGTATGTAAAAACACTTTATAACTGGGCTACAGCAGCAGGCATGTACAGCCGAACTGTAGAGAAGCGCTAGCTATGCCTTCTTTTCGACCAGTCAACTTCAATTGATTCATGCTTGTCTCTTGAACGACGAAGGCTGCCATCTAAACAAACAGCCCGTCTATTTGACCACGAGGCCGACAACAAAGAGCTCACGAAAAAAAACGAAACAACAATCGAATAAAAGATAGACCACAAGATGAGAGCTTCTGTGATCCATCGTATCCGGTCGTTAATTTTGTGGTGGCCTCTTGTTTCGAACGCTCATTGTGTAGAGCGTGATGGAGATTCAGCCAGACCTGTTAACTGTAAAGAGTGACAACCTACTTGGCACTCAAGTTCATTTAGACTCTGTAAATAATGTGCCACTAATTAGCAGCCTGCGATTCGGCTGAAGAATGCATGCGTTATTTTCCTTGTAAATATTGCCATATTTGTCTTATAAGGTGGTTAATTTATTCCACAGCCTAGAAAATATTTTCTGTGTAGAAAAGTACGAACGAAGATTTTCTCGCAATTCATTTGAGCACAAAAAACTTATAGCTCGGAGAGTTGGTTCAGACTTGAAAGCAGCCCTACATGGCACAAGGCATGACCCTTTGCTGATACAATGGTAAAGTTGTGCCTCACAGCATTATCTGCATGATAGTGTAGAAAATATTAATGTCTCAGAAAAGAACTGCTCATTCATTAACATGAATAAAACAGAAAATCATTCGATTGATCGAACTGCTTCTCCACAAACGTGACCGGAAGTTAACTTCAATGCTGCAGCTCAGCCGTAGCTATTATCGTACGCTCATTGTCATTTCTTATTGGCTCCAATATTCTCCACAGCGCTTGCCTTGCTTTGGCGTTGTTTTAAACCAAGAATAAAAGGCGCTTCGGTTGCATAAAACATGTTGACGCTAAAGTCGCAAAAGGTCTGACGTCATCAGTTTACGTGCTTAGTGATAAACGTGACCTGAACTTTCTAATTTCAATACATAAATGTGACGTAGCTGGTATTTGAAGGTGACTGCCATTTCTATCAGCCTGAAATTTACGACGTGGTATTTGCCGCGTTTTCGTGTTGTTCTTTAAACCAAGAACAACCAACGCCTCGGTTGCCAGGAAATGTCGACTCTAGCGCCGCGAACCTTTTCCCACCATCGTTCAAGCCCCACATTTTCCCAGCACATTTAATCGCGGGGACTTTGCATGAACCTCAATCGTTCATAAAAAATATTTTGTGACCCCTGACAATCGTATGATCTACCAGCTCTTCCTGATGACCGTGAGCGTACAAAAAATTGGTAAGTGTTCATAAAGAGGTAGCATTAAGGAGCTAGTTTCGCAGAAATCTCGTAGTTGGCGTTCGTCGGTCGTGAATGAAAGATCAGCGTTATCCACGAGCGAAAAATTTGAAGTTGATTCACATAAAGAAAGAATAAAAATCTTCGGTTTGAGTGGGATTCGCACCCAGGTCCTGCGTGGCAAGGAGGTGTCCGTTTTACCAGAGCCACGGCTTTACCACAAAGCCACGAAAAAAAAAGGAAAGCTTTATACGAATGTCATGCGGTGGAAATGGTATCCTTAACGCTTGTAATATCGCACGGCAGAAACGCAGAATTGCACCAGGCATCAGAACAGGTGATTTGTGCAGCGACTGCTTCGTTTAAAGGCCCACAGGCTGCAAAGCGCACGAGCACAATTAATCATCATTGTCATCAATAAAATCGTCAGCGTTCAGCTGTGCGTGTTACACTCACGGACGGGTAGTGTATGCACCGCCATTTTGCAAGAGGAAGAATTGAGGCTTGGCGGGCGCTACTATAAACGTTCGAGAGGATAGGTTGAAACAGTCAATTTTACGCTCCTTTACCCCCGTATTCAGAAACGCTCCCCGATTCGAATTTCATCCTTCACTTGATTGAGTTGAGCACTGCGCCGCTGCTCGACTGAAATTGACGCTGCGCTTCTCGAGAATCACTGCAGAATATTGCCGATATGCAGTGACTTGGTCCGCCAAGAGACGGCGCGCCCATCGACTTTATCGAGTCGAGGAGAGCCCTTGAGTGAAGGAGCGTTTGTGAATATACGGGGTTACTTTCGGGGAGTGAAGCCTTCCGATTGAGAAGGCGATGTTGACGAGACCCAACTACGCTATCACGTTCGTTTACTCCTCAAGGCGAAGCTCAAGTATATTCCATTTTTATTTTCATTTATTGTTAAATATTTATTTAGCACTATATGACTTAGAGAATGCAGTTCACGTTCTCCAGAGAGGAGTGCTATATTTCATCCAAGGCGTGGACATTAGCGCCGGAATTGCGAATACAGCCGGTGCAATGGGAGTGGTTTACGTTCGACGTGTAAAAGAGAAGCGCTACAGCCGTTGGGCGGAAGGAAGCGCAGCTGCTGTAACATAACAAAGCTAGCCGACGAGTGTTTCACTCGTCGGCTAGCTCACGTCGTTATCACTTGTACACACTGCAAGACCAACCGTCGAGCGGCTGTAAACGCATGCACAAACGCGTGCGGCAGCCCACCGGAAGAGCCCTTTTGATCGCCGGAAGTGAAGCACCGGAGGAGACGGCGCTTCCGTTCGGACTGCAGCCGGCTTCCGCCAGCGTTCTCACTTGTTTTTGCCGATGCGTACTTGCCTTGCACTAAACGCCCAGTATGCGACGTAACGGCCGCCATGCTTGCCGCCTCATCCGTGCATGGGCGTACCGCTCACTGACCGAGTGTGGCGTTCCGCTCTCCAGGACCCCGCTTTCGTTTTCACTTTCCGTTTATAACTGTTCGAAGCAGACGATGCGGTATAGCGCCGGAAAATGTTTGGTGTCCGTTTGTTCTTGCCAGTGAAGCGAAACCGCCGTGCACCCGTCGGTGTGTGAACTGCCCTGGATGCAACTTGCGCTGCGCAGCGTCCACCGCAGCAGCCCCAGCCGCCGGTGCGGAGGGTGACGCAGCGGTCACAACCGCCATCGTTATGCCTCCACCCCACAATCGAACCACTAAACCGCAAAAAATAATAATAAAAAAGAAACAAGCGAACAAAAGACGCGAAGTTATTCAGTGCGAGTATCGCAATATCTGCTTGTTCGCCATTCCTTGGTCTAAACAGAATTTGCGACCAAACCAGCTGGCCACGTACCGAACGAAGTGCATGCATGCCGAGAAAAGTCAAGTACACGAAGAGGCAATATCGAGAAGTTTTAACTAAATAAACAAACAAATTTTTGAAAATAGCGTTTTTTTAGCTACTGGTGGTGTCAGTTGTTCGAAATTTGAACTGGTGGTATCAGTTGTTTAAAATTTGAGCTTACCGGCTTACGTTTCTATAATAATTCATGTTTTTACAATGCGCTTACATGGACAATATGGCTCTGTAAGCAAGCTTTTATTGGTGACAAAAGGGGAACAGGTGAACTGTCGGACCAAAGGTTCAACGCAAGCATTTCACATTGCAGTTATAATTTGAAAAAAAAAAGAGCGCAGGTAATAAAACTCATCTGTGATCAATGGTTGCACGTAGCGAAATGAATTCCCAGCATGAAATATGACATGGATGGAAGTAAGGCGACACACGACGAGCGGTGATAGCCAGCGATGAGTCGTTCTTTTTGCACCTGTGCTTCCGGCTGAAAATCTTTCTTGGTGCTCAGAGGCAAGCAGTTCGCTTCGCTCCTTGCTGTCATTAGATTGACTCTATAAGCGTACTGAAGCGTATATGTTTACACAACACCTTTTCGTGCTCGATGAGTTAAGGAACCGAAAGCCCACTAGTAATTCGAGAACACAGTGCCAGCACCCACCCGTATATGTATTACTTTGTTAGTCGAACGACCTTCACCTTACATTGCGCCGTGCAACCAGCGGATGTGCCCCAAACCATCCTTTTACCTAGCACCTGGCCGACAGGCGTCAAAACAGGAGGCTGCTTGCGTGCGAAAGCACAAGGTCTGGGCCCAACGGCCCATCGGCTGCTCAAAATAGGGGCAGCCGCGTGCCGCAGAGGCCAGTGTCCAGAGACCTATATATTTCGCGCAGCAAGGCCTCCCGAATGTGGGTCGCCGGCCGTTCCACATTCGGCCGTGCACGCGGCGTGGCGTTAATCCAGCCAAGGAGGAAGGAAAACAGTGCCACAGCCGAAAGAATCGGCCGATGCGTAGCGGTGGGAAGATGCACGGGAGGGTGCAGGCAGTCGTTTAGCGGCAGACAGAATCTTCGCGAGAGAGGACCACCTCGCCAAGAAGGAAAGCAGGCGCGTGCAAAGCATTGGGCAGAAGGCGAGCGCCGACAACAAAAGGTGTAGCGGAGAGGGTGTTTCGCGAAGACGGAAGTGGATCGGGCCCCGCTGCAACATCGGCGCGCGCGTTCTGCGAGGGCGCAGGATGCGGCCGATGGCGCGCGCGCGTCTCCCGCGACAGCTGTTTCTCACTGTGGCGGCTACCACGTGACGTGGACAGGTGGCCCGGACGCGGGCTGCCAGGAGCGACGCGCCAGCTGCCCCGGGCGGAAACCAACCGCGGGTAGACGGCCGGCAGGGAGGGACACACCTTTGCTGCGGGGGGGAGAGAACCCCCTGACGCGGAGAAGAAAGGAAATGAGGACGGCAGAGGAAATAGCGCAGACCGAGAGAAAGGAAACGAGGAGAGAGAGGAGGATGAAATGGGAAAGGGAACCGTGAAGCATGGTTGCAGCCCAAACGGGAGCATCGGAGGCAGCAGTAGTCTCAGACCCGTGGTTGGGTGAGGAGCGACTCACGTCCGAGCTTTGTCCCAGTCGCGGTGGTGCGAATATTGGAGTACCGCGGATGCCATACCTGCGCGCCGGTGGCCTCAACGGCGAATAGGACAGGGTGCTTCAGTGTAAGCTGACTTCCCGAAAGAAATACCACCACGACTTGCCGGCACAGGGCGGTTTGGACTGCACATCTGGTCCCCCTGAAGACACCAATCTCGTCTCAACTACCATAAACCTAAGCACCACACTCGACCGGAGTTCAAAGCGGAGCTACCTGGCAAGCAGCGTCCAGTCGACTAACGCGGGATGTACGACGTCCAAGTTCACAAGCCGTGCGCGGTGCCGGTAAGTGTTCTCACAACGGGTAGCCTTCGACGACTGTCATGGGCCAACGTTGTCCAAGATTCGCGCCCGCGTACAGCTTTCACTGTACTTCGTTGAAACGCGGGAAAAGTGCACCGATAATTACGGGCCGACGCTATCTGCTTCCGTATAAACATGCCAATGCCGCCGGAAGTCGTTCATCTCGGCACCGCGCGATAACCGCGACAGTTGACAGGACACGCAAGCACTGTCGGCTTTTCACGGCTTTCACACTTTGTCAAAGACCTTTCTACGATTCGTTCTGAGCATTTACCTTTATATCGCTCTCTGCTTGTCCGTTTTACTGTTTTGATGACAGATGAAGGATCTTTTACTGCGGCAGATACAGAGTTCTGGGAGACATTACGCTGCGGTATAAACTCAATGGGATTCTTCGGGGACAATTTTATTTTCTTTCATAATCACTACCATCTTGTAAGCATCGTACAAAGAAGGCTTGGAGAGTATACTTTGCACGCTTCATAATGACAAATGTGTGTAGTCCGATGCAAATGTTGGATTGCTGGAAGCATTGCCGCGCTGGAAACGTACGTCTCAAGTGAAGAACCGGCAGTCGCGCGAAAGGAGAGCCGCCGAGAAATTGAGTCGTTCGGCGGCCTACATTTAGTGACTTCAGAGGAAAGGTATGTCGTGGTTGTTGCGATAAGAGCTGAATTATCTGATTGATATGTGGGGTTTAACGTCCCAAAACCACTATATGATTATGAGAGACGCCGTAGTGGAGGGCTCCGGAAATTTAGACCACCTGGGGTTCTTTAACGTGCACCCAAATCTGAGCACACGGGCCTACAACATTTCCGCCTCCATCGGAAATGCAGCCGCCGCAGCCGGGATTCGAACCCGCGCCCTGCGGGTCAGCAGCTGAGTACCTTAGCCACTAGACCACCACGGCGGGGCGCTGAATTTTCTGTATCCACCTAACTATATTATGGGAAAATATGTAGTTCTGTCGCGACACCAGTAATTAAGGAAGAGTACTTACTAGGTTTATTAAAAATATCTGCGCACTGGCGTGAAGCGTTCAAGTCACGCTTTCGTTGGCCTCGTGCTCCAACAAAAACGGATAAGGTAGGAAAGATCGCTGGACTTCATCCATGATAGTTGTGAGCAGAACGGTAACAGCGTGATGCTGCTCTCGGTGATGGGATTCTGCGACCGCTATACAGTAATATGGTCGACTACGTTTCTGATCGAAATGCATTCTCTCTTTAGAAACTGCAGGCGCTACATAAAATATGGCTCTAAATGACATGTGTTACAATAGTGAATAGGCAGAAGTTTGTAAAAATCACGAAAAGATATAGAAAACATTGCTTTATAGAATTGTGAAGGCATGAGTCTTGAGGGCGCATGGTTAAATCTCCCCGAATGGATGGATGGAGACTCCATTTAACGAAACACCTCAATAAACACCATTGGCGACCGACGAATGCATCCTTGCTGAGTTAAGCCGGCTGTGAAACGAGTTACAGTATGCCTGCTTTAAACACTGTTACCAGACAACTAGCATCTGAATTTCCGATGGGAGGTGCTCAACAGAGTTTCTTCTGTCGCTGTGCAGGAATCATACCAGACAATGAGTCCGAGCTCGTGGTTCGGCCCGGCGGCGGGCTCCCCCGAACAGCAGCCTTCATCCACGTACCGGGGTCTGTACGCACTGACAGTCCGCTGGCAACCACCTGCACCCCGCGGGGAAGCGCCCAGGCACCGAAAAGACAGTTCTTCCCTTCCGAAAGGTGAGCACAACTGCGCGTTTGTACGCCGCTGTTGCTATATATACCACTTTAGCCACTTTTTGGCGTGGTCAGTGGTGTATTGCGAGCTACATGCATTCTCCGTATTTTCAGAAGTAGTGCGGTCGCTACTATCACAGGCGTGTGCACGTTTCTCCATTCGAGGGGGGGGGGGAGACAATGGTTATTGCAGCGCTACTCTTTTAATTCTCCATGCTTGTCGAGTGCTAAAAAAAAGCCTTCGCAATCGATGAACATAAAGTGATAACGCGTTTCTCAAAACCGCCTGCTCTTGGTTCTCGGCTCTAAGAAGGTAAAGCTGCGCGGTAAATAGTTCTTGCAATTAAACAATCATATTTTCATAATTCTATCGTGGTGAGGATAGAGGTAATCAGCCACCATTATCGTCAAAATCCTGCTTGGCCATGCACCAATGAGAAACAACGACTTCGTTTATATTGACAAACTGCACTCTCAGGGCACCAATGCCACAACTTTCACTAACACAAGTTCATTATTAGCGGAGAAAATCAAGGTTCTACTTTCATTTTTTAAGGAATCGCGCCAGAATTTCCGCGCATGACGTCACAATATTCAAAACGCATTTTTCGTATTTTCTAGCAATTGACTCGATGAAACTTTCTGAAACTTCGTGCGTTAGGTCTATAGCACCCAGGGATGACAATCTGCTTCATTTTTGTCAATTGGAAGATGCGTAGTACCCAGAAGACGCCTTCAAAATATATTGTGTCACAGCGTTTGATGCGGGGATGCTCAAGGCGGCGTATCCAGCCACACTTTTCTTTCGCTCGCTTTCTCGCTTACCAAGCGTGGTCTCGTAGTAAGAGTGGCGCTTTCGGGATTGTGGAATTGTCCTTTACTAAAACGCGAAAAAACGTTCTACTCTTTAGTGTCCCTTAAAGCAATGGTGGGACATGTCCGGCTTGCAGGTATGGGACAGGCTTGGCACACCCGTTACAGGAACTGCCGTGCGCTCGCCCATGACTGCTGCTGCGCGTGCGTGACAACTGACATTACCATAGCGTGGTTGTTTGATGGAACTGCATCTGGCACATTGTGAATCACCAGGAGGTGGTTCCTTAGAGATCTCGAAACATTAAAGTTTCCAAAGAATGCTCTGTGTAGAGATACCAAGTCGTATACATCGCCGCGAATAACTTGGTGTATAAAACTACAGCTTCTCAAGCTACCTCGCATTAAATATCGCAGCAGTGCAGCGTCCATTTAACGAGACAGCGCCACGCGTGATCACCGGCAGTTCGTAAGCTGACGTCTCACAATGAACATTTAAAATTGAACGCTTGCGGGGCATTATTACAATGAGTCATCTGTACTTTTGCACTTTGTGTAGACCAAGACAGAGAGCATTTTAATAAAAGAAGGTTGACCGTTGGCGGTTATCAACTAAATACGGCAAGCATGACTGAAAACAAAACAAGACACGGGATAGTAAGGACTTCGCGTTGCTCAGCCATCGTACGGTACTATCTCTCGATTTTGGCGCTCTTTAAGCGTCACAAAGCCGTACGGCGGCCCCTATCGCCGTTCGGAAGAAGCTTTTGACATATTCGTGTTCGCGCTCTTTCGCCAAAGTCAACCTCGAGTCAGAAAAAAGGCAGCAGATGGCGGTGCGTGTACGATGAAACTGCGCTACATCAGATTACCACGATTATCGAAGCACGCGACCGACTGGATAAACGCATAGTTTAAAAATAAAGCCCTTCGAGAAATGAAAATAGTAATAAGCGCGTGGTAGAGATTCTCTCCGCCAGGTATCATAAAAAAGAAAAAAAGTTATCTGTTCTTTTAAAGTGCAAGTTCAAAAAATTTTCATTATTCGACAGTTGAATGGCTCCATATGCTCCGATATCATATGTATCCAGCATAGCTCATAACTTTAACGAGACCCATCGAATAACCACTTTTATTTTTCAATATACATTTTGTAGATACTGTGAAAACTGAAAGTGCGTGACCTTAAGTTCTTGGTAGAGAAACAAGAGTCTCCCATTCATGCCGCTAATATTTGTGATGAATCTGTGAATCAAAACTAATACACAACACCAGTCAGTCACCGAAACTTATACCAATAAAACCGAAGTGCAATTTGCGAATACAGTTTGTCCTTCATAATTCTGAAGATAAAGTTTCAACGTTTTGCTTCTCTCCGTAGATCCGCGTCAGTGGAGCCGGGAGGACGTGGCCGTGTGGCTCGTGCACGTCATGGATCAGCATCGGCTGCCCGCTGTCTCCACCGACCGATTCCTGATGAACGGAAAAGCGCTGTGCCTGATGACCATGGAGATGTTCGTGCAGCGGGTACCCCTCGGTGGCAAACTGCTCTACAAGGACTTCCAGCTCAGGCTCAGCAACGTGCTCTACAACTGAACCAGGGACACTTGGGAAACCAATGTTTGATGTTGCGCAAAAAACTTAGCAGTGGTGGGCTTAAGACCCAAGGCCCGTCGCAACACAAAAGCCGTCCCCTTGCAGCACCTATCGTGACTATTTACCTTGGCTAAAGCGAGCGCCTACAAGAGACCAACACAAGATAGCGCTAGCCACGATGTCATCTTGTGAATATGAAATTACAAGATGGGTGGTACTGGCAGACGGCTTGGTACGTACATCCGAGCGAGAAGTCAGTTTTACAAGACACGTCCTCTCACACACGTACATGATTTGCTACAATTTCAACGTGGTTCAAGACCCGACTTCAAGGCTTACCACTTCCAGTGTTGTGTTCACACAGAGGGCCTTCCCGGTCCTCTTACTAGTCAAGCTACTGCGGTTGACAACTTCCTGAATCTTATCTGACCATGGTTTCCAGTGCCGCAGACCGCAGCGACATGGACGTTTAGGCCACTTGTACATAGATGACTTTTATTCTTGTACTGATAGTCAATCTGTCACCACTACCTATATTTACAGTAAATATATAACTTGGAAGTAATCATCCAAGCCTTAAACGATTATATATGCCACCCTGGTGAAGACATGTTCGAGAAGGACTGACACCAAGAGAAACCACGACATGTGTGATACTGAATAGCCAGCGCATGTTGATGCACTTCTGTAGAGACACATGTACTTCCCGTGTAAATAGATGTGGTGAGGTTGGTGTGAAAGCCTCTGCGAAGAAAAGCCCCCTCAACTCTTGTGAACGTATGCTTTTGTAATTTTATAAAAGTGACAACCAGCAGTATATAGACATTTGTATAAAAAAAAGCACCCGTGAACGTATCTCACCTTACATATATACATTATAACCACATTAAATGTCTTTTTCACAGTCCGAAATGTGTCTTGTGTACTCAGTGCAAAACTAAACTTCGACCGGTAGCCAAAATAAAGCATAAATTGTGAGTATGCACAGTAGTAGGACTGTAAAGTTCTGGTGAAAAGTTCCTTGGCCTCGCTCAGTCCATAGCTATACACGGGATAGTGGCCAGGGAACGTCAGACCCCCCCCCCCCTTCAATACACTGAAAAAGCAGGTTATTTCATTGCACATTGTAACTGTGGCATACTGTCAACGAACTACATATACTGCAAGATGCAGACACAGTGAAAATGGCGACTTGCCATTACTTAGCTGGTCAACAAACTGGAAGTCCTGATGAAGCTAATCCAAGTTAAAAATTGGGCAGGTTTGAGGATTAGTGATCTATGCATACTGTGCGGTAGAAAACACGGATGACAAGCAGACAGGGTCAAGCGCAGACTATCAACTGAATATTTATTTATCATGTACTACAAATATGTATATACAGGGTGTTTCAAGAAATGTGACCACAAGAATTACAGAAAAAAGTTTTCTGTCTGCTATCTGCGGCATTCCCTTTACTGTGGTAAAACGCACACTCAGATGCTACTGAATGATTGATTGATTTTTTTTTTATTTGAATATACTGCAGGCCCTTCACGGCCCAAGCAGGAGTGGGTACACAGATACATCGAAATACATACATTGCCAGAGAAGAAAAAAAAATGAACAAAAAAATCATGGTGCAAATTCAATACACTGTATGCGGTTGATGAAAGAGTCAATCGTACTACAACGATTGTGGTGTTTAACGTCCCAAAACTGTCATAGGATTATGAAAGACGCCGTAGTGGGGGGATCCGGAAATTTCGACCACCTGTGGTTCTTTAACGTCTTACTGAATGATTACAACCATAATTATAAAAATAAAAAAACTAACTTTCTAACCAGAGGAAATAAGTGGTCGAGTCGAATGGGCGATTTCAACTACGTCCTGCGAATAGTCCATAGCCACTTTGAAATTTCTGAAAGGCTGCCGCTGGTAATCACTGCGGGGCGATGAAATATGCCTAATTTAGCAGGTGAAACCGACCCACCAACGAGCACACCAACCATCCACTTTGAAAACGCTGTTTCTCTCGCCGTTATCAATCTTCAGTCTGGATATACTTCATCTCGCGGCAACGCATGGCCGCTTATCAATGCTCACTTATACTTCTCCCCAGATGCGAACGAAACAGCGTCTTCACCGAGGGCGTTGTGAAAGTGAATAATATAGATGCCCTTATCTATGCGTCCGTTTCGTTTAAGCCAGATAAATTAGCCATATTTCATCGCTCCGCGGTGATTGCCAACGGCCGCCTTTCGGAAATTTCAAAGTGACCATGGACTACTTGCAGGAAGCACCTGACATCGCCCATTTGACTCGACCCTTCATTTCCACTAGTTGAAAAGTTGCTGAAGATGCCTTATGCCACCGTGAAGGGAACGCCGCAGGCAAGCAGATACGTCATTTCTGTAGCCGAACCGAAAGGTGGCCGAGTGGGAACTTACTTTCTGCGCTGCCCACGATTGGTACGCCCTTTCTGTAATTTTTCAATAATAGTGGACACATTTCTCAAAACATCCTGTTTATATATACGACAAACATGAAAATACAAAAGAGAAAGAACAGAAAAGGCAAAAATAAAAACACGTTACAATTTGACAAACATCAAAATTTGTGCACCCGATCCACGAGGCAGAACAACATAATTCATAAGCAATGAGTGTCATTTTCTCAATACTGGAGCTCTTTACCTAGGGGATCAATCGGCGGTTTGCTCATGCCAGGTTCACGTCAGGTTTACGCGCATTTTCTCAGTTTTAAGTGATCATGCTGATACGATTGTCTTTGTGCTTATGCAATACAACTGTTTTTAGAGCTGCGCATGGCAACCACACATGCTGAAATGTTGAGCTGATGAAACCCACGATGTGTATATGTCTGAAGGAGAGCGGCAGGCAAATATCAAATTTGTGCTGGAAGAAAGGCATGGAAAGGAAAAATAGTATGAAAGGCCATAGAGAAAAAAAAGACAGAAAAAGATAGGCCTGGCGTGGCTCTGCGGTAGAATACTTGATTTTCTCGCAGAATTCTTGAGTTTAAAATTCATCGGGTCAACGCTGCCAATGTCAGTTTTTCTTAACGCTCTCGCATTTAAATTACCAATGAACCTTTTTACCCTCCCATACTAATTTTGGTTTACCACATGGTAAGGAGGTGATAAGGAGAACACCGAGGCATATCCGGTTAGATAGTTACGCAAACGCTCAAAGTGTGTAAAGTCGCTCCGCCACGGTGGTCCAGTGGCTAAGGTACTCGGCTGCTGACCCGCACATCGCGGGATCAAATCCGGACTGTGGCAGCTGAGCTGCTTCCGATGGAGGCGGAAGTGTTGTAGGCCCGTGAACTCAGGTTTGGGTACATGTTAAAGAAGCCCAGGTGGTCGAAATTTCCGGAGACCTCCACAACGGCGCCTCATATAATCATCATATGCTGGTTTTGGGACGTTAAACCCCACAAATCAATCAAACTGCCTGGAGTCCGCATTTAAAACCTAGCCAAGTGATGAACATGCCAAATTCCCAGCAGCTCTCCCGTGACACCGCTGTAACACCAGCTTTGCAGGACTTGACACAAGCTACACTATTTTATAGGCGAAGCAGCTCTTTGACTGGTCTGTGTGACGCTGTCCCTGCATGCGCGTACACCCTTACTGCGCATGTTCGTGCCACCCCCCTCTCCCCTCGCAAGGCCGACGTAGGCAGCGTCTGCTAGTAAAAAAACCGACTGCTCCCACGGCACAACGGTTTGGATCGCGCGTTTGGAATTCAGTCAACGGTGTGTTTACTTGGCTCTCGCTTGATGAGCACCAACGTGAACGTCGGCGCCAGTTTAAGTGTTAGCGCTCGCTGCTTCGCATCTACTCATGGTTCCCTTTAGCGGGAGATCACCCAAGTTTTTTTTTTCGTTCGATGCTAATATCTTATCAAATTCCATGGTTCCAATTCAAAACAACTGACGTCCTTTAGCCAGATAACACATTCTAATTGCACGTCCGATTCGCAAGACCATGCACTGAAGTCCTACAGAACTCGGTTTTAAGCTAACAAACTTCTTGTGCACTTCTACATTGTCTATAGTTTGGCTAGAGCATACGGAAATGAGCATAAAAGTTGGTTGAGTCAGCATCCACGAACGTGCTAACTAGTTTAACACTATAACGCCCCGCCGCGTTGATCTAGTGGCTAAGGTACTCGGCTGCTGACCCGCAGGTCGCGGGATCGAGTCCTGGCTATGGCGGCTGAATTTCCGGTGGAGGCGGAAAGGTTGCAGGCCCGTGTGCTCAGATTTCGGTGCACGTTAAAGAACCCCAAGTGGTCGAAATTTCCTGAGCCCTCCAATACGGCGTCTCTCATAATCATATGGTGGTTTTGGGACGTTAAACCCTAAAAATCAATCAATCAATCAGTTTTACATCAACGTAAGGAGCTTTTCCTGTGGCATACAAATCTCTGTATTCGAACCTGGCTAGTCAGTAAACATCGAGAGATGCTTTTTATCACATTCAACACGGAGACAAACACGACATACCACGCACTATCCGTGCCAAGCTCACAGTACCACCCATACCAAGAAACATGCACCCTGAACACAACAAGGGCAGACGTGTTAGTAGAGCCAGAGCCGTGTCAAAGATGTTTGGGCGCAACCACGAGGCAGTCTTTGTCGACGCAGCACGCTACCAGGAACGTCACCGTTTCGTGGCTGATGTCGTCGACCACACACAACAATGCAAAAGCAGCGCGTCAACCATCACACGGAACGTTGAAACGGCAGAGGCAGTGGCTATCGCGATGGCCATAGCCCACACTAACGCCTCACGTGTAATCTGCGACTCGCAAACAGCCGTTCGAAACTACGCCAGCGGCAAAATCTCCCCCGCGGCATTGCGGATTCTTAGTACAGGCAAAATTCACGAGGTGGACAAATACGTGCACATCTTGTGGTTCCCTGCCCACACACCACTGGGTAATGCGGAGGACAGTCCGAATGAAGTGGCGCACAAGGTGGCTCGAGTTTATACGTCCCGATTCACGTCAGAAGAAGCGGCACCCGAACGGACTTTTCTGCGCCGGTGTGGGAATGGGACTATCGGATCACTAAATTTAATGACATATAACTCAACACTATCGACTGCAAAGACGGCAGTTCCCTCCGCCTCACCCCAAGCTAAATCGGGCCCAGTCCGTTCAGTGGCGGCAGCTACAAACATGCACATACACGAACCCTGTCATCATGCACCACATATATCCCGACGTCTATAGCTATAATCTAAGCCAGTACTGTACCATCAGAGCCACTCTTGACCATATCCTATGGGAATGTCCAGCATTAGTAAGAAATTATGGGCTAGCGGCCTCCACTGAAGACCATCGGGCGCGTTGGCGGACTGCGCTGCTCAGTTCGGGCATGAAAAAGCAACTTTGAGCGATCCAGTATGGCCAAGCAAGCTGTCGGGAAACACGGTCTCCCCTTTGGCCCCTATAGGTGGGAGCCCATCACAGCAATCTGCCGGAAATTAATAAAGTCTAAATCTCTCTCTGCTTTTCTTCCTAATGCATGAAAGAAAGAAGTGGAAACTTTAGGACTAGTTTTTCTTTGTTAGACACACTATGAACACAATAAGTACCTCTTAGTTCAACACGGATAACCTTCTCCGGAAAAGTAATATTTTCACCCATTTTTATCCCTCACATTTACACTACATTTACTACTTTATATGATAAGAACCCCTATACTTTCTTCGGCATTATTGTCTGTTAGTTCCTGTTAATAAGCGTCCTAATGAATATGAATCTAACTCGACAACTTGTAAAACACAGGAGTTCTTAACACGAACAAGTGTTCTCACAAAAAAGGTTCTTATTATTGGCATTATTTCACAAATAGCTTGCCACGCAGGTAACGTTCGATCCATATGCACGCGTCTGTCGTGCACGTTGCGTCCAAGTCACCGTTTCACAGTTCCGCATTTCTGCACCGTTTTTGCCAAAACTGATAGCGGATAACAAAAACTACGAAGCGCTTGTTCTTGCGAGTAGGACAATAAAAAAATGTAGAATGAAAATGCCACAGTGACGTGAGCGAAGCGCAATATGACAATTATTCACGTTTCACTGGGCGGACATTCTTAGCACTTCGAAACCTGGCGCGAGCCTCTCGCCTGCCGGACTGGACGCGTTAACTAAGACGGTGGGGCCGACTGAGGCTTGCACACTGCTACCAGGAGAAGTACTTCTTGGGAGGCAGCCTCGCTTCACGGTGGTCCATGGCAAAGTACGGCTGCTCGGACACCCAGAACCGCGTGGACATGTAGTAGCTGCCCGGCTCGGCCCACTCCGGGATCTTGAAAGTGGCATCGTCGTGGGCACCCGTTCCCTCGCAGCACCGCTGGCGCAGGTTGCCGAGAAGACTGGCCACCGCCAGCGCCACTCCCGTGAGCGTTATGAGCACAGACGAGATCAGAGCCACCCTCTGCACCGACAGAAGCGCCGCAAACGAGAGAACCTGAATGAATTGCTCCGGGCACAGAAGACGGCAGGAGTTCGGTGGAATATGCCATCCTGGAAAGGTGAATTCGTGAACACAAGGCGTCGCTGGACACGACGTTCTTTTTGACAAGAGGCCTTGAAGAAAGCAAATCAAGTCCGCTTGCAATGTCGACGCCAGCGACACCTCGGGCTCATGAATTTGTCTGCTACCCCCCCCCCCCCCCTAATCTGCGCCAGCCCCCCGGTCCGCCCCTTTTACTTCAGTATTAGTATAGTTCACTTCCTATCACCAATCAGGACAAATGAATGACACCAGTATGAACACACATGAACAGAATTTATGCTATGAAGGGGTTTTGCTGCTAGTAAAAACAAAAAGTAGTGACCACGCCCCCTCTTCAACGTTCCTTCAGCCCCCCCCCCCCCTTACATAAGTGGCTGAATCCACCCCTGGTTCCCGGCGCAGGCGTAGGTCAGCCATTTGCATAGAGGTGGAGGAGGATTACCCAGCAGGGGGGGGGGTAACTATGGGTGAAGGGAAGGCAAACTAAAGGTGTGTTGACGAAGGCAAAAACAATTTGATCATACATATAGTCAAAATTTTTAAGTCTACTTGCGCTGGGTTCATTCCAGCAGTGCGCTGCAAGACTAAAACAAAGTTCTTCTGGCAAATAGATTTCTCGGCCATGAGACAGGTTGTCGAGGTATGTGGCTCGGGTTTCGAAATTCGGAGCACTTTTTATGTCCCTTAACTAACAACAAGGCTAAAACAGCATGCACCAAGGATAGGAAGAAAAAAAGAAGAAAGGAAGACGAGGCACAGGTGCTGTGCTACCTCTTCGTTTTCCTCGTGTGGTGTAGTGCGCAATGTTTTGTTTCGTGACGATGATCAACCACCTAGACGGAGATGCGTCATTCTGGCTATAGACTTACTTGGCGAATCAGCCCAATGGATAACATCTACATGTGGGTCACTGTATTGAGGCTTCACCGAGAGTATGTAACACGTTAGTCCGTGGTTTCACCTTATAATCAAAAGGTGTCTGCTCCTTAAGCTGATATATATTACCCGGAATGTCTATGTCGTTTCATTTCTCTCACTGCATACAATATATCAATTCTGTCCCCATCTGTAATAACACACATCAGTGTATTCTCACCAACAATCGTACAGCGTTTCGCTGATATAAAAAGTCACAGTACCCTTTATGTGTTCGCCTAAAACAACTTGACGACAAAAGCCATCTTTCTTTTCTCATAAGCCCCAATACTAAACTCTCTTCCCTTTCCCCACCACAGAAATATTCTCGATAAAATTTGTTTCTGCACACTGCCTCAGGGAATGGCGCACCTTTCACCAAGCATGTGATGGGATACGATGTCATGTGGTAACGCCACCATGTTAGGCGGGGTTCTATGACACCACTGTCATGGTGATGTCACCGTGTGACAATTTTTGGGATTACTCGTGTTGAGGCCACGAAAGCCGACGGTCGATTATCACGTCTAATGAGGCCTCTAAGCCTTAAAGCCGCCCACCTCGCGCGGAGTGAGTAGTTTGACGCAGTCGCTCTCCGGCTCTGAGCCGCATAGGACGCACGTGTCGCCGAGGCGCACGCGGTCCCTTGCGCATGTGCACACCGAGTTGCGGCCGCACACGACGCCGAGGCCCATGCAGCCGGCCACGCCGCCATCGCAACGCTCGCCGTACGAGCCCCAGCGGCGGCAGGGACCGGGCTTCACTGACTGCAGGCCCTCGGAGCACTGGCACGTACCGTTCACGCAACGAGAATTGGCGTCTGCCGACGAACATACCTCGGAGAAGAGGCAATTCTCCTGCGTGATTGAGACAATCGTGATGCGCCCTTTCTTTCTATCTATCTATCTATCTATCTATCTATCTATCTATCTATCTATCTATCTATCTATCTATCTATCTATCTATCTATCTATCTATCTATCTATCTATCTATCTATCTTCACCCCCCCCCCTTCCTTCCTCACCCAGATGAATACGCTTGGAGGATAGGTATTTTCCAATACAGTTTCCCCACCTTTCGCAGAACCAATTGAACAGAGTATTGACCGAGGTTGGGCCAGAGAATATATACGCACACATAAAAACGAACGGATTCACGAAGGCTGAGCAGTAGGCTACAGAGAAAAAAAAATGGCCCCGTATCTGCATGTGTCACTGCAAATGTCACCGAAAGACAATAGTCTTGCGTGTGGAGTGCATGAACAAGACGTTTATATGATGTTAGGCGCCAGAAAATTGGTGAATTGTTATCTCTAAGCGCTGCGTTAGAGAGTATCGATCCGTGCAGCGAAGGCGAATGAGCGCGTCGAGGCATGTTAGACACGAGCGCCATCTGGAAGTTATTTTCGAAAATGAAGAAAGGCGTGCGCGCCCATGGAGAAAGATGCGCGCCTGTTTTGGAGGCGACAAGCTGTATAACGCAAAGCGACGAGCAGGTGCCACCAACGTGTCGTCTTAGCAAAGCGTTGGAAACACTTGCCTTTTTGAGCATCGCGTTGCACTGCCAGCGCAGCGTGATAAACGCAATGTTCCTTAGAATTACTTATATATACCTTCTTTAGTATAACGATGCACATACAAAACATCGACGTGTTATTATGATGCCTCCGATATGCACGATAATTTATTTTTAATTGACAATTGCACAAGTATGAACGCCGAAACTTGACCAGTATTGGTGGGCGGTGCGATGGGGTTGGCCGTTTGAGGTATAGCATTAGGTGCCGTTTAGGGTCCCATTACCACGGACAGACAGACAGACAGACAGACAGACAGACAGACAGACAGACAGGCAGACAGGCAGGCAGGCAGGCAGGCAGGCTGGCAGGCAGGCAGGCAGGCAGGCAGGCAGGCAGGCAGGCAGGCAGGCAGGCAGGCGGGCAGGCAGGCAGGCAGGCAGGCAGGCAGGCAGGCAGGCAGGCCAAAACTTTGGCGTCGAAGGTCCCCAAGAAAGACTACCATCTTTAAAAAACTTCGAACTCACGTGCAAGGCCTGCCCCTTGTGGCAGACATCGTAGAAGCGGTCGTAGGCGGACTTGTTGGTCGGGCAGCCGCACAGAAGCGAGTGGTCAAGAAGCGAAGGCCTGCAGGTCGCCCCACGACTCTTACAGCGCCCACGACGCGCGCATTCGTGTCCCATCTCGCCGTACGCAGCTGCCTGGCGCAGGTTGTCCGCGGTGCCCTCCAGGGACGTCTGCACCGCCATCACCCGCTCCTTAATTAGACACGTGCTCGACGACTTTTATCAAACCATCACTAACTAGACGAACGAAAAATATGGCGCTGAAGAGGTGGTTTACTGCTTTCAAGCTCGCGGCATGTATATTGAAGTGATCGGGATCTATATGCGAGTAAGCGGACAACACCGCAAGCTAAAAAGAAGAGCTTGCAAACACAACGCAAACATGCATGACGTAAACGGAGCCCTCACCCCGGCCACCAAAACAAAAATATCTGGCTGCACCACTATCCTGAACGAAATAAACATTAAGGAAAAGTGTAACGAAATACGCCAATAACGAAATACGTCAGCGAATAACGATATACGTCAATGCTTCAAAAATAAATAAAATCTCTAACAATCGCCATTATTTCAGAAAGACGAGAAAATGCAGCACCGCTTCTATTCAATCTCATTCTATACACTAAGTAATCTACTAATTCCATTTCTACAAAGCCTTCAGTCACGGATACAATATTTGTGTTTACATATATATATATATATATATATATATATATATATATATATATATATATATATATATATATATATATATATATATATATATATATATATATATATATATATATATATATATAGAGAGAGAGAGAGAGAGAGAGAGAGACAGAGAGACAGAGATAACAAGTCATGCACACACTTTTTACTTCGCCGTCATGCTGCCACTACCACCTTTGATAAGCACACAACACACAATCCTAGATTTGCCTGTGAGTCACGATCATCACTTATCTGTGACATTTATATAAAGTAGAAAATATCTGTGTAACCCAACCTTTACCATAGCACTGATAAACAACAGGCCTACAATTCTTAGGACCATTTTAATGCGCACTACGAGATTCACTGCTCAAAAAGTGACCATCATGTACAAGGTTCTCCACGCTACCAGATCCGTTGATACTCTGCTACGAAAATTTCAAGCTGCGTCCAAATCACTCAGAAGAAGTAAGATCTCTGACGCTTTATTAATAAGCAATCTTACTCCATAGTAACGGAGATATGAGACAACCTTTGCTTCCCGAATCATAACACGGATTTCGAGAAAGACAGAGTTTACACTGATTAAAATCACCACCTCCAAGAAAAGAGATTAACTCGCACACCGTTTATCTCAGGGCGACGGTGTATCAACGCGAGCAAATGTTTAGTCGCCTTTGCTAAGTGAATGCTCTTCTGCGCACGTCAATTCTGCCCTGCGGCGAAAACAACACAAAGATCGTGAAAAGATTTTTGTGAGCCTGAGGCGCCACCAAGCGAACTTTATCCGTATGTAAACGTTGCATAAACAAGCCCTCCGAGATGTGACGCACCATTGTTGGAATACCCGCCTGGATATGTCTCGTGGTTGCTTGCAGACGTACTCGTCGAATATTTTGTCTAGCTTTTTGAAATATCATAGGTGTATTTCATGGCTGCGATATTGTTCGTGACTTGAAATTTGTGAATTTATTTTTATTACTGTTTTTAAAAGGTCATGCAAAAAAATAAAAATAATAAATAGGTAAATAAACAAAGAATAGCAAAAGGTATAGTGAGTTTCTCCACACTACAAGTATGCCTGAGGGTGAATCGTATAGTGAAGACTGTATTGTGGTGAAGCATAGTGATAATAGCAATGACAGTTAATGAAGTTAGGCGTAACAAGATTAGAAAAAAAATACGAGTTAGTTACATGCAGTTTCTTGATTGCTATGAATTGTCTGAGTGGCTCATTTGACATGCACAATACATCATGGTTTGCGCAACAATTATGCATGCATCAGTCCGTAACTCATTGTATACCTGGCACTCCACACAGAATCCGATAACTTACAAGGGACTTCGAATACGCGTTCCTTCTTCATACACGCACGCACAGATTCAGAAAACATCTAAGGGCAAAGGCAACGGGTGTAATTAGTGATAGACCGCTTCAAGTGATTCGGGTACACCAGAATCACAACTGCTGTGTAGATAACCACTTGAGAGAACTGCATTTACTTTCGGGGTCATTACAAAACTAAGGTAATAAAATAAATGTGCTTCCTCTTCAAGTATCTAAAGATTGTGGTTTCACAATTTAGGCTAACCAGTTGATTAAAGCGAAGCTTTCTTTGCTCATACACGCACACTTTCCCGGGTTTGCTGTCCTATTTATTGGCGCATACTAGTCAAGAACGTCGCACAATGAGCACACAGCACATACATCGCTGGCATAGAGCCCCAAATTTTGTAGCACAAACCACAAGAAATAAAACAACGCGCGAAGCTGCACGAATCGCATGATTTCCGGTGGAATATTTTGTGCTGTTCTGCAGTTGCAAATATGTACACAATGTGCGGATGAGAACTGACAGATGAGTGAACAATGTGATGTACAAGTTGAATATGAACAAGAACATGTGCCTCACAAAAACTGGCCGCTTTTTTGACAGGTGGACCAATATTCACTAAAAGCGCCTGATCATGCTTGGCTTGTTCGTTCTGAATGGGTTAGTCAGTGATTTAGAAAGACAGTGAACATTGCTGCTTCCCCTTGGTGCCCCTTTATGCCTGCTCGAAAATGGTCGTCTGTGCATGCGTTAGCCGGAACATTGTCTTTCTGGCTTCGAGCGGATTTATGGCTTTAGAAGCCGATATCGTTCATACATAATGCCGCTAAAACGATCGCAGTATCAGCGTCCTATAGAAACTTTTCCAGCAAACGCAAATATAGACAAAGATATATGACGACTGTTTTGTCTTCATGAGCTTGTGTAATTGCGTACTCATACTTAAAGTGCAATGCATCACCAGCTCGACCAACGTTATTCTGATGTAGCATCGCTCACTGTGTGTACCTTGAGCGCTACTTGCCGTCCATCTGGCCGAGTGATCCTACAGGCAACGCTCGCGTTGTGAACGCTCTCAGGTGCCTTGATGCTGAACAGGGAGTCCACGACCGCCACGGAACCGAAGCGACCCCACCGGGAGTCCACCGAGACGACGCTGCTGCTGTCCATGGACACGTCCCAGGAGATGTTGGCCGGCTCGGCCGTGGCCGCGGAGCAGCTGAATAACAGGGGACGGCCGTCACCGCTCACAGGGCGCAAGGCGCGGAGCCGAAATTGCGGAACCGAAATGTTCCCCGGACTGACGAGCCACTGCTCGTCCAAGCCGAGACGCTGAAAAGGGACGAGCGCGACGACGGCTCCGGAGCAGAAGGTGCAAGCAGCCATCATCCAGGTGAACATGCCTTCTTCTCCTCTTCTTCTTGTTGCATTATTCTGGTCGTGGCACATGCCCACAACGATCGTTTGGTCAAGGTTGGTTGGCGGTGCAGCGCAGGCCATACGGCGGACTGCATTGGCTTCGTCACGGAGGAGGGGGATTTATGTCCAACGCCCCTCCTCCACTGGATGTTTATATTTTGTACATGTATATGGATCGACATGCATTGAGCTTAATCACCCCCACCCCCCGCACACATATGCTTGGCAAAAATATCTGGCTACTCCCCTGCTGGGCTGACGATGCATGGTGTAGTAGTAGGAGTACAAGTGTATTGGACCATACTCGTCATAATGATCATCAACCATGCAATTGTGCAATCAGGTCCTTTGAAGGGCAAGTACCGCATAATCATCAATACATATATGCCATCTGCAGTGTATGATGGCCTCCCCTAGTGTGCTTCGATTACTGGCGTCTTTTTCTCAATATTCAGCGCCTACAGCGAGCGCCATCATGTGAAATTCTGCTGCTAGGTTGTCGACATCAATGGCAGTGAACTTTGTGAGTTGAGAGTTTTTGGATAAAACAAAAAAAACATTTATTTAAGAATTAGGCGTCCTGCTGCTTCGGAGGTCTCAATCAAATAATCGCACAAATCTATACTGGTACTGTGCCATGCGAGATGAGGCGAGTGCTAGAAGTGGTGGTCGAGCTCAACGCCGAGCATAAATAATTAGCCAGAACAAGCTTTCAATTCGCGAGCTCCCTCTTGGGGTATTTTGGAGAAGTTATCAGAGGAATCGGTCGCCCCCTTGATGACCTTATACCTGACCGACATCCATAGGAAATACATTCATGTGAGTAAATGTACGAATCGTTCCAAATATTGGTACCGATGTAGAGTTACATTTCTTTTTCTGAGGTTGTAACCAACTGTAGTCTTCGTCGCGCATCTAGCGTTTTATCTTTATTAATAATGCAGCACCGATTCGCCCTATCTATTACTCTAATAACTCGCTTCAACCCTTTAGAAACGTATGAGAACCTTCTTCCCGTTTAAGCAAAACCCAAATTCTTTAGCATCAGCAACATTTATCTGCGCTACCTACCGCCCGGAGCAATTGCCCGGTGTCCCGCTTTTTCAGAATATCTGTAGATTGATTTGATTGATTGATTGATTTGTGGGGTTTAACGTCCCAAAACCACTATTTGATTATGAGAGACGCCGTAGTGGAGGGCTACGGAAATTATGACCACCTGAGGTTCTTTAACGTGCACCCAAATCTGAATACACGGGCCTACAACATTTCCGCCTCCATCGGAAATGCAGCCGCCGCAGCCGGGAATCGAACCCGCGACTTGCGGGTCAGCAGCCGAGTACCTTAGCCACTAGACCACCGCGGCGGGGTAGAATATCTGTAGATTATTCAGATCATCTACGCTGATTTCTGACATCAAGTTGTCTTGTCTTGTCTTGTCTCCTAGAAGATTTTGGCTCATACCCACATGGGGGATTGGCCACACTGTACCTCATGATAGATAATTTTTATAACGCTTGCTAAAAAAATAAGGAGAAATTAGATAGAAACAATAATAATGTTCCTTTGAAAAAAACGTGATAAAATTGTAGAAGAATACGATAAACCAGAATATATAAAACAAATTAACAAGAATGAGGAAGGGGAAGAAAGAATTGGATATATCTGGCAGTACCACTAGCAGCGTATCCTTCCGGTTGCCTGAATGAATTTATGTAGCGCTGACAGAATAGCACTGTGGCCCACACCCAACTGACTGGCTCCGACATCAAGTTATCGGTTCCATGGGTGGCGCGTAGCATTCTTCTTCTTCTTCTTCTTCTTCTTCTTCTTCTTCTTCTTCTTCTTCTTCTTCTTCTTCTTCTTCTTCTTCTTCTTCTTCTTCTTCTTCTTCTTCTTCTTCTTCTTCTTCTTCTTCTTCTTCTTCTTCTTCTTCTTCTTCTTCTTCTTTAGATAGAATTTATCGCCGAAAAAGAGTGGCCGTGAACAGCACAGTGACAACGAAGGCTTCGATGCCACAAGGTCATCGTTCAAGGAAGTGAGATATGCATATGACACAATCGGACGACCGTCCACACCCTCCAATTTTTGCTGGAGCACTGTGGCGCGTGAAACGATTATTAAAGGGCCAAATAGCGGCGCACTTACGGACCAATATCAAAAACACGTCCATACCCGCTATAAATACAAGTCCAGTTGGAGGGAGCCCGTTATCAGCGCCTCCTCGGGTGAGACAAGACCTCTCCGTCTCGCGTCTCGTCTGACCCGAGTTCCATATTCGTGCGTGCCCATCGCTGCGGCAGCACGGCAATCGAGGCCGACGGACTGGGCACGAGCGGAAGCTGCAATGGCGCGACAGTCGGACAAGGACGTTAGAGTTTTTTTTTTCTTTCTTTTTCATACGTTTCTTCTCGCCTCCTTCTAAATCGTGTCGCAGACTATTTCGAAACGACAGAGAAACCCACGCTATCAGCCACTGCTGCCGCGCCCACTTGGCTCCATTGAGAGAAACTGCACGTACTACGGGTGCGTATTTGCCCCTCGGCGATGCGTAGTGCTCTTTATAACCAGACTCGGGAGGTCGCGTTAGTGCCTGACGCATCTCGACACGGCAGTGAGCACTTCCGCAGGCGGAAAGGAAATTTTGTTGTTTCGAAGCCTTGTGATGTGTTGAAAAACCACGTGACAGCCAAAAACTGCCAAGACTGACAAATGGAGGCGCGAGACTCCGTACATGAAGGAATGCGCGAATGACTACAAATAATTTTTTCTTTTTTCGTACGTTTTTTTTTTGCTGTCGCAATAATCGTAGACCAAGGCTCTGTGTATAGTTCGATATGAAATACTTTTCCTGGTCTTCGTGTTCATATAAAACGAAAGAGTGAGCCTACCCTTGTGGAAGACTAAGGGGTCTGAGAGAGGCATTTACACCGACTGCATTGGCGATGTTGTGAATTGTATTTGTAAACTTGTGATTAACTGTAAGTTATCTCCTTTTTCTCAGTCGATGCATCGTCTCTCCCCTGCCTTAGAAAGCTTTCGGCATCTCACGTGTTTTTAACAGAATGGCCAGCATTGCAAGTATATGTGCCACAACTAGCCTTGCACTGCCCCCTCTGTGACTAAGCTTTCATTGCGTACGCTGACCTCATCACGTGACGTTATCTTAGGTGACATCATAGTGGCGTTAAAACGAGATCATCATAATTTTCACCATCTGCGAACTCTTGATTGTGTCACAAAATGGCGCCATCAAAACGTAATGAGAGATCGCGTCACTACTCCACACGGTCGCGTTGGCGCCGCCACCGAGTGCCTTCTTTCTCGTTTGATTACGCATCGGAGCATTTCGCATTAAAATATAATTGTTCACTTGAACCACAATAATCAATATTGTACTAGTTTGTCGGATCACCTATACTTACTGCTGTTTAAAATGATTACTTATTACTTCTAATATATGACCTCAATCATTACTTATGCATACCTTAATCCCCACTCTATCACACGCAATCCTTAGCCTAACACATTTCATCACTAGAAATTGTGGATATATATATATATATATATATATATATATATATATATATATATATATATATATATATATATATATATGCAAACAATCAAATTTTTATGTTGAAGATAAAATTGGCCATCAGAAAAAAAAACAAGCTTCCGCAGGTGCATCAACTTCGTGTCCATTCACTTTTTAAAGAGTGTGAAGACGACGTCCTGCCTTGGATAAAACTTAATTTTCCCGTATTTTGTGTTCTCGTCCTGTAAGTGTAATCGACCATGAATAATAGGCGTAACCTATAAAAAGAGCTAAGGCTTTCACAATTTGTTCGCTATCCCTCCTGCGATGGCGCGACCCCGAGCGATAGTGGACGCAGACTAGACATGACCGTTCATGGTGATTTCCTTGGTAGGCGAAAATGATTGCCCCGACACAAAAGAAATGAGGACGATAGACTCGTGCGGAAGTCACCGGCGCGACAGTCGACTAGACGAAAAGGACTTTTTTCGTCTCTCGACACAACCATCTGCTGATTTCCACCTTGTGCGGTGGGACATTTCGAGATTTTGCTTGTGACACATCCTGGCGGCCACCTTTTCACTACAAGGTAACAGTTCTGTGTGAATTAAACCCCACCTAATATAGGCTAAACATAAGGACTTACCTATACGAATCTTATGCTCTCGAAAAAAAAAAAACCACATGCCCCGCCGCGGTGGTCTAGTGGCTAAGGTACTCGGCTGCTGACCCGCAGGGCGCGGGTTCGAATCCCGGCTGCGGCGGCTGCATTTCCGATGGAGGCGGAAATGTTGTAGGCCCGTATGCTCAGATTTGGGCGCACGTTAAAGAACCCCAGGTGGTCTAAATTTCCGGAGCCCTCCACTACGGCGTCTCTCATAATCATGTAGTGGTTTTGGGACGTTAAACCCAACATATCAATCAATCAATCAAATCGAAAAAACCACATGAATAAATCAAGATTCCGTAGCCGACACGATGAAGTTCCTCCTGTGTATATAGGAGAGTTGGTGATGCAGCACGCGAGCGGCTGTTGGCTGCGTTTCGCTCCCGCACACCCAGGGGCGCCGGCCCGCTGGTGAGAACATGGACTCCAGATGGTGTGTCATTATCATTTTTTTTTCATTAGCGGGAGGAGTACCAAGGGACACTCTTGGCTTTGTTTAAGCACCCATATGCGACTTAACAATTGTCAAAAAACCTGACAGAAAACCCCCTCTCTCTCTGTCTCTCTTTCCATATATATATATATATATATATATATATATATATATATATATATATATATATATATATATATATATATATATATATATATATATATATATATATATATATATATATATATATATATATATATATATATATAGTGACGGCCGAAACCTAAAATGATTCGATAGGTCAAGCATAATATACAAAAATATTCCGCACTTAAAGTGAACACGACGAAAAATGGAATTCAGCAGATCCCTCGTACCTGGCAATAAACGTTATGCGAAGCATGCGGAGGGAAGGTGATCGTGTTGCAATTTTTTAATGAGCGGCAGATCACGAAATGACGCTAAATATATGTACAAATGTTGCACGCACAGACATATATGTTGAAAAGTTGCAGACGTTTATATAACCAGTTGTTTGCATTTGCGCAACGATGCCAACTGGAACATGCGTATTAGCAAAACCAGAAGCTGATATGAAGCGCTGATGCTTGCTAGGATGCTGGCCCTGGATACTGCTACATAAATAAACTTCAGCGCATGGCAACTAACCCCTATTGACGTTAACCTGACGTGGCGGCTGTATCAAAGGAGTACATATGTAATGTTTATAAAATTGGGTAGGCAGCACTGGCACCACTATTAACGTTTCATGAATACTAGCGTTTATTAAAAAGTAGCTCGGAGACCTGCCGTAGCTCTGCGGTAAAATGCTTCATTGCCACGCAAAATGCGTGGGTTCGATTCCAGCTGGGACCCTGACATTTATTCTTTCCATTCGTCGGGTCGACACTATTGATGTTGAGTCATCTTGCTAGGAAGCGCAGCCACTATAACAAAGAACACACAACACAAGCGCTTATTGATGTTGAGTATTTCTTAACGCTCGCGCATTAAACTTTACCATGTGTGTTCTCGTCGTTCCTGGGTAGATACTAAGTGTCAATCACCTGCGGCACATACCCGCATACCAGCGGCACATACCCGCCCACGGGTTTGTGCCACTGTCTGGCGGGAAGTGTTTGACCACGCACGCGACGGGATTGTGACATTATTCATGTTTTGACCAGCGCGTCATATTCGTCAAACCATCTTACCCTTTGGACAGCTTCAGCGCGATTTAAACGAATACCATAGGAGACACACAGAACACAACTACCAACTCGCCCAAGTGAAAGGGCTCCTGTTACCCTCTCATGCTAATTTTGATTCACGCGAATTTAAGGGGGGGGGGGGGAACACGAGAGCACCCAAACGCAAGCTGACGGACGGACGGACGGACGGACGGACGGACAGACAGACAGACAGACAGACAGACAGACAGACAGACAGATAGATAGATAGATAGATAGATAGATAGATAGATAGATAGATAGATAGATAGATAGATAGATAGATAGATAGATAGATAGATAGATAGATAGGCTTAAAGTCGCAGAAGTTCGCTAAGAAATGCTTCGCGTTTAATACGTTGTGAAATAAAATATTGGCATTAGTATTCCAGCCACTGTTACGGAAATATCTTTGCGAGACCATAGTGAAGGGGCCAAACAACACATTCATGAATGCGGAGCAGTAAAACGCCACGCTGCTTAGCTTCAACATGGAGTACCCACTACAGTTCATCAGGCAAGCTGAAGATGCCTCTGGGCTCAAAGACTACTACTATAGCTGCCATCTTATCGAAGGGCAGACCACTCCTTCCACTCTTACAATGCGAGTAAACGTTATTTATTTTTCTCTCTCTCAACGTAGCAAGATAAATATAATACGCAGCTTTGCGCAATCTCCTAATTGGAATGCCTGAGAATGAACATTTACTGCTCATTATGTACTGTTTCTTTATTATTATTGTTTATCTTCACCCCTATTTCAAAATATGACACGAAGGTGACGAATTTCAGTCTTTTTCAAGTTGCTTTCGCATACCTAACGTGGAAAGTGTAAAAAAATTCCACCCCTTTTTTTTTTGTTGACATCTAGCTGTTTCTCATGTGGACGCTGTTTCTCATGTGGAAATTGCATCAGCTGTTTCTCATGTGGAAATTGACATCATAGTTGGTTCACTGCAATAGAAAACAATTGGAACCTGTCATATAGCATGAGGACTATTCTTGTTTTGTTGCGCGACACAATATGAGAATGTCAATGCATGTGTTTTGCCGAAATCATACCTTCGATGCTTATGCTTCGTTTGTTTTGTGGTACAATTATTCAGAAGTAAAACAAGCACGTCGACATTCCTCCTCGTGGCACGAGTGGTAACACCGCATAGACGATTTTACCGTGGACACTTTTGCACCACCACTTGGGGCATTAAGCGAGTGTTTTTCAATTATTGTAAGTTCTTAAGAGAAATTAACACGGTCATAAAACTTGTGATGCAGCAGCCCCAGTCGTTTTCGGGCGTACGCGTATACCTTCGTCTCCTTGTTAAAGATACAAAACGACATTGCTAACAATCTATTATGGCAGCTCCCAAACATACCTTTAAAAATTATACATTCACTGTAAAAACACGTGCGCTGCCATATTTCTTGGAAACGCAATAGGCCAATGAAATGTCGGTGATTAATACGCACATTCTACAGCGCCGGTCCAAGCACAATGGGTTTCCTGCACGACACGAGAGACGAAAACGTTATTCTGTCCGGCGGAAAATTTCTTCACAGTGTGATGACGCGCCGCGGTTCACGTAACTTTCCATTAAATGATAAGAAGAAGACATCCGATACGCACGCCGTGCTTTGTTGGAATGTTTCCGCACTTGTGGAGGTCTCGTTGCGTATCCTGAAATTACTCGGATGTTACATAACGTCTCCTCGGTTCACGGCGAAATGGGTCTGACAAATGTCCTAGCCGGTAAGCTACTTCCATTTCGTTATAAGGCGAAAACCTTGGATTTTTCGCCAAATACAAAAAATAACCACAGATGGTAGCATTTACATGGACGCGAAATGCTAGAGGCACTTGTACTGTGCATTGTCAATGTGAATGAAAAAACACCACATTGTCTAAATTTCCAGAGCGCGTCTCTCAATCATATCATGGTTTTGGGACAAAAGATCGTAGGTGTTGTTATTAACATGGGTATTATTTGAGAGAGGTCTGCGAAGCCCCTATTATCGAACACTGGCCATGATGGCGAAGAAGACGACGGGCATGGTAGCAGTATTAGTTGTGGTAGTATGAAATATAGAAATTTCATTTGTTTTGCCTATGAAGTTTCAGAGGGTAAAACCCACAACCCGGGGTTTGACATGCTGCTGAAATGGCACAGTCAATCAGTGTTCGCTGGTGGTCCACGGCTGGGCTAGAAAGAGCGGCCCCCGCAGAGAGGCGAAGTGATTGCGTATTCTAAGCAGGTGCGTGGCGCCTTGTGGCATTTCCACGTGGAATTATGCAAGCTTGGCTGTTCCCTAAAAAAAGGGTATCGGTCAAGACACTGGGTACATTAAAGAAGTGTGGTGAAGTGCAAAGTTGGACTTCCCATTTGGAATGCGTCAAGCAGTTGCGCAAGCAAGGTGGATATGCTGACGTGCGGTACTTAAAGCTCCCGGATGTGCGGCATATTTTCTCTCCATACCAGGTCCAGCTTCTTACGCAAGAGCTACTCAGTGAAGCCTTTGTGGCCGTCATAAAGAAACTGCCTCAACCCGGTTCTCTTAAGACAACGCTTATCGCGCGGGGCTCGCGACAAGTGTATACCAGCCTTCTCACAATTGTCTCGACGCGCGACGACCACCTTCGCATCTGTTGGTCGCGTTGATGACATCATGACGACTGCCTTCATGGTTTTCTCGGTCGGACTTTCTGAAACACTGTTCTGGCACCATAAAGATGTCGCAATCGGGTTGTATAACCTCCTCAGAACTGGCATGTGTGCATAAGAGGGGGAAGGAAGGGTGGGGGTTAATGCTATGCGAGTGAAGTAAGATTACCACAGTGCACACCTTCGTGAACTTTGACACTAGTGGTGTTCTGTGTGATAAACAGCAAACGCTGCACGGGTGTGAATTCCGATGTTTACAAATAGCGAGGGGAACTGTATAGCTCCTCACACCACTTTCGCATCAAGAGTATTGTCTGTACCGAGAATTCAACTTCGCTATCAGCAGCGGTACGATAACAGCTGCATTATCTGACAGCAGGAAAAATAGCCTTGTTGTGTGGAGTTGTGGACCGAAAGACACTTGTCGAGGAAACTAGCTGGTTCATACTTTCTCCAAGAATTTGGGGGACCCTTAAGCTTCGCCTTTAAGAGTTGAACGTGACAGCGACAGTTCAAACACCTAATGTATAAAATGTTCTCGAGCTTTCTATGCACCCAATATGTGGCCCTAAGGGTGCAGTAACGTGTGTGCCTTTTGTAGTGGGTGCCTGACTTTAAACTATGAATTGATTTTGATAATTCCATCTTATGACGCCCGATCACAATTTAGGCTTGTACCGCGCAATTTTATGGCAGTATTTGATTTTGTATTGTGAAAAATATATGCAGGACGCGTACGTTTGTAAAGCAAGAATGTTACTATTCCTGCATTTACAAGCAGAGGAAGGTATCATCGCTGTATTCACAAGCAGAGGCGTAATATTTCGTTTCAACTGTTAGTTGCCGTCTCTGTGATGTAACTGAAATAGTCGAGCATTGCTTCGTGAGCTGCAAAGGCGCAATTCTATTCTGCTATGTCCTCCATCAAAGTTTACAGGAAAAGATTACACTGTCCATTATCATATGCCAACATCTCTTGATGACGTGCCATACGATATTTTTTTACTTATCGGTATACGCAGTCTGTGAAAGATGCGTACGCAGGATCATAACGCAGAGCCGATCACCTCTTCACGCACACATTTCATCCGAATGGCTATTCACTTAAAGGATATTTATGAAGAACATGACTTCCGACCAGACTGGTACCCCATCTTAGTGATGCTTAGCGTCACAACTTTTGTTGTGCAGCGCATGATGACGAACTCGTCCTTGACTACAGGACCTCAGCGAGTTTCTTTCTAACCAGTGCTCGTACGCCTATTGTCGTTATAGGACTGCAACAGCGCAATTTTGTGCAATATAGTGTATAATTTCAATACGCATTTCATCAAATACAATGTTGGAAAAAAGAAGAAAAACATAGGCGTGGCTGGGTGTGCGAACACCCGCTTGCCGCGCAAATGACCCGGGTTCGAAGCCCCATAAAACCCGGAATTCTTTTATTATTTATATTGTTTGCAATGTTCTCGATTTTCTGGTCACGCAAAGATGACGCTTTCTCGCTCACATCCAACGACGCTGACGTGATTTTCGAGCTTTTGTGTTAAGATATACAAGCTTTTCTGTTGAGGTATAGAGAAAGAAGTGAGATAGAAAGGCGAGCATGATAACCGGCTATTAGTATTTGGTTTATTGCAGTGCAGCGGGTTTGGGGGTCGCGGTATGACTCGGCCTTTGACCTCCAACCCACCTTAAGGCTTACAAAATACTGCCTCAATTTTTTCAGCTCGTATTTCACGCAGCTGATATCCCCGATACCATCAGATATTTCCAGAAGCACGACTAACCCGCGAGATACCGTAATGACGAAGTTGTCTCTGTATTTGGTCGTAAATATGGACAACCGTATTTAGTTCTTTACGCGCCGTGTTTATGTTATTTCGTATGGGCGTGTCTGCGCGTGCGCGTAAGAGCTATCTAATTTATCTGTGCAAGCATTGTAGAAAGAACGATTCTTTTTTTTTCTTAAAACATAAGTAAAAAAGTTGTCGACATCACAGTCCTGCCGGCGCTTTTTCTCCCCGGCGAGTGCACATATGATTCCACGAGCGCAAATCTTACGCGTAGCGCATTGCGCCCATGATTTCCCGCCAATGCATAGCCGGGGAGACTATACGAAGTAGCTATCTGCAGCCGGCGTTGTTATGTTTACTCGCAATCTGTAAGCGATCATGTCACTCCCTGAAGAAGAGAGTGACAATCTCCCCGCCGTTTACAAACAAGGCCACGTCGAAGGCAGCGCGAGCGAGTACGTGCCGCCGTGCGATGCATCGCGGGTCACCCCGAAGCCAGGGAAAAAGGCGTCATTGCCACGCCTGCGGCCCATCCTTCGCCGCAACGCGGCAGAAACCGATTCCGGCTGGAACGCGCGCGTGCGCGTTTCCTGCTCGCCGTGAAACGAGAAACCAACAGCAGAAAGAAATTCATTCGCGCCGCGCGATAAGTAAGACGACCCGTAACTAGACGGCGACCGACCCTGAGGGAGGCCCACGTGATGTCTCTTCCAACGACGCCGGTTTCGTGTGTCGCGCGCGTCTATCTCGCCGCTTTATAACGCATCGTCTTGCCCGTCCCATCACCATTGCTGCTTCGTCGCCCCACACGAACGTCCGCGTACTGCGAGAATCATCAACCGGGGAAGACTTCGGATTCGACATGGCGTTCATGATTCCCATCGTCAAGAAGGACTACAACCTGTACGAGGCAGCCGGTAGTCCCAAGACATCGTCACCCTGCGGCAGCCTGCAGAGCCGATCCGGGAACAGCAGCCTCTCCTGCTCGCCAGGTTCCAACATGGGCGACAAGTTCAAGGACCGCAAGCAATCTTCCGCGAGCAAAAACGACTCGTACACGTCCTCATTCTCGGTCTCGTCGACCAAGTCCAAGTTCAACGACGCCTTCTTGAAGAAATTCTCCGGACAAGGCAAGGGACCGAAATAACGAGGCAGTGAGTGAATTAATGTGAAGCCGAACTTCAGAACGCTATCATGCGAGTGCTGACGAAGAACCAAGTGTTCTTCGAGAAGAGGGTGAAACAAGAACTTTGGAATGACCAGCTCCAGGCTAGATGAAGGGGCCAGCGCCACATCCCTCGGATGAGGAGTCGAGAACAAGCTCACGCTATCGCACACGAGAGCGTCCGACTGCGCCAACCACACGGCGACGAATACCTCTTTCATGTGACCTATTAAGCAAGGAAGAGTGGTGACTCAGTGGACATTAGCGAGAAAATCTCCGTACAAACTTCTATGAAGATATTACCAGCCTCTCTGAAGATCTGAATGATTCTGCAGGCAAGTCAGAAATGTGCTTGCTGTGGGCGATTGCCAAACGGGACTTTAGTCACTTTTTTTTTGGAACCTCATGGACACTTTACAAGACTTGATGGAACGCTTTGTACATTTGTGAAACGTTTGCCCTTTACTGCACGAGACGGGCTTTTCTTTTAAGTTATGAATCCCTTAGTAAGGAATCACTTCGCTGAACATCATCTACGCATGTCGTTATAGCGAAAGTTCTTTGCACGCATTTTATGTTCCTAAACAATGTTTTGATTCATTTATACAAGCTATGCTATTTATTTGTACATATAAACTCCAATGAATAAAGAGTTTTTTTTTTTAAGAAAAGAAACCCCCGACTTGAGACTGATGCTTGTGTGCAAGTGAATAATTGCTCTAGAGGCATTCGTTCGAGCTATGTATCTATCGTATATATATATATATATATATATATATATATATATATATATATATATATATATATATATATATATATATATATATATATATATATATATATATATATATATATATATATGTATATATATATATATATATATATATATATATAAAGACTGTATTAAGCCTCACTACGTCCACCACTGCAGGACAAAGGCCTCTCCCATGTTCCGCCAGTCATCTCGGACCTGTGCTTGCCGCCGCCAATTTGTCCCCGCAAACTTCATGTCATATCTGCCCACCTATCCCTCTGTCTCCCCCTAACCCGTTTGTCTTCTCTAGAAATCCAGTTAGTTACCCTTGATGAGCAGCGGTTATCCTGTCTACGTGCTACATGCCCAGCGGCTTCTTCTTGATTTCAACTATGATATCCTTAACCCCCGTTTGTTTTCTAATCCACTGTGCTTTCTTCTTGCCTCTTAAGGTTACACATACGAGTTTCCTTTCCATTGCTCACTGTGTCGTCCTCAATCTAAGCTGAACCCTCTTTCTAAGTCTCCAGGTTTCTGTTCCGTAGCTATGTACCGGCAAGATAAAGCTGTTATATACCTTCCTCCACAACTACGACCTGTCCAGAGAGCTCACGATGCGGCGGTGAGGCTAGGCCTCCCCGTTCCTACGTGGGAGCGGCCCGCGACGTTGCTCTAAAGGAGCAGCGTTTCTCAGGACCCAATAAAGTTTCTCTCTCTCTCTCTCTGTCCGTCTGTCCGTCCGTCCGTCCGTCCGTCCGTCCGTCTGTCTGTCTGTCTGTCTGTCTGTCTGTCTGTCTGTCTGTCTGTCTGTCTGTCTGTCTGTCTGTCTGTCTGTCTGTCTGTCTGTCTGTCTGTCTGTCTGTCTGTCTGTCTGTCTTGAGGGATAGCGGCAATCTCTCGAAGCGCTGCTCTCTTCCGATGTTGTTATATATTACTTTCGTTTTCTGCAGATTAATTTTAAGACCCACGTTTCTGCTCTCCTTGTCAAACTCCGTAATCATGAGTTGCAATTCGTCCCGTGAGTTATTCAGCAATGCAATGTCATCGGCGAAACGCAGGTTGCTGAGGTACTCATGGTTTAGCATACTTAAGGTTTAACAGCGCGAAAAAAATACACGGTTGACATGTGTCCCATCCTTTTCCTGTCCGCCGTGTATTTTTTCTTTCGCGCTGTTAACCCTTAAACACGCACAAAAGAGAAGGAATAAAACAAAATAAAAAAATCTTTAAACGATGTGGAGCAGTCGCATGCATGCTCCAAGCTGAAGCTAATCGTTAGCGCATTGATATACTTAACACGAACGTATCTTTCTCCTTGGTCACAGCTGAACTGAAGCATCGTAACAACGAGTAACTAACAAACATTGCTGTTCATTTTCTTTTTTCTCCATTCTGTAGATACGGTCACACGAGAAACTGCCTGTTTGCAAACATTTAACGAAGCTTCGCGCGATCGTGCAATGGAGGGCAACTCTTGAGCGGAAGTGAAAGGGAACACCACTGACGCCACGTAAGAAATGCACGGGAGTGGCACGGTTGCACCCGTACTCTGGCAACAGCCATGAGGCGAAAAACAAACAGAGCGGCCGGGACGGGCATGCCGAGTGCATTGAACGCGCACGTTGCAATCGATCAGAAAACCATACGTTGAAGCGGTTGGCTGAGAATGGAGCTTGGGAGAGAGTGTTAAAAAGAGCGCGATGCCGAGGATGCGGATTTCTGGAAACAGAAGTCCCACGTCCCGTGCTTTCGTTGACTCAACCTGACGCATCGCACCCGCATGCGTGAGCTATATGTGCCGCACCACGGGATGCATGCTGTACGCCAGGAGAGATAACTGCACTCGACGACGTTATCGGCGCGTGACTCTCCGACAAAGCCGGTAACGGGAGGAGTTTCCGCACGCGTCTTTCGCCAAAGCGGAGACGTCCGCGAAGACGTCCTAAGCATCACCCGATCACCAAGGCAATCGATAGCATCATTGCCTCTTAAAGCGGGAAGTCAGTGGCTACTCGGAATCTATCACGCAACGTGACTCAATCCACTTGTCATCGGCTCTTCTCGAAGGGGTGTCTTTCCTTGATAGCAGAGAGTGTGAGCCATGAAGTATCTTTATTCTACGAGAAGAGTAAACGTATAATGCCTAGCACGCCTAGTAGATGCCCCGCTTATAATACCTCGAGAGCATCCCCCGATATTTGTGTACGTGCGAAGCATTGCTTCACTGAAGAAAGCATTTCATGCAGCCTTAAATAGGCTGAACAACAACAAATTTCTGGCGAACCACGACGTAGAAGAATTTGCCAGTTCTTTCAGTGTGTGAGCTGGCGCGAGTTTTGCAAGAAACCGTATCAAAATACTGCGTCACTATGCAGCCGAATAATTCTTGAAAGACCGATTGGTATGCTTGGATTGAAAGTCAATACATCCACCCTATTATCGTTTGGAGCCAGTCAGTTGGGTGTGGGCCGCAGTGCTATTCTGTCAGCGCTACATAAATTCATTCAGGCAACCGGAAGGATACGCTGCTAGTGGTACTGCCAGATATATCCAATTCTTTCTCCCCCTTCCTCATTCTTGTTAATTTGTTTTATATATTCTGGTTTATCGCATTCTTCTGCAATTTTTCACGGTTATTCAAAGGAACATTATTATTGTTCCTATCTAATTTCTCTGTATTTTTTTAGCAAGCGTTGTAAAAATGATCTATTATGAGGTACAGTGTGGCCAATCTCCCATGTGGGTATGAGCTAAGATCTCCTAGGAGACAAGACAAGACAAGACAAGACAAGACTATGCAGCCCACGAATGCAGCTGTCATTGTCGCGGCATAGCCAGTCACGATGGTCTAATGCCGCTCTGAGGGCTATTGTAGTACCCAGGACAAAAGGCGCGGTTTCCGGCTAAATTCTGTGGCAGACGCTGAACGTCACGGCACCGGAGGACCTACAGAAACAAACGTTGAATTTGGCGTGACTGTAACAATGGTAAACAAATGCGAAGAAAGATTAGCTTGCTCGTGACCAGGTACATAATAAATAATGTGCGGCATCTCAGATATTAACAAACATGCACGAAAAATGAAAAATAACAAACAAAATACGCAGGAAACGGTGTTTGATGAAGTCTTGCATTGTCGATTCAGCGAACACCTGTGAAGTACCCAAAGAAACTATTTTCGCTAGTCACTCCATGCTCACGTGACTCCCGATGAGTCCCTTTTTGAGATACCCCCCCCCCCCCACACACACACATACTTGATTGATGTCGTGTTTGCACTCTTCTTATACTCTGCACCTTGCGGACAAGTAGCCCGATACCTCAGTTACGCCAGACACTCTCTTCGCGCCTCTCCTCTATATTTAAGACGGCCCGCAGCGGCGGTCAAGCAGAGTGGCCGGCCAATGACACGGGACGACTCTATCTCCACTGACCGCCGACTGGACACGCTTTTGAGCCAGACAAACATGCACTCACGTGCTTCTAAGCGTTGACGTTGCTTTGGGTCGAGATCACCTTTCCCCTCCGCTCTAGTGGCTGACGACTGCACCATCACCAGCAGCCGTAGGGGGAAAAAAGAAGTAAAAAAAAGACAGGTGACGAAGAAAAAGAACGATGTCGACAATCAGTGCGCGAAAGCTTGGCTCTGCGAAAAGCGAATCTCTGCGACATCCTCCAGTGTAGCTCCTGCCCGCGATAGCGAGGTTTCGATCGCGGAAGTAGCCCGAATCTATAGGTGCAAAGGTGTTCGCGCAACGCAAGAACAGATGATACGCAACGTGTAAGTGTTTGCGGTACTTGTCGGTGCTGTCTTGATGGCGGTATACTTCTTGTCAGTGCGAAAAAATAGCACAAGCCACGTGACCATCATTGTTAGATGCTATCAGAAAAGAAAAGCTGATGGGCATTTCAACACCATTAACGTTTCCTGGACCACAGGTTTACCGTGATTCAGCATCCAGTAAGCTGTTGCTTGGATACATGCAAGTACGCGCATAGCCACTGGGCGGGGTGTACGTTGTCCATTTCCCCATACATGGGCAACAGCTCTATGAGACTGTGATTGCTAAACTGACGCACAGCTGACACAACGTTGTGGTATCACGTCAAGAGATGTTCGTTGACCGTTGCAGCAGCAGCTACGACAAAGGCGCGGCTGGAGGGCGAAACGTAAAGGCGTCCACCTATTCTGTGTCCCGAAGACGTATCACCAAAACACCTTCTGGTGCTATGTCTCGTCTATAAAGACAGCAGTATTTGTAAATAAATAAATAAATAAATAAATAAATAAATAAATAAATAAATAAATAAATAAATAAATAAATAAATAATAAATAAATAAATAAATAAATAAATAATTAAATAAATAAATAAATAAATAAATAAATAAATAAACGAAACATTATGCACCAGACCTGTGAAAAAGCCTGACGGAGGGGTCAAGTTGGTGGATATCCAAATTACGTTCAAAACAAAGTGTGTTAGTAGGCAGCATGCGCGTATCCCTTGTTCAAACTTTATCCCATGTCGGTGAAGCCGTTTTGTTATAAATATCTCACGCTCAAAGCGAACCTCAACTTCCTAAACCAAGTGATTGTCAAACGCAGGAACATTCCGACTAAAAAGAAGAAGAGAACGAATTCAGAGAATCCAGTTGTAGTTCGGAGAGGCCTAATTATATCAACTATAATACATGAATAGCATAACTTGATTAAAGTGCTCTTAATTTTTCAATAAAACTGGCGGAAGCTTGTGTCTAGAGGAAATTCGAAATACTGCTGCGAACCGGCTATCGCCGTTCAGCAAATTCATATGTAGTTTAACATCTAACGCGGGGAACTGTGACATACTAGTTTATTGGCTTCATGAATATGACAATACCTGCGATGTGCTTTTTTTTTTTCTGAAATGTCTTACTCGTAATCTATATTGACGTCTCTCTCTATAGTGAGTTCTCTATAAATGCATCCCTTCTGTCCCGTTTTTTAAAATGCCTAAGGAACGTCACAAATGTTAAGAGCTATAGTGTAGGGTTTGCTTATTACATTTTATTGTGGAAATTGCAAATTGGCGCGTGGTATTGGGAAGACTACGAATTAATTTTGACCTCCTGGCTTCGGTAAAAAATACGAACCGGAATCTGGGCACACGGGCATGTTTAAATTTCGCTTTATTGAAATGCAACTGCTGCGTCTGGAATTCAAACCTAGACCCTTCATCTGATTGACACCAATGTTGCTCGAATGAACAGAACCTCCACTTTTCCGAGGACTTCTTGCCATTATTTCTTTTAATCAGGAATTCATGTTTTCTGCTCGTGTACCAATGTTCGCGATCGACATATGATGCGCGTGAGATAAACTAGAGGGTCTGGATCAGCACTATCGTGAAATCCGCAAATTATGCCTTTTTGACATTGACTTATTATGCTCCATGAATTAAGGTAATTACATTTGCATTCTACTGGAATGCTTCCACAACGGCACGAAGCTGCTGAGGCACAACTTTTTTCATACGTTTTTATGAACCCTCTATCTATCAACGGTGCACGCAATAGTGAGGCGCTATGCTTATCTTAATTGCCCTTTCTACATTGCCTGTCGTGATGGGAGTCTGCTTGACAATCACAAATTCTTTGATACTGCTCCTCTGACGTCAGCTGCAGCAGTGATGGAATCGTACATCTTTTTATGACAAAAAAAGAAAGAAAAAGAAACAGAGTTGAGACAGATAAGACACGGCCATGAGAGAGGGAAGCAATGAGTTGATGTGCCTTATATCAGCAGATATGAAGCACATATTCTTTTAGATAACATACCTCACAGCGACTGGACGGTGCTCCAAAGCAGTGCTATTGATGGAATACAATAAATCTCTTCCACTGTTACTCATCTTTGCCAACTTCACATCGCACATTTCAATGTAGTGGTCGCTTCAACTATTCTTATCTCGTCAATACATGCCCATGGCGTCAATTCTCTGCCGTTTTAACGACGAGGCAGTTGTAGTAGCTCACCGTAGTTCGTGCGGAGTTGCCAAAAACCACAAGCGGGTAATACGCGCCACCAGGAATCAGACAAGCTCCACACTTGAGTAAAGCAAGTGCGAACGTTCAACAGTAACTCTGCTTGGGGAAGTGAAACCCCAGCGTTGTATGCGTTACCGAAAAAAAAAACTAACTAAATGCGTTACTCTTTACGCTAACAAAAAAGGAACGCGCTACCATTTTATGTTACTCAAAAAGAGAAGTAACGCGTTAACGTAAAAAAGTAATCCGCATTACTTCCACCGTTACTCCAGTGTCAGAAATTTGAATCCTCAGTGCACCCTTACTGCAGGAACCAAAATAACAACTTAATAAACCTCGTATTTACATTTGACATGAAAGAATTACTGATATAACTAGAATATTTAGCGTAAGTATGCCAGACTAACAATATACAGTGGTTTGATGCTCGCTTTTGAGTTGCGTGTGATGGCTTATAACTTCGTTGCACATGGGGAGCCATTTCTCGAAGCGACAGTAAACAGAAAATGATATTTCATCATTGTCACAAACGACTCCAGTTTTCGGAGCATCCGCGGGCCCCATCTTCCAAGGAAGGGCGTTTTTGGGTTGGGAGACGACATCCGGCGACTATAATGACCCAGCGTGGCGCCGGCTCGTCTTCCCTGCCCCTGACCGGAAGGGGAACCGGCTGTCTCAACAAGGAGAATTACTCCCAGATGAGACGGGATCACGTGTACGCCGCTGAAGAGGTTTGGACTGCATCGGAAGAGCAGTTGACGTACAGACAGCAACAAGTGCGGTCGTCGGTGTCGCGAGTCTCGCGTAGGCGGCGAGCACGGAGTGACCCGCGCAACGTATTGAGACGGCTGCAATTCCGGGCACCCTCGTCGTCTACCAAGCCGGCGAGACCTTCAGCGGCACCCGTCAACTCCCCTACGTGCACCAAGGGCTGGTTTGGTCCGTATGGAACTTTTTATTGTGACTTTTTTGTTAAACCGTAAACTTGTTTTAACCAGCCTTTTTTTTAAATATTTGTAGTGTGCGCTGCGTCGCACGTTTAAATTCTAAAGCGCCACCATGATCATTCTGTAATTAATTTCTAGTGTCTCTCTCCTTTGATTTCCATCTTGTTGTTATTTTATTAATTTTCCACGTATTTGTCTTTAGCCTGTATCTGTTGTAGTGTTTTTAGCACATTTTGTTATATAGCTGTTGTTTCTATCGCGCGTATCAGTTCTTCCTTCTTTGTTATTTTTCGTTAACTCCTGCCTTTGCCCTTGTTTCAATTAAATGCTTGTTTATGTGTAATCGAACTCCGTGTCTGCTCTATGAGTGCGTCGGTCAGGCCCACACATCACCACACGTGCAACCCCGCACGGGTCGACCAACCCGCAAATAAATTTGAAATGCACCACTTCGAGGCCTTTCAGGCGTCGCAGGCCGAAGCGTAAAGTGGAAGCCTGCGAGTCTGCCGCACGTCGATGTTGGATCGGTGGGGCCTCACCCGAAGTGTGTGGCATTATCTGGCGTCCGCGCGACAGGACTGGCCGACGGCGTGGTGATGTCTGGGAGACTGACGTAACTCTGAGCGTTCAGTATGTAGCCGTCTGTTATTGCTTTGTTGGTTGTCAACTGTTTATAGCAATGGACAACACGGAGTTTGATAAGCTTATTGAACAGGGCAAAGCCTTTGGCTTTGTAGGCAAGGAGTTATATAATTTCGTCGAAAAAGAACGAAATAGACTTAAGGAGGAGCGCGATGCAGAACGCACTAGGTACATGCAAAATATGCTACTCGAGATGGAACGTGAGAAAGAGCGGTCCAGACTCAGAATAGAACAAACGAAAGAGCGCTTGAAATTAGGACCGCCCACTACGCAGTCGGACCCCTGCTCGTGCTCTGGAAGCTCTAATAGCGTTACCGTCCATGCCCCGAACAAGTTGACACAGTCGTACCATGAGTACGTTGAGAAACTGCGCCTGAAGATTCAAAGCAGGCGGCGTGAGTTTGAGGCTTTTGATGTAATGTATAAAAGATGCAAAGAGCCCGAATGGGTAGAGCCGCCGAAGGCCGGGCAGGTTGATAGTACTTGGGAGGCGGACAGTAGGTTCATTCCTGAACCTGATGTGTTAGCTGTAGAAAGCACTTTTGTGGCAAAAGAGCCCAATGAAAGCTGGAGAAAAGGTGACGAGGAGCTGTGCCGGCAGGGTTCGAATGGTACAGAAAAACCCTCTGCTGGTGACTCGCCACAGCCACCATGTATGTTCGTCTGTATGGCGGCTGACACAGAAGTCCGCAGTACTACCAGATCGGCAGGCGAGAACCCCTGTAAGTACAGTGGGTCAGAGCCATGTGCTGAATTGCATTGTGGACTGGACGGTACAATTGTAGATAGTTCTTTCAGGTGCGAGCGGCGCAGCCCTGAGGAATCCATTTGCATTGTTCAGGAGCCGGTTAAGCTGTCCTCAAGTGAGGATAGCATTGATTCAAGAAGAAATTATCCCGGCTGTGTTCACAGTGTATCAATTCAGACCAACCAGACTAGTTATGCTCAAGATTTGATTGAAGCAGATGCTCCAAAAAAGTGCACAAGGAAATGTGCCAAACGGAAAAGACGCCGAAAATTACAGAAAGCAGCCAAGGCTGTAAGAAAATCCATGCAAATGAGAGGCGCCAAACGTGACACAAAGCAACGAAAGATTCGTTTGCGCATGGTGACATTCGTGAGGCGAGCACGTCCCCATGCCCCAAACCGCCCGAAGGGTAGGGGGGTGAGGCAGGCGATTGTACCTGCTGCTCGGAGGAGCCGACCCCCACCACTCCATTCTTGTGTTCGAACAGCGGAATGCACGGGGAGGGAGCGCATTATGCCTAGACGACGCGACGTGGTTGCAAGGCCTGTTTCCGTAGAACGCGGTGTCGACGATGGCTTGCTGCCACGGGGCAAACTAGCGGGAAACAGATGTCGGGGTAGCGGCCGTCCACTGTTTTGTCTGGCCTGGTTGCTTCAAACGGTTCCTCCACGAGCACGGCCACCTCGAGCACGGGTGAAATGTGCGTACATCGACACTCAAAAGTAACCTTAAAGGCAAATGACTTGTTTTTTGAAACAATGTTCAGTTATGTTTTTTTTTTATTTTGGAGCATTCCGTTAATGAGGGGGACCAATAGCTTAGTTATTCTTTTGGTTTGCTTGTGTCGTCTGTGCGTTTGTTGACGTGTTCTGTTGTTCAAACTTACTACACGTTTAGTTAGGGAAGCTCTGTTTTAGGGAAATTTTTATTTCATTCAGTTGAATTTTTTAAAAAGAGACTGGTTGGTCATATAATCAGTCTATCACGGTACGCATGTGTGATAATCATGGCGTTATGTGCATGTTCTTCACAACTTTCCTTGTAATTATCATTTCGAAATGAAGTGCTTTAGTGTGCAGCAGGTTCATACAACTGCGTACAGATGATCATGCCGATTTCTTTCTTATTCATCTTTTTCGAAAGCTGCGTGTCAATAAGTGACTTTTTAATACCGCTTAAAGCGTGTATTGTTTTTAATATGTGGCATCAAAGGATGCTTACGTGCCTTAGCTTGGAAATGTGCAGTATTTTTGTCATTGTCTTTTCATGTGTGTGGACATGACGTTGTGCGCGAGTTCTGACCGTGAAAGTGTGGTGTGTCGGGTGTTCTCTGCGGTGTCGTCCACGTCAGCGAAATGGTGCGCGCGAAAAAGAAAACGCATTGGTGGACAACCGGAACACGGCAGGCTCTCGAACATTGAGCGTTTGTGATTTTCTTGAACATTACGAAGTAATATTCTTAAGAAGGGGGCTATGTCACAAACGACTCCAATTTTCGGAGCATCCGCGGGCCCCATCTTCCAAGGAAGGGCGTTTTTGTGTTGGGGGATGACATCCGGCGAATATAACGACCCAGCGTGGCGCCGGCTCGTCTTCCCTGCACCGGTACCGGAAGGGGCACCGGCGATCTAAACAAGGGAAATTACTCCCAGATGAGACGGGAGCACGTGTACGCCCCTGAGGCGGTTTGAACTGCATCGGAAGAGCAGTTGACGTACAGACAGCAACAAGTGCGGTCGTCGGTGTCGCGAGTCTCGCGTAGGCGGCGAGCACGGAGTGACCCGCGCAACGTATTGAGACGGCTGCAATTCCGGGCACCCTCGTCGTCTACCAAGCCGGCGAGACCTTCAGCGGCACCCGTCAACTCCCCTACGTGCACCAAGGGCTGGTTTGGTCCGTATGGAACTTTTTATTGTGACTTTTTTGTTAAACCGTAAACTTGTTTTAACCAGCCTTTTTTTTAAATATTTGTAGTGTGCGCTGCGTCGCACGTTTAAATTCTAAAGCGCCACCATGATCATTCTGTAATTAATTTCTAGTGTCTCTCTCCTTTGATTTCCATCTTGTTGTTATTTTATTAATTTTCCACGTATTTGTCTTTAGCCTGTATCTGTTGTAGTGTTTTTAGCACATTTTGTTATATAGCTGTTGTTTCTATCGCGCGTATCAGTTCTTCCTTCTTTGTTATTTTTCGTTAACTCCTGCCTTTGCCCTTGTTTCAATTAAATGCTTGTTTATGTGTAATCGAACTCCGTGTCTGCTCTATGAGTGCGTCGGTCAGGCCCACACATCACCACACGTGCAACCCCGCACGGGTCGACCAACCCGCAAATAAATTTGAAATGCACCACTTCGAGGCCTTTCAGGCGTCGCAGGCCGAAGCGTAAAGTGGAAGCCTGCGAGTCTGCCGCACGTCGATGTTGGATCGGTGGGGCCTCACCCGAAGTGTGTGACAATCATCAATGCCCATCAAAGAGAAAACCACCAATCTCTCAACATGCGAAAATTGTTAATGCGTGCTTCTACTGGCGTATACACAAGAGTGTTGATCTTGTAGAAATAAAGAAATTCTCATATTCCATAGTTCAAGAAAAAGATATTTACGGCATAAATCATTTTTGACCTTTCAACCTATATTATTCCCGTGATATTGCGATTGCTTATGCGAATTGAAATTTAGCATAGCAACATCTGAAACACGGGAACACAGGATGCGAGGATGGTAAGCGGGCATCGAAGGCTCAACTTTCCTCGAGTTCGAATGCCAACATCCTCTGCACTTTCACTCCGAATCATGGCCCGTACCTGAAGGCAGAGATAAGTGACGAAGGCGAAGAGTCCGCATGAGTCGTCAGAAAAGCCGTATCTGTCTAAAGGGAAGAGTGCGGTTGTGAGCTGAGCGTGCAAAGAGGCAGGACCTTCCGCACATGTATAAGGTTCTTCGTTTGCGGTGGTGTCACGTGCGCTTCGGTGCCGGCGCCAGGAACCCTTGAGTCCCGCTCTCATATCGGCTGCGACGCGAAGCTTCTGCTGCCTAGCGGACACCCAATATGACTCGTAATCTGGCGTCTGTCTGTGAACCCGCCCACGCGGACGCCACCGAGTCCCGATTCTGTCAGGTCAATGTTTCTCCTCCACTCGAGCATTTTTTTTTTCAACGTGCACACTCTTGAAAGCAGCTGGCTTTTGCACTCGGAAACCGAAGTCGCAAAGGCTTGTTTGACAACAAACGGGTGCTAGCTTGCTAATCTTTCATTTGCTCGCTATCGTCCACAGACGCGACGGGCAGCTTGTGCTAGTCAATCTGCCCGTGAAGTATTATGGCTAAAGTCAAGAAAGGTTCTCCTCCGCGATAATAACCTGGCGCACAAAAAAAAAAAGGATGCGAGAGGTGGCATGGTATATAGAGGGAAAAGGAAGAGAGTGCATCTTAAAGGAACAAACAAACAAACAGACAAACAAACAAGCGAACCAACAAACAAAATGATTAGTTACACTTGGGATGAGATTGACGATATCCCTCCCATACACACGCACGCACGAAAGCACACACAATCACGCACGAATACTTACGCACAGAGACGCAAACACGCGCGCTTCTCTACACTACATTGCACTGCACTGCACTAGCGAGCGGAAATAGGATAGGCACAGATAAAAGATGAAAGCGCGGAAAATGAGACAGCATTAATTCCAAGACATATATCTGACACGTATGATTTGGCGGTGCTCCGCGCTACGCAGCGACAAAGAAAACACTGAAGAACGGTGGGAAGCAGCTCTACGCAGTCCAACATTGGAAGGACAATTGTGGGCAGTCCAACAGGCCCGTGGAGTGGCTGTAAAGCTAAGTCTTTCAGTCCCAACACGGTAGCGGCCTGCTTCGGGCTAGGACACTAGCGCGATCTATTGGACCTTAATAAAGTTCTTTCATCCATCCATCCAGGGCCAGCCCATCGAAAGAACCGCATGCTATCACGTAACCGGGCAACATGTATACCGATGAACTGAAATTCACGTTACTGTCGCTCAGGTCTCTTTATAAAAAAAAAAAAAACTAAAGCACCCTTAACCTTCACCTTTAACCCACGTATTCACAAACGCTGCTCAACTCGACTTCCACCCTTCACTTGGCAGAGTTGAGCACTGCGCCACCGCTCGGCGGAAAATGACGCTGCGCTACTCAACAATCGCAGCACATTTTTGCTGAACCGCCGTGCCTAGAGATGGCGCTCCCATCGGCTTTCTCAAGTGAAGGTGAAGCGTTGAGTGAAGGGACGTTCTAGAATACGGGGGTAAGAGTTGAACGTGATCGTGACATCCTGTCCCTATATATAGTGCGTACTTCGAACGCTTAGTGAATGAAATCTTTTCGAACTTGCTGTGCACCAACTACGTGGCTTCAAGGGGCGCAGTAACGTGTGGGCCTTTTTTAGTGGGTGCCTGGCTCTAAACAATGAAGGCCTTGTGCGAATCACATGTTCTTTCGTCCAATGGCAGTGTACGCTTGTATACCTGCATTATTACGGCATTATTCCATGTTGCATTGTGAATCACGTATACAGGACGCGTATGTTTGTGAAGCATGGCGGTTGCTTTCACTGCATTTCCAAGCAGAGGAAGTTGTTTTCACTGCATTCTCCTGTAGACGCCTGACTCTGTGGTAAAACACCCTCATGCAACGCAAACAACCCTGGTTCCTTTCCCACTCACAGACGGAATTTTTCATTATTTATTTTAATTGAATCAATCTCCATTTCGCGGCCACGCACTAGATGATTTTTTTCTCACAACCAACTACGCCGACACTAGAATTTCTATGAAACAAGCTTTTTAACGCTGTCGCATGGAAATATTTGTAGCCATGCCTTGTTTATCCTCCGATAATATGGGTTATCAGCCTGGTACTTTAAAATTATTTGCTCTAATAATTGTACGCGATGAACTCGAGCTAGCACCAGCGAACATTTCGGCGCATGAGCAGTAAATTGCGAAGGGATCAATATGTGGCACCTTACTGAGATGTAAATTTATCGTTTGTGACTCTTACGTAAGCCACGCAAAAAGCCGTGCCTTGGATAAAAACAATTATAGTTTCTAAAGAAGGGTATTTAACAACTACAAGGTTAACCCGGCGAGATGTCTCGGGGGCGTTCACGCAGCAATGAGTGCATGCTACAACATTACTATTTTCGACAAATCAGCATTCACTATTAAAGTGACCCGCTACAAGCTTGTAGCATTTACCGCACAGTTGAGAAAGCGAGGAACCTGAACGGGGCGTACAGCCGTATAGTTTCGAAATCCACCACTGCAAGTCACTCATGCTATGAATACTCTCTCTTCTCTTTTTCTCGTGCAGTTTGTGATGATCACACGTAGTGTGATCAATTAACGAAACATCATGCACGGCGGAAGTGTTTTCACAGAGTTCCTGCACTACGCTTATGTATAGGGTTACGAAGTTCTGCTAGCTTCGTTAGTAGAACTTCACTATTTTCTTCAGTAACATTGCACAGCATTGTATTTCAACGCTTACATTTTCTCTCCTGAGTCATGACAACATTAATCAGGTAATACAACATTAATGAGGCAATCAGCCTATGATCTTTAATAACGCCTTTCGTGATGACTTTTGGGCTATAGGTGGTGTCAAAGTCTCCCAACTTGACTAACTCAGTAATGGCAAGCACCGGATGATAAAGCAAGCTTAACTTATATACGCGTAGTTATAAATCCTTAAATTATGTTAGGGCTATAAAATATGTCGAACATTTTGGTAAGTCTGAAATTGTTGCTAACCTCCATGCGACCGATGTAAAGCGCTGCGCATGTCTTGGTTTGTTGACTGATTTACTGACCGATTTGTTGATGGTATACAGACTTGGCAACCTTCATCCCCTTGTCACGACATTTGACTGAAATATGAAAAGAGAGAAAAACAAAGGAAAGGCAGAGTGGTTAACCATGTTGAACCCGGTTTGCTACACTACGCGGAGGAAGGGGTAGGAAAAGAATAGGGAAGGAAAGAGAGGCAAAATAATACGCTAGCACGCATAGCATCGATATGTACTACACATGCCCAGAAAGTCATAAAACTGTGAACTGTCACCGAGTACGTACGGGTTGACTTCGACACAAGATTCGACTAAGAATCTCCGCGACGATGACCTACGTGTCATCGCTGTGTTGAGGTCGTTGATGAGCACAATGCGCGCCCTCCTCACTGGACTGACAACACCATCAGCCCGAAGCGCACTTGAAGTTCTGGATACATTGGAGCCAGTCCTTGAAAGCCGTCTTTAACATCATGGATTGCAGTGTATTTCATCGGAAAAAGGCAAACACAGAATAGTGATCTAAAGAAAAAGACACGCACACGCAAAACTTTTTCCTCCATATATAATAGCTATTTCGTACTGATATTGTGGTTTAGCAGTACAGTTATCATAACCGACAAGCATCAGCTGATAGCTAATGTCTCTTTCCATTTGCTCGTTGTTCCTAATTATGCGAAGGAAATACGTTTCTTTATTTCATAGAGAACTTGTCTGAAAAGTTGACCCATGTACTTAAGAAAGCATTGTGCAATAATTACGGTTTCTACACAGAGAAATCTACAACGCCTGTCATTCTTCTCTAGATCGACACGTGTTATTCAACTGTCTCAGGGAATACCAAGCTTTTACAGCGCGCCTCTATCATTAACGCCCTCCAATGACCTAAGCCGTCGCTTATCTCTGCGCGACCAGGGACGTCAGCGTGGCGTCACAGTGGGAAATAACCTCAAAAGCAAGCTCCTCTCAGTGCCTATGCGAAGTGTTGAACGAATTAGTTTCTTACAAACTAGACACTTCCATTGATCACGAGCATATCAAAATGTCACTCGCTTTCTTAAGACAGGCAGGGTGTCTTTGTTTGGGCAAAACAAACATCTATAACTTTTCTGCACCCGAAATCACGTGCGTGAGCGCGGGAAAAGTCACGTGCCTGGGAGAAGGACCGGGTGCAATTCACAATACAGACACATCTACAATGTAAACGCGCGGCGATCTCGGGAGGAGATAACCTGCACTATCCGACGCAGACTGCCGCCAGCCGATAGCGAGCCGCAATCAGCAGACAACTGTAAGGCTGCGCGCAATTCCGGCCACAAAAGAAGGCGATGAGGGGAGGGGAGAGCAAACGCAAAGGCCGGGTACTGACCGAGGCGGCGCGACGGCGGCGACCAGCGATAGACGCCTCCTCCTTACTCTCTATGTGCGTCACGAACACACGACCTCAGCGGCGCACACTCCGGCGCGCTACAAAAGGCGGCCCCCCTGGACTTTTCTCGTTACAAAGGTTCGCACACAGCTCCGAGAGCTCTGTCAGCCCTGCCTTCTGCAAGCCATGGCTTTCATGATCCCGGCCGTCCGCAACGAATACGACATCTACCTGAGCCGGAGTCCGCGGAACTCCGGCTCTCCGCCAACGCAGGAATGGCAGACCAGTAGCGTCGAGGAATACCTGAGGAGCCTGCGTGGATCCGGGTGCCAAAACAACAACAACAACAACGTGTTCGTGAAGAACAACAACCTCTCTCCTATCCGGGACCGTTCATCCTGTTCTACGTCACCCCAGCGCAAGACAAGCAGAGACCTCTACGCAATGCACGGAAACGTCGACGCTCTGCTCATCCAGAAACTGAAGAAGTGCGACCCGTCTTAGTGACGGCGTCGGCACCCTTCACTGCTTCATTCGCCAAGTTTCAGAACGTGCCGAAGTAACCCGGGCGCCGAGGATGCTCATCGAGCAACGATGCCGGTGATCCTTCAGGATATGAGGACGCCTTGCAACAAGCAAGGCCTCGATGACGCAATGAAGAAGCGGGAGCTCACGCACGGGACGTTCCTCAGCAGTGACCAGCAGCCCCTGGGAAGAAGATCACAGAGCAAGTACCCTCTACCAACTGACTTGCCGTGCAAATATTAAGCGCCCTTCTCACGAGTCGTCTCCGCAAGACATTTTGATTTGTAAGCGTTAGTGCCTGAACGACGAACACTCGAATAAAACAGCCGTTATAACAGTTATCATGGTGTTCTTCTTTTTGAAATCCCTATCTCGAAGGGTCACTTCCTAAGCATACTTCATGAACTTATTTACAACGCAACAGCAGAAAAACACAGACAGGGAAGGAGCAAAAGAGAAAGAAAAGACTGCGCTCTTTTGCTCCTTCCCTGTCTGTGTTTTTCTGGTGTTGCGCTATAAATAAGTTTACGATGGATCCTAACCAAATGGTCCAACTTACCGTCTTACTCCTATGCACACTACAGTATGGAAGAAAACAACCGGAAATCTGTGCAACATAAAGCTCCAGAAGCAATTCTGTGAAGCGATGTTGACTTCAGAATTTGATTTTGAATGCCAAATAAAGCGTCGTCTTCTACATAAACCGTCTCCTCATTTGTACAGACCATCTATTCAAACACTAAAATGGTCTTTCCTTGAGCACAAACAATATGTATTTTCATTTTCCTCCACCACGCAAGATCCCATGTACCGTAAAGTGACACACACCAATTCATTGCCAATACGTAAGAACAACATGACCCACACGATGAAAACACCGAAGAGACAAAAAACGCAAATATTCACGTGAAAATTCGGCTTGTGACTCAACCCCAGGTTTTTGCATTGAAAGAAACCGTAATAGAAATTGGACATACTGTGTTCTGTCACACAATTGCTAGTTGTTAATTCATCGCGCATGAGGTTTTTAGTTTCACGTGCACTAGCACGTCAATACTCTTTTGGAATATTGAATCAAACTGCGTATTTTTTGTGCAATACCAACGCGTCGTGCTTTTAAAGTAACGTATAGCAGGCATATCTTGCGAGCAGCCTTACGAAATGAAAATAAAGAGAAATGTGCTGGCCGCAAAAGAAATAAATAAAACTGAAACTGTATTCCTATCAAGACTACACCTTGGAGGACATTGCGATCAACGATTATTCGTCACGTTTTTTTGGCAACTGCAGCTGAAGCCCGTATGTCAAAGAAACTATCAGAGCCTGTGAAGCTGCGAGTACTAAACGAAACATATCAGCTTCTGAAATGTTGTTTTCTTTTTCTCTAAGAATGACGAGTTATTTTATATTTGAGAAGTCTTTAGCGTTGAGTTTATCCGGGCGAATTCACCGTATGGCATGACTTCGCTCATTCTCTTCGTATTCTCGTCTTTTCTTTTTTTCTTTTTTTTTGTCCCTGCAGATTTAATCTCTACATTGTACTCTGTTCTCACCTTCCACTTCATCATTCACAGTTTTGCTTGAGCTATAATTCCCGACTAAGAACCACGGAGCCTATCGTTCTAGGGACGAGGAGCACTATAGAATTAGTTCAATCTACGGTTTTACGTACTTTCTCCATCACTATTCTGTATGGATGTGGACATAGTGATCTCAGTCATGTGCTTTATATTTTGTATTTAAGGCATTTTCATATGGTACATACGAAGTCACTTAATCCATTGTTATGTTTTTATGATATAGCACACAATTGTACATAACACCGTAAACGAAATAATTGAAGCACAACGAGCATCACAATGGTGGAGACTATCCTGCCCTGGACAAGGACATGACGTCTTGAAGCTCCTAAACTTAAAACCACTAACTGGACCCACACTGAGGCTCAATATACTGCACGAAATCAGAGCTAGGATAAAAATCCTACCAACGTATGCCAATATTTTCCAGTCGTGCGAGCTGCTCCATCTTGCGGGTTTCTCAAAAACTAATTTCTCACAATGCTGTTTGGTCTAGTGGCGCGAAGTCCACGTAAGGAGCTTTCAGGGTTTTGCAGGAAATTGTTGATAAATGTTTTTCGAGCGTTGCTTTCCACTGCATTCCTACATTTACGCCTCAATTGACAGCGCTGAAAAAGGTTCTGGTCGTATCGACAGCTCGCAAAAAACAGAAATAGCTCAAACAAGTGAACGCACCGCGTTCGAAAACTCACCCACTTCGCGCTCTCTCGTTAGCTCCGCCACGTGGGGAGCCGAACGTCCCGAGCTACTACGAGAGATGGCGGTGCGACATCAATGCACAGCACGACTGTCGGAGGTAGCGAAGGTTCTCGAGCGCTCATAGAATTTCTACCTCAAGTTTGGTATCTGCAAAGCAGTGTTGGTGCTGGTGCAGCCAAAGAGCCTAAGAGAGGAAGGGCGTGCGGGGACTTAATCATTCCCCCTGTCTTAAAGTGTTAACAAATTGTATGTATAAATCACCGGGTATAAGCTCGCCTTTCAAGCATGCCTTTGATCGGTTGTAAGTGCCACCCTGACCCGTCGCTTACCTTCTCTTTGCTTCTTGTTTGCCGCTCCAGTTCATCTACAAGCAAGCCCGGCCTATCGCTTTGGTGTACGTATACACACGCACATGTGTGCCCAGTATTATCCGGAAGATAGGGCCAAGTGGCCTAGTGCAAATGAAAAAACAGCTCCATTAAAAGTATCATTGTAAATAATGATTTGATTGATTGATTGGTTGATTCATTGCTTGACTACCTGATTTACTTATTGATCAACATCTACGCTGACACGTTCCCGATAGTTAAAACTTAAAACGGAAATTGCAAGCTATGTCTCGCTGTACACATCTGCCAGAGTCAGTTAATGAATTTCATTCGTACGCTTAGTTTAAAGCTGCTTTTGTACGCTTCTGCGCACAGCTGCCAGAGCTGTGTGTGCGCAGGGAGAGAGCGCGGGCAGTTGCACGTAACCGTTATTAACCTCTACTGCGTTCAGAAAAGCGCGTCAGAAAGCTATGAAGTACGCCCTTTTTTACGCGAAGCGTCCCGCATTGCGTAGAAACGTGTATTTGTAATGTTGTCAACGCGCCAATCGGCTGCGAAGAGCAGGCAGACCAGGAGGTGCACAGACTAGTCATCTTCATCACAGCCGCTGATGATTAAGCTATGTAGTCGTCGAAATAAAAACGCTTTGAGGTTACGTTAAATACAGCTGAATGACATAATGGACCGGACACAATAACTCTAAAAACAATGGGCAGCGAACTCGCATCCGCTAGCGGGCCTTATTCCGAAGTTTAGAGGCACATGGGCTGGGGCTGGAGAGAGATAATAAGATGGCAGGAAGTGCTGCAAAACTGTCGCAGCAGACAGTTTCTTACATGTCGTGATCAAATACATAGTGACCACGTGGAGTGCCTCACGAAAAAAAAAAAAAAAAGCTTGAGGCGGGTCACGTCTGTGTAGCTCATGAATATACTTTAGAAAATTTCACACACACGCACGCATGCACGCACGCACACACACAAACACACACACACACGCACGCACGCACACACACACAAACACACACACACAAACACACACACACAAACACACACACGCACACACGCACACACACCTATAAGATCGAGCGGGTGAATGAAAAACTAACTTGTTTTAACGTTATGGCCTGACTTCAGCCGAACTCCGACCGAACCGATAGAATAAATAAATTAGGCTGTCACATGACTGCCTAACGGCGAAAAAGCCGTTAGGGAGTCTTGTGGGGACCGGGCAACGCGTGCAAGAAGTCCGGGGGTCGCGTGTTTGAGTTAAGACACCTGATATACAAGAACGTGCATGCGTTGGACCGGCGCTCTTTGAAGAGTGACAAACAGCTCCGCCGCCCCTGCATGCGTCAGCTGCAAGTACAAAAGAGCGGCATGCACGTAGCATGGAAAGTTTCCTTGCCGCAGCGTAATAGAGGGCGGCGTTTACAGGAGGAACGCGAAAATGAACCAGCAAACATATTCCGGTGAACATGCTGTGGGATACGTTTACAAGAATAGTCGCGTAATACCAGGGAGAGAGGACCTAAAGGTCGAGTGTTCCGCAAAATAGCAACACTTCAAACATTGCCTTATCGACGTACGGTACTGCTGCGAGTGGTAGAAACTGAGGGGAAACACGCGGTTTTCTGCAATCTCTGCGGCGCCTCCTTTGGAAGCTTGTCTCAGCAGGCGCCGAACACACGTGATGCAGGCACAAAGCCGAAAAAACAACAAGAGAACAGAAAATAGTGGTCTTCAAAAACTGCGCGATTACCTTTCTGTGTGCACTTTCATTTGCGTAGGCTAACGCATAAACCGTTTTGACCACTTTGTTTTCAAAAACTGAGACGGACAGACCAAATGCTACACGATGAATACCATACTAACTTACCAACTTCAGCCAACTTCAGCCATTACTGTCTCTATGAATTGCCAACAAACCTTTTTTATCCGTGCCCGTATTCACACATGTTGTTCCCACTTATTCAGGCCGATCTCACAGCAGTCGATGTTGTATTTCACTTCCCCCTTTTTTACACATGATTAGGTTTCTAAGCATATACATTATAATACTTACGAAGATATCGATTGAATAAAAGCTGACCATTCCAAGCGGCATAGTACAAAAAAAAAACTGATTATCTGAATTTCCGAACCACCTGCTATGAAAACAACTCCTCCATTTCCTTTTTTTTTTTTTTGCTGTGAAATTCACCTTAAGCCAGGCTAGTACCGTCTCACAATTTCATTGATTCATTGCCGCCATCGCCATCTATTGGCTGCTTTATTGTTGGAATGCAGCAGGGTTGTTTTTTTTTGCGTTATGATAGCAATTTTGAATTTCATAACGATGTTGGATGCGGTGGTGAGCTGAGTGATGGTAGTTCACTTCTCGCAGAGTTTCCACAGAGTCTGGCACCGTTTCATGATCAAGTTGAACCCCCCTTTTTTTGTTAATAACGGTTAGGTGTTTAGACAAAGTAGCAACATTACGACTGTCAAAGGGCTAGGAAAGTGCGGTGAAAGACGTGACGTATTTGTGTACGCACAGTCAGTGGCGATCGATGGCGATCTCAACTGCGGCACGTTTTCGTACATTTAGAATAGTAGTGGTTTGGGCTAAGAAGAAGACAGCACTCGTGTTCTTCTTGTCCCTTTGTCGTCGTTCTGATCTCGCGCTATAACAACCGTTTTCCTACAGCGTTGAAACGACCTTTGGCCAGGTCCCTTTCGCACACTGCACAACAAGAAAAACCCCTACCTACCGTATTGAATGTGGCAATGACAAACACAGATGTAAACAAAGTAGTGGATTTGCATGGGACTAAAATTTGTGGACGTTCTCTACTCTGAAATGCGACTTCATATGGTTGCCTTATGTTCATGCTATACTGCCACAATGTTCAACTCTTGGGCATTATTTTAACTGTTTGCCAAATAAACGCATTAATATAAAGGACAACTGGTGTGGAAAATTAACAACAGAATAAACGCTACTATTGATGTTCATCCAGAAATATCCCTTTGACGGTGACAGCATTTTTGTCGGCTTTTGCGTTCTATAGCGGTGATGGGTCACTTGTATATGCAGTCAATTTTTCAGAAACCGTATGAAAGCACTAGTAGTGGTGAAGCGAAAGGAATAATGACGCTGTTACATCGAATGCTAAAACCAACTAATTTATTCCATGGCTCGTGCGGGCCGCCACGCGCCTGCATACACTTCGTTGTCGTTGCTGAGTCGGCACCAGCAGCGCGCGACACGGTTTATGGGAGACTTCACAACGACGGATATGGTCTTTATAATTGGCAGGGAGTCATGTACAGTGCTTCAAAAACAACACACAGACGTGTTATATTCTCTTTGCATGTTTATGTGTGTTATATGCGCTACTGTGCGAACGAAGATTTTATGTAAGTGAGGGCCTACCTAGCAGCCAAAAGATTTTGATGTTGCAGCTATCAATACTTCCTCATTAGTGATCTTACTTATCGCCCGTTCTGTTTAATTATGGCATCAAAAAGGAAGCACTATTCTTTTCGTGAGAAAAAGTAAGCAACGCGGAAATTTGACGGTAAACATATTTGTTGTTTAATTCCTAGAAGCAGCGTCACTGTACTTAGAGATACTTGTCTGAGAGCGCCGCGACACCACTTCATAAAGTGCGTTGGTCTTTGACCGGCTTCGCTGATCTTTCCAGTAGGGTGTACGTGCAACTCCGCACCTGGCGATCGAGGCCAAGGCTTAGGCACAAGGTCACCGCTTCTCGGAAACACGCATATTGTTTACATGCCTGTTCTTTCTGCCCCAAGTGCAACGCCTCCACCGTAGTGGAGGAAACCCAAACACTGTCTAGCCGTCGCGGATATGAGCTATCTGAGTGATCTCACTGCTTTTTTTTTTTCACGCAGTAACAAAACAAGCGCGTGTAACAGAGCCCAGTAAATACTTGACACCATCTTGTTAACGCACTCGTGGCGTGCTCGTCAACGTTATTTCTCGCCGCACATAAAAACATTGCTTCGCGTGGCGAAGCCCAGAGAGCCGTATCAGTGATAGATACAGACAGCGAGAAGGGAAGAGACAGAAAGTCCATACAGACTACCTGAAATCGGCTTCATGATTCCCGGAGCAAATCTTATCGAGTGCACTTTAGTCACCTCAAAAAAAGAAGAAAAAAAAAGCAGTCCCGCTACTATTAACAATAGAACGAAGATCTTTCGAGAACCAACTGTAGCCTTACACGCCGTGATCACGTGTAAAAAAAAGGTTATCTCTTTGGTGCTCCCTTCTCTTTAGCCGAGTCCACAGCCGTTGTCACCTGCGGTGTCAGACAGCGGGTGCACCTTTAGTCGATAGGCTAATCTCGAGAACAGCAAAGGAAACCGCAACGCCAAGCTCTTCAGTAGGCGCTATAAAAGCAATAAGCATTCTCAAAGCTAAAAAAAAGAGATAGAGAAAAAGTCCCGCCAATCTCGAGCACTTCCCGACGGGTTCATTTTCACTGCGGAGTCTCAGTAGAGAAGTCTTGGTCGGCACCTTCTCCAACACCGGCCCTTCAAGATGGCTTTCATGATGCCCGTTGTTCGAAACGACTACGACATCTACAACCGGAGTCGACGCAGCTCACCCGATCACAGCAACATCGGTAGTCCACTGGGGAGCACAAGTCTGTCCACGTCACCCAATGTGCATGGCAGCGGCGAAGACGTCCGCAAGATGTACCGCACTCACGAACACCTGGATACCCTAGGTCCACACCGGCCAAGGTCAGGTTCACTGACGTCACTCAAGAAGTTTCACCACCTACTGGTGGATACGCTGAAGCGCGCCGCACATCACAACAGCCACGCCCATATGGCGACGGGAGCATCGCACTCCGCTTCTGGTTGTTCCTCAAGCGGGGAGGCTAAGGAACAGGCTGATTGCGATGACGAACAAGACCACATCAAAGAAGAAGAGAAAAGTAAGTGAAGTGGCAGTCGGCCATGCTGCCTCGTACCCGCTTCCAAGCTCGCCTTCACAAAGCCGATGGCCGTGCGCAACAGCCCTAAACTTGGGGACGTGCTCTTTAGGGTGCCAGAAGAACAGGATACTACTTCACGACCATGACGTCGACTGGTGAAGAGAGAGAAGACCATGACGTCCTGAGTCGACGCGACGTAGTGCACAAGACGCGGCAAAAGACCTGTGAACTATTTCCAACATTCTTCGGGCAACCGCAGATTATTCGGACTTAAGAGTGTGTTCACGTGCTTTGAAGAACTTTCCTCATGTGCGACTACCTCTGAAGTTCCTGAAGTGCACCTTTTTGCGAAGTTGAGCCGCGAGGAAAGATCACTAAGAGGATATACGCGTGCCTTTTCACGATCTCGGGCTAAATAAACCTCAGTTGTCAACAGTGCACAGGAGTTTTGAGTTATCTTTATTTTTTCATTGATCGACCTGAATTTCTGTTGTGTGCATGAGCTTATGGAACTCCCTTATGGTGAGTCTCACTGCTCTGCATGCTTTACCACGTTACTTCGGTTTGTCTGACAAGTTCATGTGGTTTCTAAATTGTATTCCACGACGTAGACATGCCTTGAGCATGATTATAAGTCTCTTGTAGCCATAGAATAAGCTGGTTGACTTCATGCAGTGTACATCAAAAGCACCTCATTCATAAAATAGAAAGAATACAAAAATTGGCAGTTAGATTTGTATATTCAGACTTCTCGAGGCAATCCAGTTCTGCAGGTTTGCTCGCAAGGGCAAACTTAAAACATCTTTCGCAACGCAGATTTATCTCGCGACTAAAATTCCTTACCAATTATATAATGGTCAATTCCGCATATCCCGATCTCATTACCTGCTAGACCCGCCTAAACATTCATCGCGACTCAACCATTCTAAAGCTATCCACCAACCTTTCAGTCGTGTTAACGCTCACAAACATTTCCTTTTTCCGTCAGCAATCCACCATTAGAATAGTCTAGATAACAATATTGTGTGCTGTAACACCATTCAATCATTTATTAACATAATACAGTGTGTCCAATTTGAATTATGAGCTGTCATGTGGTATCTGCTTTCTTGTTATTCCGTTATGTATTTTTTTTATACTTAGCATGTATTTTCTTGTCTCCACTCCTGCATGGGCCGTCAAAAGAATGCAGTATGTTCAAATAAAAAAAACGTAGAAGCACCACTGACAATGAGGAATTATGCCTGAAGTGGGTATGAGCCACAGTTAATAGCTGAACAAAAACAAACTTTTCTAATGGGTTGTAGCATTGGAGGACCCGCTTGTTACGCTATTCGCATTGTGCGACGACTGCTTGTCCTTTTGATGTTCTAAAACGCTTTATAAGTCGTATTAACGCGACTGCTTGCCCAACATCAAGTCTGCCTAAGGCACGTTTCCCAACAAGTCCCAAGCATCGCTTGCTCCTAGATTACTGAATATTTTTCAAATGAATTATGACATGCATACACTCCCACAATCCTTTTGCAAAAGTCACACTGTGTTAATACCGAAAACAACTGACAAGGAAAAACTTCGCTTCGTAGAGGGCTACAGACCAATATCGCTGTCAAACGTGGGCTACAAAATTTTCGCAAAAGTATTAGCAAATAGGTTGCAATTTGCTATGTCGAGCCTCATTGGGTCTCATCAGACATGTGGGATCAGTGGTCGACCCATACAAACCAATATGCATGTCACTCGAATAGTGCTTCAATGCTGTCATGGTTTTCAAAAACATCTTGCAATGCTACAGGTAGACCTTGCAAAAGCTTTTGATCGTGTTCGTCATTTTTTTCCTTTTTTCTCCTCTCGAACAAGCCAATGTTGGCCAGGTTGTCCTTAAAGGCGTTAAGCTAGTCTATAATGAATGCTCAACTCGTATGATAGTTAATGATCAGCTCTCCAAGCCTGTTTACATTCGCTATTGTGTAAAACAGGAATGCCTGATGTCACCTCTCCTATTTACACTTTATCTAGAACCACTGTGCTTAAGCATAATACAATCGTGTTGCATTCGTGGCTTCAGTATGTTAGGCAGTGAGGTTAAAGTATTAACTTATGCAGACGATGTCGCATTCTTTTGCACAGATAATCCATGTGTCGAAAATGTGGTATGTACTATTGAAAAGTTTGGCGTAGTATCAGGAGCTCGTTTAAATGCCTCTAAAAGTTTAGGACTGTTGCTTGGCTTGTGGGGTAGCACTTCAAACCACTTTGCAGAGACTAATTGGACAAGAACTTTTCCAGCATACCTCGGTTTACCATTGCATGCATATAGATTCAGTGCGCATTACTGGAAGGAATGCGTCCCTAAGCTTGAACGACATGCCCAGACATTTATTCCCTATCGACTTTCAATCTTTGGGAGAGCTGAAGCTTGCAATACTTTTTAGCAACAAAGCTCTACTATGTATTGCAACTTATTCATTGCGCAAGATTCTATATACAACGCTTTCATCGGATTTTCGCTACTTTCATATGGTCTTCGACTTTTGAGCCCATGCGTCGTGATAATATATTCAAGCCAGTTAGTGAGGGTGGGTTAGGATTAAAACACCTTTCTATGGCAAATAGTGTCACTATTATTCTTTTTTTTTGGCAAATAGTCTCACAATTCTCATTCTGTAATCCGTTTCTTCTTGCAGGTTACAGTTGTTGATTACTTACCAGATTTAATTGTTTCATCAAACTTCTCCGAACGTTGCTAAGGCACGTTGCCGGGCTAGTTGGTTGGGATTCATCATTTTCACTGGTATAGCGCACCACGACAAGGACACACACAAAGGAGAGATTCACACACACACAGCGCTAACTTGCAACTAATGTTTTATTTGCGATCACACACGCTGTTTATACAACAGGAGACGGATAAAACATGGATAATGTCACGTCAAGAATACAGCACAGCCCATGCACGTGTCATCACTGATAGCGACAATCTACACTAGCTCGTCAAAGCGAAAATTCCAGATACTTCTTTTCTTTAGATGATAATGCTATGGAAGCCACACTCACACATTTTTCTTTCATTTTGTCTATTTCAAAAGCTTCAATAATTTCACGTGTGGTTCTGTCACGGGCCTTAAAGAGTATACGGGTGTTTTGGAACATAGGGACGCAACCGCACCTCTGACAGCGAAGGATAGCAAGGAAGGCGGGTGCGGATGTAGTGTTTTCTGCTCCCGAAAAGTTGCAAGGAATGTGCAAAAAGGTCAATGCAGAGAGTAGCGGGAAACAGGTTTGTAAGATTAAGCACCGGGAGAAATTTGTGAATTGTTGTTGTGGTGTTGTCTATAGCACTCCTCTGACTTGCGGTTGCGAATACATAGGCCAATCTGGAAGGTGTGTGAATGAAAGACTAAAGGAGCACAAGTACAATGTAGAAAGAGCTGTATGTGGTCATTTGGCCTTTCACTGTCAGAGGTGCGGTTGCGTCCCTATGTTCCAAAACACCCGTATACTCTTTAAGGCCCGTGACAGAACCACACGTGAAATTATTGAAGCTTTTGAAATAGACAAAATGAAAGAAAAATGTGTGAGTGTGGCTTCCATAGCATTATCATCTAAAGAAAAGAAGTATCTGGAATTTTCGCTTTGACGAGCTAGTGTAGATTGTCGCTATCAGTGATGACACGTGCATGGGCTGTGCTGTATTCTTGACGTGACATTATCCATGTTTTATCCGTCTCCTGTTGTATAAACAGCGTGTGTGATCGCAAATAAAACATTAGTTGCAAGTTAGCGCTGTGTGTGTGTGAATCTCTCCTTTGTGTGTGTCCTTGTCGTGGTGCGCTATACCAGTGAAAATGATGATTCTCCGAACGCCCATGCTTGTGGGGATTAATGCAGGAAGTTTACCTCGCAGTTCAGTTCCTTAAAGCTCACTTTTCTGTAGAATACCTGTACACAATATCGCGCAAGGTGCTGTATAAGGATCTACTGAGTACACTCTTCCCACTTCCGTTGTACCGCTCACTGTACTCTAATCTTCCAGGCCATGATGTGTTGAAGCGAGTGCGCAAAATGTACATTCCACCGAATTCAAAAACATTCTTCTATAAACTCCACTCTGAAACATTGGCGGTGAACACATGATTAAAAAGAAATGGTATTTTCATTCTGTCTGTTAACTGCCGTTTATGTGATGTGCCGGAAACGATTGAACATTGCTTTGTTAGCTGCAAAGATGCCATACTGTTTCGGGATGTCCTTCAGCGAGCACTAAAAAACGTTTCGTCATTAATTCTCACACGATACGCTATCTACTACCAGCAGCGCTTGATGAAGTACCATATGACATGTTTTTCCTCATGGGTATGCACAGCTTGTGGAAGACACGAATGCAAGACCGCAATGCAGAGCCCACCACATCTTCAAGCACTCACTTTATTCAAGTGACTATCCACCTCGAAAACATTCACGACGGGCTTGACTTTATACCGGACTGGTACTGCATCTTAGAGAACTGTTTGACCTCACCCCGTTTTTGTTTGCATAACACGATGTGAAGATCTCTCAATGTGAGGAACTCACGCTGTGTTAGCCATTAAGGGCTTATGAGTAACGCTTGAGTGCTTATTTTCGCGATTTGATCGTACTTTTGTTCGCTAGATTTGTCTTTATTGCGCAAATACTTTATTAAATACCATGCAAAAAAAACGGCGTGGCTCAATGGTAGAATACTGGGCTGTCACCCAATAGACCCACGTTCGAGCCTCACTGTGCCATTGTTACTACGTTTTTTGTTCTGATTTCGCGCGATGTGTTACACACACTGGCGGTGGTGGCAGCGGCGGTGGACAACTACGGCGCTGTGGGAGACCCGAGTGTTGATCTCATAACAGCTTTCATTTTATTATTTTGTCGATTGGCGTATACGACGCAGTACGAATAACATGCTTTATAATAATAATAATATCAAACTTTCCAATACTACGAAGAAAACTGCTTCGCTTAGCTAAAAATATCTGAAGTTTCACGTCCCAATGTCGTATACAGTGGAGGTCTCAAGAAAATTTTAATGTGCTCTTTAACGTGCACTGGCAGTGCACATTACACGAGCTTCTATCCCTCTGCCTCCATTGAAGAGCAACTGCCATGGCTGATATCGAACCCGCGACCTTTGTGTCAGCAGCCAAGAACCGACAACAAGAACCACTGCTCCACGGTTACCGACGGCTTCGCTAAGCTCTTGCGAACAAGGGTGGAGCCATGCGCTTGCATCACATAACCTATCGAAGTAACGCAACATAATGCACTGTTTTAATACTGCTCCCGCAACCATTGTCTTCATTATGGTTTACGGTCATTAAAATAGTACTAAACTGTGCCACTGCTGCTACTGTTGCCACCGCCACCACATCGTGCATAGGTGACTACTATGAGCAAGGAGGCACAAAATCAGACCACTATTTTTGGCGCCAGCATCTGCACTCTTGATTCAATGCCAATGGCACCCACGATAAAATTACTGCCACGTCTACTGAGGTTCATCGATTGGCTTGCCAAAGTAGCACACAATACACGGCACCGTCTGCCAATACGATATCGAGCCTTAATTTCTATTTGCGTCAAGGTTCGCAATCAGACGCTACGTAAGCGTCGTCGCCTGTCCATAACGGCCGTTATTGACCCGTCCGCCATCAATCGTCGTGGAACAACCGATAAAAAGTCGATCGCGCAATCGATTCGCGCCGCGGTTCCCTTAATCTCGCGCCGCCAGGAGAAGGCCACTCGCTGATAAGCAGCCGCAGCCAGTCGCGCTGATGGCCAGCGGCGCGCCGTCGTCCTCCACGTGCCCACTATCGCGTCGAGACGGACGGCCGTCTTGAAGCGTGCCGTATCCGCCAGTTCGGGGCCGATCTCGCCCGTTCGCGAGTGGCAGCAGTGACGTTGCGTTGCCGATATAGGATGCGACGCAGACGTCGCCGGGACGTCGCCTATCACGTCGATGTCGAGAAAACAACGCGTCGGGCGTGATCTCGACCACGTACACGCCGTAGAAATAACGCCTGTCACACAGAGAAGATGCAACACGTTTTTCTTTTACGAACTCTTAGATTGATAGAATTACGGCTTCATCCCGGCTGCGGCGGCTGCATTTCCGATGGAGGCGGAAATGTTGTAGGCCCGTGTACTCAGATTTGTGTGCACGTTAAAGAACCCCAGGTGGTCGAAATTTCCGGAGCCCTCCACTACGGCGTCTCTCATAATCATATGGTGGTTTTGGGACGTTAAACCCCACATATCAATCAGAATTACGGCTTCAGATGAAGTCTTATCACTTCGCAGTTTTGCAACATACAGCTAAATATTTGTATACAAGTAGTTTTTGCAAAACGTTCCACGTCATAATGCGACTGTTGAAGAGGGGAATCGGACCCCACCTTCAAGCTCAGAAGCGCAACGCTATATCACACTTAAGGCTTTGCGGAAGGTCTCTCACGGCTCGTTTATCAATCATATTCTTCTTCATTTTCCTATCCTCACAAGTGTACTCAACAAAAAAAAAAACGGAGGTCACACAGACTCACTCGAGAATTACATTTCCCGTTTAAGGCGCACTTGGACTTACCTGACTCACTCAAACTCAGACTAACTAAAATTTTACTCACCTGGACTCTCTCAGGTTTACGGAGTTACTCCACTCATGACTTGTGAGTTTGCCAACCTATGTTCACGAGACAGCGGTCTCCCCATCGCGCTGCTGTTCCACGCAACTTCCGTGACATTGCATTCATCTGCACTCGCGTGATCATTATTAGCCCCGGCATTCGTTCCTGCCTTCACTGTTCTTCTTGGGCAGCAGTCCTTGTCTGAGGCCCACAACTCTGTTGCTCCGTCGTGAGTTTTCGAAATTGATGCTAATATCAGTAATACATTCTTCGGAATGGGATTTTCTATGCGGTACAGAAATAGAAATTCAAGGCCAAGCGTTGTTTTGTGCAGTTGGGGATTAAAACGTGAGCAAGCAACGTACACATAGTACGTCCACTTTGTGCGCCATATTCTTGAGAATCTTTCTTAGCTTATTTCTTTCGCTTTCCCACTCTTCCAATTTGTCCTCACTTTCGATTTTTATCTCTATGAATATGCACAACACTTCGGCGGTGACACCTGCACAGGCCCCCATACCCACCCTCAATAAACACCTTTGTCAGTAATAAGGTTGCTGACAAAATAATTGATGCTGTCTTTCTTTCGCAGTCTATTCAGCAAGAGAAAACATTCATGTCAGCCATCAAGTTGCCGGAGAGTGAAAGATGGAGGAGGATCGGTTTTTCAAATTCGAAATTTATTTTAGGCGAAAATTAAATGAAGTACAACTTCGCCAAGGGGGCCAACGAAAAGGCATAAAAGCCTCACAAGTCACCTGGCCCTTGTATACCCCAAGATCCTACCAAAATGAAGCAATCCGCAGTATAAAACGAACATTGAATAAGAAAATAAGCATAAAGGAATATTGCTAAATGTAGGTCACGTGTGTATATGAAAGCAAAAACTACCGTATTGTCCCAAGATATGCCATCAATAAGTAGCTCTTGTGACTAAGAAATGAAACGCAGTTTGAAAAACCCATCACAACGTGATTGTGTTTTTATACGACAAAAATTAAGATTTTCGAGACATGAGCTTTCAATTTTTAAGATTTCCAAACAACAAATCTTTTGATTTCACTTTACAATCCTTCTTTGATAGAAATGTTATACTGCCATGGTTCTACGGGAATGATAGATAATAGCACATCATATTACCGCAGGTGGTCGAAATTGCCGAAGCCCTCCACTACGGCGTATCTCATAATCATATGATGGTTTTGGGACGTTAAACCTGGCATACCAATCAAAATCATCATATTATATTACCTACTGCTTGGCGACGGATTAAATAAGCAGCGGGTATTCCATGCCTCGCGAGCAGCGGTGTCCGTTCAGAAAAAACGGCTGCATTACTCTCAGGCAGCGCAGTATCCTACAGTATGGTGAGTTGCATTCACTTCCTAGCTGTCCGCATGGACACCTTTATTATTTTGAAGCTTCGAGCTGCACAGAAACATACATTGGGTAGAGGAAGCACATCCATGCATGACAGTATAAGCGTCTTTTTTTCTTGCAGAAAAGAAATTTGTTGTTGTCTGTGCAGCGTGAGAGCCGTTATCTCACATGTTTTTACCCAAACACCATTTGTTATCGTTCCGTTAGCACAACGAAAACAAAACAAAAAAAGACCTCGGCTGTTTTGATGCAATTAGGAAAACATTGTGATCTCGAGAAGCCTTATCAAGGTCGCCGCTGACGCGCGCCGTGCCAAGGTCGCGCGCCACTTATCTCGGCCTGCTCGAATGTGCTAGAAGCATCTGGCCGGTTATATCGTGCTCCCTACAATCAAACTATATTTCAGCCGTTCTTTTTCGCAGTCAATCTTTTACGCAATATTCATAAACAATGATAGAGAGAGTTAGCATTCCCACGCACACGGCGCTTTACCTGAGGCGGCACAAACTTTGCCCAATACATTAACCATACATGAGAGGTGTGCGCTAAGACGAAACTTAATACCCCCCCCCCTCCCCCCTCATGTGGACCCTGCGCACGTTTATGTACGTCACCACGTAGTAATGTAGTAACGAAGCTAATAGCAATGCGCAAAACACTGTCACTTCAAGTGTGAGCATAGCTGTCGCTACACACATGTCGTTGCTGTTGCTTCATCCTTTGAGCGAAACTGCAATGTTTCTTCGGCTGTTGATAGTATTGCCGCTATGACCGTCGTTTTAACGTGGTTATCGTCGTTATTCATGGCAGAGCATGCTTTGGTGTGTTGGTAATCCATTTTACTATTTTAGCGCACTCGTCAACAAAACAGAAGGTATAGAAGCGCGATGTCCTGTGTCGGCAGCATTTCATTTTGGAGGTTAAATATCCGTCAGCCATTGCGGCTTGGTAAGGGGGAGTGCTGCTCTACATTGGATGGAGGCAAGTGGTAGAGTGTGGTTTGAGGGGCTTTCGCAATATTCTGTAATAATCTGTAAGTTTCAGTAATCTCGTGGGAGCTGTAATCCGTTTTTGTTTAGAAGTGCGCAAAAAAAGTAAAGTTTTGGTCTTTTTCCTTTATTCGTCTTTTTTTTTTTGTTGCGGTTGCCATAGAAACAGTTGATTGCAGTTTAACAGCAGTGCTCTCAAGCGAAGCCATCCTTATGAGAAATAATTAACGGTCACATTAGAGCACATTACTTTCCCAGACGTCGGTTGGAGGGTAGAGCAAATAGATGAAGTACCTTCACGTGTAGACATCCAAGGTTAGAAACCTGCGCATTGCGAAGAAGTATGAAGTGTAGGAGCTGTCAGCTAAACACAGACGTTAAGGGCACATCATAAAAGAGGGTACGGTGCGCACAGCCGCACAAACTGCTATTATAAACTAAAAGGATATGAATCGCAGCTTAGAAGAAAGAAGGCACAAAAGCTTATCTGCGCCTCCGTAGGTATTCCAGCACCACCTATCAATGCGCACACGCGGGGGGTCTACGCGGAAGAACTGTTCAGACATTTGATTTCTTCGTTACGTAAATTATTCGAAGGTTGGATCACGCATGCGCTTCTAGTACTACCAATACGCCAGCCATCAAGCAACAGGCACGTTCCTTTATTTTGTAGAATGCTGTGCATTTGTAGATTTGCCTGCATTTACTATCGCTCACGACTATGTGAAGAACGATGACATGGGGAGCATCTATTTAACGATCTCTTATGCTCCATTAGTTTTCAATTAACACAAGGGCCCGTCTGTAGCACTGCCTGCAAGGAATCATACATTCTGCAGCAGTTCCGCAGCCAGCACAGCTTGTAAAGTATACACTGGCTGTATATGAGCATACAGATCACGCTGCCCCGAAAAAGCGCTACCGCAGCTGCACACCAACTCCACGCATCGGAATCTCGACCGTAAACTGTAATAGTCTTAAGCAGTTTTGGTGAGGTAAAGGCTCAGCGTGGACGGCGCCTTGCGCTGCGTGACATGATTCGTGCGACAGACAAAGGAGCAAGGTGAAAGCCTCAAAACATATTTACACCCCCCAGATCCCGACTTGGGAAGGCAGCAGGCAGGCGGTGCTGATACAGCGTCGCGACTTCTATAGAGGGCTATCAAGTGCAATATTGCTTGAGCATAGGTGAGCAGAAAATGGCAATCTCGCCACGATAGCGTCTTCCAGGTAATGTACTCGAGAACGCTGAGCACCCGAGCTAAGCAAATAACGGAAGCGATAGCCGCTGGGTTGCATCGGTAGAATGAAAAAAAAAAAGGAAATGCGATAGAGTGCTAATCACAGTCGACGTCTGTCCCGTATTATAGATTGCAAGGGTTTTGGCTCAAGTAATGTCAGAAAGTCATTGCGCTTAAGTAGGGTTCCTTAGATCTTTCGATTCCCGGTCATGTGGCAATTACGCTGTATGATATCAGGGTCATCCATTGGCAGTGAAAAATCCATCATTACTGCCGGCAAATAAAATTCGCAAGAGTATAGTGTATAGGGTGGCACCTGGTGGCACTTCGATTACAATCTTAGCTTTGGGGGCCGTTAAAATTGTACGCCATAGTCACAAGCAATGTGCTCAGCAGTCTACTAACGACGCGTTCAAGTCATGATTTAGTCTTGCTCCGCTGTCAGCGAAATGATATAGCCCTTGTACGCCACAGAAAAAGGCCTTGCAAGCGCTACTGCGCTATATATTTGAGATCGACCAGCCTTTCTGAACGGTTGTAGCCAGAACGCCCTTCCTGTGTGCGTCTTTGTTTTCTCCGGAGTATACTGTGCGTTTCTCTCTCTCTCTCTCTCTCTCTCTCTCTCTCTCTCTCTCTCTCTCTCTCTCTCTCTCTCTCTCTCTCTCTCCACCCTCTTTCTTGCCCCTAATTTCCCATGCCCCGTGTGGGGTAGCAAACCGGATGCCAATATCAGGTTTATCTCAGAGCCTTCCTTTTCTCTCTCTCTCTCTCCCTCTGAGACAGCCCATAACGAACGATTTCACGTGCACGTGGGCCAGTCCTAAATAAATATGGTTAGTTACGTTTTCATCAGCCTTAAAGCGAAGGTGCACAGAACGATATTCCACGTGTCTTGACGCTTCCAACACGTGTTGCGCAGCCCTCACACACTTCTGGGAACCGCCCCCAGAAGGAACACATGCAGCGAAAGTGATAAAGGCAAAAAAATAATAAAACCGACGCCAGAGAAGCGCTTGGAAGCATTGACGTGGAAGTATTGATCGGATCCCTTTTCTCACGCGCCACACGCTTGGCGTTTTTTTTTTTTTTTTTTTTTTCAGAATGATCGTTCCTTGCCGCATCAATTTCCGCCGCCACCGCTTCAGCTTTCGAAACTTGGAAAGCGAACACTCCGCGTTTGTGGGATGAAAGAGATTCGTGCGAAGGCGGATGTTCAACGAACACGTGTACCGCAGAAGACACGAGGAGAGGAACGACAAAAAAATTGCCCGCAGCTTCCCTCGGGGGAACACTGAGGAGGATGCGGAGCATATAATTGGTTAACGGGGTGTTAAAGTGCGACTTACTTGGGTCGATGGCTAAATTGGTTAACGTGGTTGTGAAATGGGGTGTTAAATTGCGACTTACTTGGGTCGATGGCTAAATTGGTTAACGCGGTTGTAGGAGGGGGTGTTAAATGAGTGAACACGTACACACGTATGCGAAAGGGCGGCGCTGGTCGAAGGGACGTCGATCATTGTGTTTGTGGATTCGTTGGAATTCATTTCACCGCGACCTTGGACGTCGACGCGCCGTACAAACCAACCGACGAGCGGCAACTGAGCGAGCGAGCGCCGACCTTGAGTATATATACAGCTCGACGGCGCATGCACTGTCAGCTGTTGAATGTTCTCGAAGCGCGACGCCACATGCGCGTCCACTGGAGAATCAGGAGAATTGTAGATGTCGAACGCCGTGTGTAGAGGAGGAAGGGTGCACAGATGGTGGAGGAGTGAAGCACGCGCGGTGTGTAGAGGAGGAAGGGATGCACAGATGGTGGAAGAGTGGGCGACGGCGCATGCGCGCGCGTCAGCTGTCGAATGTTCGAGAAGCGGTGCGGACGGCGCGGACGGCGCGGACGGCGCACTACAAGGCGCGAGTATAAGATGCTCCGCATCTAAAAAAAAACTGCCAGAATCCATGGCACATTTGGCCAGCAAAACAACAGTTCTCTGATAGAGAGCTACACTTGTTCAGATGGTCGATCGTTTAGCTCAAGTTTATTGAACTCAGGCTGAACAAACCAGTCTTTATCTATACATACAGTAGACTTGAAATATAAGAACAGTTTAGTACGAACATATACTGAAGGAGGCCAAACGGAGTGCAAGCTTCCGACTGTTCCAAATGTACGAATACTGTGTTACAATTACATGTATGTGCAATGATGTACGTAGCATGCCACAAAAAATTAATTCATGCAATAGTCCAGTTACAGGCTACTAAAAAAAACCATACTTTCTGCTAGCTAGAGTAACACTGATGTATCGCTAATACCTGACGACCCTCAGGTCTTCATGTTAAAGGCATACAACAATTTTTATGGCCAACAGTGTAATTCTTCACGGACTAGTCCGTAAAAAAAAAAAAAAGCCCAGTCTAGAGACGTGCTCTCGTGGTGTACATTTCGAACAACACTTGTCTAGTGCGGCCTATAAATCGGCTGGATCGGCCGCCGTTTTTACCAAACGTATGCCGAAACCGCCACCTGTCATGATGTCACACTATTTGGCACGTGCGCTACCAAGCATCCAGAGTGTATGTGTGATGCGGCACATAATCGATGAATGCTTATGCTAAAATACAAGCATAAACAGAAGCTTGCAGTTACAGTAAGGTGGCAGCTGCGGACGGCGCCAGCGTTTTGCTGGCTGCTCTAATGCTCCAGAAAAATGTAATTCAGACCACTCTCGTGGAATGCTATACAGCTATTCCAAGAGATAGGCTGTGGCAGTTGGGCTTGCATAACGAGATAAGGCAAACGTTGGCGGAGAAGTTATTGAATGGACTTTTTTTGTTGTTGCTGCTGTTGAAGCCAACTTAGACGTAAATACACATTTGCACGAGTCCCCGCTGTTGTCTTTCTCAGGTATGTTTCCTCAGAAAAGTTTGAGCACTCTTCTTTTAAAGCATTGTTATTCTTTACGTCTCCTATAATTACCTCATGGATGAATTATGGCCCAAGAAGTACTGGAGATCTCGGCTGAATATTTGGTTGAATGGACTGACGATATTTGAGTATTTTCGATTGTATTTAATTCAGCACTTTAGGTCCAGGCACAATTTTCAATTTCATGGAAACGTGACCTCACGGGTATATCTTCTGTGCTTTATTCAGAGTAACAGTGCAACCTTTGACTTTCGTGCCCTCTTCTGCACAATATACTACGAGTGTTCTTACTTTTAAAAGTGTTAAACAACTCTCAAACTAAAAGAAAAAAAAAGGCCTAGGAGGAACAAGCTCTTCGAGATGGCGGAGACACACTGGCTTGATTATTGTACCCTTCCAGGCGGCGTAGTAAAATGACGCTTTATTTCGATAGCAATTACATGGCTACTCTCGGCTGGATTTTGCCGCCGGCGACAGCGTCACCGTCGCTCACCGTATATGTATACGTATGTATATCATGAAAACGCAAGAAAAAAATTCCAGAAAAAGACTCCGGCACGCAGACTCGAAGGTGGAACCTTTGAAACGTGAGTGCGAGGAGTTAACAACTGAGTCACGGAGAAGCACGTCCCCCAACGTTCAAACGCCAAGCTATTTATATCTACCACTTACCGCTGGTGTCAGGCATCTCGGGGGGGGGGGGGGGGGTACAATCGTGCTTTCAGCATTACCAGCAATATGGCGAAGTGAGTGCCACATCGTCACGACGCGGCGGCGCACGCTCTCGTCTCACACGCGTACTTTGCCCTGCGAAGAAGAGGTTATCTCGCGGTGGGCAGGAACGTACGTCTTGGCTGGATTTGGGCTTTCGCCGGAAGAATTATATTTACGTTACCCGGCGCACAAAGGTCACTACAATCGTTGCACAGTCTCCGTTTGCGAAAAGAGTGCGCTTTTCAGACACAGTGAAGTTACAACTGAGACTTCGCATTGATCTGTACATTCGCATTGATCTGTACTGTGAATTCACAGTTACAACTGTGAATTCGCATTGATCTGTACCAGTGAGTACGTTTCGTGCGTGAGAAACGTGGGCCACGTTTCGATCTGCTTGTCATTCTGCGCGTGACCTTCCAATTTCTTGCTATCCCGTTCATTGCTTCACCTTCGCGGCAAAGCTGTGACTTTTTATTATGCACTATGTTATACGATTCTGAATGGTCCGGACATTTCAGTGGTTCATTACATCTCAAAAGTCTAAAACCGATAAAAGTCAATACATTAGAAATTCTTCAAGTCTGCAAAGACATAGCTGTCAGTACAGAGGTGATCCATTTACTACGCGAGTGTAAAGAAAAAGTCAATGGAATTAATGATCGCCAACGTAAGAAACGCATGCGTCATCAAAATCGGGCTGATATATTCTTGGTGCATTATGCACCACCCCTCAATTACATATCAGAATGAACATAATTGGTGCGAGTGTATGCACCATTATCAGTCCATAAATTGAGCAAGGAAGCAGGCTTCTCGAAAAGACGCATAATTTCGTGAGCTAAAAACGTTCTTCCGAAAGTAGACAGACCTCATTTGCATCACACGCAGTGAGTATTCGCTCTCATCGAAAAAAAGAGAAAAATGAGTCGCTTAGGTTTTCGCGTCATCGAGTCTTTCCAACAAAAAAATATACTGACACCCACTGTCACGACCAGAAAAAAAATCCCAATTAAAATTTCTCGCAATGCCCGCCTAAGTATCCCTCACGTTCTTCTAACGCCTTTTGACGTAGCAAGTATTCATTAGCTCTGATGGTTTATTCCTGCATTGTCATCCACCTCTGGAACGGACCTTTGAATGCAGCATGCATTTTTCACCGCATCCAGTCACAGTAAAATTTCGCTGCAAAAGCGAGGTTTCCTCGCTGTAGAGAGAGAGAAAGAGAATTGGAGAGAACTTGAGGATAAAACAAGAAGCTTAAGTGGGCTACATTTGGGTTGCTAAAAAATGAGGTGGGGGGGAGGAAATGGGAGGAGAAGGAAGCGAGAGAAATGCACAAACACAAAAGCATCCATTGCGCACACGCAATCTATCAAGGAGCTAAGCCGTCTTTAGAAAGTGCAAATAAAAGCTTTTAATTCAGTGCTTCTATGTACTGTGATCTACTTTGTGACGGTGCCAATTCATACAACATGGCATACCGCTAAGATAGCTAAACGCGTTCCGTGTTATAGTCGTTAAGTACACAAGCCCTAAAACATTTTTAAAAAGTATATTTATTCAAAAGTCTAAACTAGTAATTAACGAAGAGATGGTGGAGAATGGAGGTCGGTATTAAGAACTGAAAGCTGGGAGTGTATTGCATAGGCTAAAAGGCACAAGAATTATGGTGGCGGCGACCGCTTGAATTACACTGCAGTACCACTGTAAGCTATAGTGTAAGGCTCTGTAATCAAGCGGCGGCGTACGTACAGGCAAGCCAAAAAATAAACAAGAATGCAAATAAACTGATTACACAATGAAAACACCGACTTTCAACGAAACAGCAACGGGACCTCGTTTCGTTTTAAGAAAACCCCAGTGCTAGATTGTTTTTTGAGCTAGTATCCTAGATGAGAAATGTAGACCAGACCAGACTAATGCAGTGAGGTCATTGGCGAATGCCCCGCTTCAAGTGTAGAGACCACAGCGTAAGATACGCGCACGTGCAGACACGGAGAAGAGAAGTAGAAAGAGGAATGTTTACAACGAAAAAGGTCAATTGTGGGCGAGACTACCGGGAGGGGCTGGGTAAACTGAGGGAGGTGAGGTAATCGAAGGTCACGCGCGGCAGCGCTTTTGTTCATGAAACTGCAAGTAGGGACGTGTTTTTACTCCACGATATCGTGGCGACGCAACTTTACACGAGTACATGTGTGTGAGACGCTTTCGACGACTGTTTACGGTCTCTCAATTTGCTCTACGCGACCATTCACCCATGGAACGCGTACGGAAGTGTCTTGTATTCGTTGCAAGATTTCAAGCGAGGGAAAAACCCGAGGTGCAAGCCATAACTGGCACTAGTTTTATCAAGGCGGAACTGTTCGGTTGCCGAATACGGCCAACGCAAAGCTTCAAAAACGCTTGCAGAGAGCGTGTTATCAACTCGCCCAGCCTACAAAGCCGACAGTCGCAGCAAGACAAGGCCTCGCTTATCATTCCCGAGCGCCGGCGCCGTCTGGACGCTGGACTGGCCCGACGCGAGCTTATCGTCGCGAACGTTATCGTTGTCCCTCGTGGTGCCCTATCTGCCAGTCGCGACTTCACACGTACAAACCACGTGGTTTGCTTTGTCCTCGGACTGTCTCGAAACGAAGTGGCCCCGTCGCGGAGAACCAAATCCAGACAGATAAGGTGTCTTATCAGTCGTCTTATCTGTCTGTAGCGATCGGAAACCAGACAGGCCGATTGCGCCATGTCGCGGCCCGAATCGTTTAAAAAGCGAGGTCGCCGAACACTGCGGCATCAGACGACTACTGCTCTCCCTGAGAAAGCATCTCGTCAGCCTTTCTTGCTCCAGTCAACCGAGACTCCTTCCAAGCTTCTGGCATGGCATTCATGATTCCCATCGTCAAGAAGGACTTCGAGCTGTACCTTAGTCACAGCTCATCCTCCAAGTCCTCCTCGGCCTGCAGCACGTCTTCGGGCAGCTCCGGCCACCTGAGCCTGTCAAGCTCGCCTCCAAGCAAGTGTTCGAGCCGCCAGTCCAGCCGCCCGGCCTCCCGTTGTATGGACAATGTTGCCATACCTTCCAGTTCCTCGAAGTTTGGGACCATCCTGAACCAGGCAGCCAGTAAGCGATCGGGCCGCTCAGCCAGATGAGCCCTTGCAACACGTTTATTGTAAGGGCTCTTCTGATGATCTGCACCAGGGTTCCCGAGCTCGGACCCGGGCTGTCCACCAACGGATTGAGGTTGGACGCTACGAATTAGAACGAAGGCAAGAGAACTTCTACTCCACAGCCTTCACTGACTCCACAGGCTGGATGGCCAACCAAAGGCTCCGCAAGCTCCACTGCTAGTACCACGCTTCGCAAGGCGTCCGTATTCATCGAAAAACTGAGGCCTGCTGACGTCCACCATTGCACTCCACCTGCAGCGGACACTGTGGCCACTCTGTATAGATGTGTAGACCACATAGAGCGACAATGCTTCATACTCAGGCATCCACCACCAAGATGTACTGAATAAACACGCTCTCAAAGAAAGAAACAATGGCCTTCTTTGTTTATTGGTGCTGAACATCCACAAGGTTCCTCAATGGTCGACCCATGATGGTCAACACATAATGGTATAATGCTGCCAGCCACATTAGCCTTTATTGTCGACTTCTTCTTTCCCATCAACTACTTACAAAAACAACACAATTTCGTGATTGCTGTAATCGCGGTAATGGCTGCAAATAGGTGCTCGGTAAATCACAAGTGCAAACATGCTAAGAATATAAACCGTGAACGACTAACTTCCCTACTGAAACGTTCCGTATGCGATGTCCAATAATTCCGTATGTTTCCGTAAGAATCTCACAGAACTATATGAAAAATATGTAGGAAAAATATGTATTCTTTGTGGAAACATATGGAATTATTGGACTCGCCATACGGAACGTTTCAGTAGGGTTAGGGGGCCGACAACTTGCTCGGTACTGAAGCCACAGTAGCGCAAATGAACGCGGACACAGGATATGAGAGGGCACCACGGGTGCAAAGTGATGACGCAATGTAGCACACTTCTGATGCCACTGTGTAGCACACCTTTACAAAAAAATAGGAACATAAATTAGAGACCATCATGAGCACAAACTGCAGCAGGCGTTTTCGCTCATTCGCTTAAGTCCGGCGCAGTGTTCGATTTGTGATTCACGACACCTCCGATGGCTGCGAACCTGTTTGCAAACATTTCCGCAGTAGGTGTACAACGCGTGAACTTAGTGATGATTCACTGACGACGCGTGCTGATGACCCGTACTACGTAACCGTGTATCACTGCTCCTTTCCTGACTCGCTAAGCTTACGTTTACAGCAGCATACTTTCCGGCGTGTAACCTATAGAGTAAACCAAACGCAGCTTTTTTTTTTTCTAAGTTAAGACGCTGGATTTGGAAGTAAGGGCTTAGGCAGAAATGTTTTTCGGAGGGGAGAGGGGTTTCTGCTTTTAGAAATGGTCATTTTTCGCTCGTGTGCCATGGTGAAAAAAATTTAGGTGGGAGAGGGGGTGGGGTGCTACATCGAGGTTGCGCTACTGCTTAGAAATATATGAACATATAGCAGCCATTCCCAAGCCTCCTGGACGTACGTATTGTCGACCTCTTCTTGATTTCTCCTGCTTTTCCCCCCTCTTCTTCGTGTATGCCACTTCTACGTTATTTCGCGAACATAGGCGTGCTTGGGGTTCTCCAATAGAGAAAGAGGGGGGAGGGGGAGGCAAAGCTTTACTGCAGCGCCCCCACTTCTTCGTCTTATTAGCATCATGAGTAGCTTGTATATTATGTCGAAATAACTAAGACAATTACATAATTGCAGCAAACGAAGAACTTTAACACGAACGCATATGGTCGCGCATCAATCTATGGATTCGTTAACTTCTTTTTGTCTGCGTATTCTTTGCTGTTGATATTTATTCCTTGTGTACTTAGTGCTTTGTTTCTTTGTTTGATGTGTGCGTACGTACATATGTACGCATATTTTAGGGGAATGGGCAGTTGAAATCTCCTTATCTGTGTGTTCGTATTGCCTTTCCTAAAATAACCTACACTCACACATGTGTGAAAGTATCAAGCAGCACTAACTAGCGACGCTGCACGTAAATGCTTCGCGATGTACTATCGATCAACTTAGTCTTATAACAATCTTACCAAAGATGGTTACAACTACATTTGAAAAGTTTACTTGTGGATAATTAAATGTGAGTTCTAACTTCACCAGAACACACCATACGACGCTCACACATCCAATCAAAGTAAGCAGTATTTGTGCTAATTACACCACGAGTGAACAACACTTTTATAAAAAGTACATCGGCATTTGCTCAATAAGCTTCCTTCATCCCCTTTAAAGGGCATCTAATCAAGCAATTTGCCTGCAATAACAAGCGTCACATGAAGAGAAAGTGCACATAATAAGTAATAACAAAAAGCGCGTAACCAAACAACCCCGAACCACACCTGCCGCAAAAAAACGCGCAAGGGCTGGCGGCTGGCGGCACCTTCCGGGAGATACAGGCACTCGCGATTGGGCGCCTGCTCGGTAGCCAAACTTACAGGGGGACAGACGAAGTAGGGCTTTTTGAGAATTAGACATGCCGCTAAGTAATTTTTTTAAATATCGTGGTGATTTCTCAAGGTCATACGGGCTAGCCAATGTCATCCTGCCTTTTTTGCAGCTTCAGCTGGGAAGCAGTTTTTGTTCTCCGTTGGATGATTTCGCGTAAATATCAATTTGGAGGGGTTTTATTATTCAAGGCTGCGCAGCAAGCCACACGAACGTCGCCATCATAAAGAACTCTCGTATAATTTCAATTATCCTGGTTTTGTTTTTGTTTTTTGTTTTTTACAACGCAGACCTTTTCTTGGGCAATACAAACGCGTTGTGGTTGTACGTCTTTGCACGCGCTATAAAGCAATGGTCTCACATTTCATTTGGTAATTCAAACAACTGCTTCTGTCTTTTATAATTTTTTACCACCTGTATTTTGTCTTGAAAACGGCAGAAATTTTGAAATTGTTCTCTGGGTTCTTTATTTGTTCTTTCTCTCTTTCTTTTAAGCGTTGAAAATGCGTCAGACATCAAGTACCCCTACTAAGCGCTCTATGTGTGATACTTCGGTGCTACAGATTGGTGCTACAAAGTGTACTATCAGTTTATTTGTTTCAATAGTGGGAAAAAAAAGAACAATTGGGACCACTTTAGTTTTACGGACTGACATAGTACAGCTGTAGTAATTTTACTTACAAGCGAGCGAGTACATTTATTATCACAATGAATCTACATACATCCTACAGATATAAATTTCACACTTTTAATTTGTTTGCTTTGTTTAACAATTTTTGAATCATTTGTATGCTTCTTCATACACATTCGCCATGGTACTACTGCACTGCATTTTAGATGTGATATGCAGTGAAGACACACTGCGCTAAGCCAAAAGCAATGTTAAGTTGTCATCGTGTTTTTTAACAGAGTTGCTCATTCCAGTCCTAAAATTTTTCGAGTCCACAGAAAACCACAGGTGGACATGCACGACAGGAATTGGGCAGGTCACACTGCTAATAGTAGCAGTAGCGACTGTAAAACGAAAACTCTGTTCAGTGAAGTGGATCATGCGAAACACGTGAAAAAGACCGAAAAAAAAAGATGGAAAGAAAAACAAATAAAGATTAGAGAAGTATGAAATAAAATACATATATGGGGACACAAAACAATCGAAAGAATGATAAAAATGTAGAGAAAGAGAAAGAAAGACACGAAAAAGATCTAAAAAAAGAACAGAGAGCAAGCCCCAAAGAGATACACAGAGGAAATAAATGATAGTAACAAACAGAGAGAAATAAATAAATGAAGAAAGACAAAAGAAGAGCAATTACAACAAGCATAACAAGAAAGAGAGAGAAAGAGAAGAAATCAATAAATAAAAATAAAAAATAAATGAAATAGGACCGCTATTCCTACTTCAGGCTTGACGCTAGTGCGAAGCTGTCATAACTTCTTTGTTCTAATATCCTCGAAGTACATGATTGTTTCGTCCATATTTATACAATACCTAAACGGGTGTCTATTCCTGTCAAGCACAGGCACGTCACACACGAGCCGCACACAACAGATCGCAAAATCCGAAGTGGGGCCTTTCACGTTTTATTCATCGGAACGTCTAGTCCGTTTATTCTCATTCAGCCGACGCCTGCAGTATATTTTATACAAAAGTTAGAGGGCACTTGAGCTTCGCCTTCAAGAGCAAAACGCGATAGCCTCATCGGACCCCGTTCGAATCGACTTCTCAATCGCTGGTCGGGCCTCGCTTCGGTTTTTGGGGGGGACACTTCAACCGTGCCGCGAGAAAACGAACGTCTGTACGCGTAGTGGCAGCCGTTTCAAACCACAAGTGCAGAATGCCGCAGCAGGTGCCGTTGGCAAGTGCCAACCACACGTGTGTCACGCATATCTGCACAGCTGTACACTCTGTTGAAGCTGTTACTGACAGTGACTATGTGCTTCGCCACGGGTGGGCCTTTCAAAAATCTACTCGTTGCGCAAATCACGTGTACTGACGCCCGATGTTATTCCATGCTTCTTTCAAGCAAGATCAGTATTAGCCTTTTCCAGAGGTCAGCAAAACTTATGGGCCTCACTCAGACTCGTTCATTAAAACACATTTAGCGCTTTGGACTCGCTCCGCCTCACATTCACCAAAATTTTTCAGAGACGGACTCGCGCTCACGAAAATTTTCTTCAACCGAACTCACTCGGAATAAAACTCACTAAAACATTACTCACCCGAACTCACTCAGACTCATGGCTCGGTCGGGTGCACGTTAAGGAACCCCAGGTGGTCGAAATTTCCGGAGCCCTCCACTACGGCGTCTCTCATAATCATGTAGTGGTTTTGGGACGTTAAACCCCACCAATCAATCTCATGGCTCGGTCTGAGTATGAGTGAGTTCTAGTGAGTCGACTCAAGAGTCTGTCAGTCTGGAATTAAATTTTTCAAACCTGGTGTCCATGCTCTTTAACGCCAATACCTCACGTCATCGGTGCTCTTCTTAGCGTAGATTGATATAGTACCTTCGAACACGAGTGAGTTATGAGTAAGCTCATTTTTCTTGGAAGAGATGAAAACCTAAGAACTTCTCCGGAAGGGGGAGATCAAGACGACCCTGTACCTAATTCGCGCATCTGATCAATAAATATTGAAATGGAGTATGAAGGGCACTGCTTTGGAATATGTGGGAGTAGTCGTGAGACCACGTAAGACTAATAGTAATGCTGAACAGTGCATAGATAGCGCCGTATGTCGGCAAAAGAAAATGGAACTCACTCAGACTGACTCAAGAAATATATCTTGCGCCTTGAACTCATTCGGAATCAGACTCACCAACATTTTCCTCGGCCAAACTCACTCGGGCTTACGCTCACGAAAATTACACTCACTCGGCTGACACTCACGAAAGCGTTCCTGGTCTGCACTCACTCAGACTCACGCCTCGATCTAAGTATGAGTGAGTCCGACTGAGCCAACTCATGAGTAAGTTCGCCGACCTACGGCCTTCTCCCACTATGCCCCACTGCGGTGGTCTAGTGGTTAACGTGCTCTACTGGTAAATCGAAGTTCGCGGGATCGAAATCCGGCTGCGGCGACTGCATTTTCGCTGGAGGCGAAGATGCTGCAGGCCCATGCGCTCATATTTGGGCGAGCGTTAAAGAACCCTAGCTGATCGTAATTTCCGGAGCTCTCCACTACGGCGTCTCTCATAATCATACGCTGGCTCTGGGGCGTTAAACCTCACATTTTAATCAACTTCTCCCACTATATGACATTCATAACTGTTTGCGCTCCCTCTCCCCACCCCCCCACCCCCTTTTTTTTTCTGCGAAGCAGCTTAAGGCAGTGGCGTCACTCTGTAGTACTATAGAACACCCGCTTTCCATGCGGAGGGTCTGGGTTCGATTCTCTGTTGAGGTGAATATTCTTTATTATAACGTCATTTCTATCAATTTCACTTTTTCAGCCACCGACAACGCTGATTTTTCACTGACAAGCAGCGACGCCGACGCGACACCGGAACTTCCGCAAAACGGGCTCTTTAACACTATCGCCATTATTCGGCATTATTGGAATGACCGAAAGGTCACAGGATCGAATCCCGGTCGCGGCGGCTGCATTTCCAAGGATGCGAAAATCTAAGGGACCGTGTATACATGAGTTTAGGGGCATCGCTCATAATTCTACTATAGTTTTCATTCGTAAACCTTCACTGACAATTATTATTATTAGTAGTATATGCTAAATTCGTCAAAATATCCTTATACTTGACACTGAACACCATGATGGGAGTAACCAGTAAAGTGAATGAGCTATAGGCATTGAATTCCACGAAAGATAGCCGCATAGCGCCAGCACGTTCGATTGGTTTGCCACGAAGTATGATGTCACGCTTTCCCTGCCGGCGCGGTACTTTTCCACCGGTAGGTCGATGTGCGAGCGTCGTTTTCCTCACGACCGACTCACGGGACGAAAGCACGACGGCCACCACGAGTCGATACTGCAGAGTCGATGAGAGCGAGACGTTCGCATGCGCTCACGTATATACGACAGGCTTTGTGCGTGCTCGGCATCGTTGAGCCGCCGCCACGCTGCGACCTTGACTGCGTTGTGTCTCCACAGTCGCAATCGATGCAGTAGCGGCAGTAATTTCGGCTTGTTGGTAATCCTTCCTCTTGAATAAAGCAGCCCATGCAAAACAAAAGCTATACGACGAAGAGAAAGCAACGTACAACAAGCGTAGACTACAGCTCTTGTTGCCTTCCTCTTCATACTGAAATCGAATGCATGATGTCGAATGCATTTTATTATTGCCATGGTATTCCAATTCTTAAATTTTAACCTACTTTATGTTCTTGGTCTGGAATTGCCTTTGTGTATCCTTGTTCGAACCCCCCCCCCCTTATGTAATACCCCGTCAGAGGCCCTCGAGGGAAAATAAATGATGATGTTATGAAGATCGTGTGTTAAATGTTTTGCGTAATTACTTAAACTAGTGCGTTTTTTTTGTAATGATGAGGACTGAATTTTCCCGTGTATGTAAAGTCATGCAGGATACCTGCCTTGCAGCGTTGGTCTAGTAGTTATGGCACTCGAGCGACCGCTAACCCGAAGGTCGCAGGATCAAAACCCGGCTGCAGCAGCTGTACTTTCGGTGGAGACGAAAATGTTGAGCCCCGTATGCTTAGATTTAGGTGCATGTTAAAAAAACACCAGGAGATCGAACCTCAGGCGTCCCTCATAATGAAATGATAGTCTTTGTACGTTAAACACCAGATAATACTTTCATTCAGAATATCTGAGGTTGAACGTCTACAGATGAAGTTATTTTACCCATTCAAATTTGCGTTCCAGTAATTGTGTACGTAGGTTTCTTGAGCTTTCACGTGGTGTTCGATAGTACTGTATTTGCATGTCTTATATTCGGCTGTATAAGAATTTGTATCCTATTATTATTATTATTATTATTATTATTATTATTATTATTATTATTATTATTATTATTATTATTATTATTATTATTATTATTATTATTATTATTATTATTATTATTATTATTATTATTATTATTATTATTATTATTATTATTATTATTATTATTATTATTATTATTTTACGGCATCTATTGTCTTCTGTTGTTGCATAATACACAATTAATTTTTTTTTTTTGCAGCGGGTACCAAACTAGGTACGTCAGCCGAAGCCTTAAGTACCCTCTGCGTGAGTTCAACTTAATGAAACTAGCAGATAGTCAAGCCAATAAACTATACCGGCATTATGCCTTCTATTTTTACTATAACGTAAATATGACGGCAATATAAAAAAATCACAGCATTTTCGCAAAAGCGAAGCAATGAACGCGATAGCACAAATTGGAAGGTCACGCACATAATGGAAAGCAGATCAAAATGTGCCCCACGTTTCTCACGCACAAATAACGTACGAATCGTACTCGTAGGTACAGATGAATGCCAATAAGCGTCTCAGTTGTTACCTCACTGTTTCCGCATACGGAGACTGTGCAACTAATGCAGTGACCTTTGTGCGTCCGGTAACTACAACCGAATCGTTCCGGTGAAAGCCAAAGGCCACCCAAGACGTACGATTCTCCCCACCACGAGATAAGAGCGCGCGAGTGAGCGTCCACTCTCACTCCGTGGAGCAAAGTACACGAGGGAGTGAGAGCGCGTGCTGCCAGATGTGGCGACGCGCTCTCATGACGTCATCTTGCTGGTAACGCGGAAAGCGTGATAATTACCCCCCGAGATGCCCAGTTACCAGCGGTGTGTGGTGAACATAAATAGCTTGGCGTTTGAACGTTGAAGAACGTGCTTCTCCGTGACTCAGTGCATGGTTAACGCCTCGCACTCGCGTTTCAGAGGTCCCAAGTTCGATTCCGCGCACCGGAGTCTTTTTCTGGATTTTTTTTTCTATGTTGCATTTTCATAATATAGATACGTACACAAATATGGAGAGCATGCAAACAGGCAAAACTGCTGGTGAGGATCAGGTAACATCAAATCTGCTGAAAGATGGAGGACACATTGTGTTAGAAAAACTAGCCACCCTGTTCACGAGGTGTCTCCTGACGGGAAGAGTACCAGAGGCTTGGAAAATGCTGACATCATCTTAAGACATAAGAAAGGAGATGCCGAGGACTTGAAGGATTACAGGTCGATCGGCATGCTCTTTGTATTATACACGCTATTTACAAAGGTATTTGCTAACAAAGTAAAGAAAGCATTCAATCAACCAAAGAAACAAGCAGGATGTAAGAATAGCAGACTGGGCTTGTTGGTTTAACATGTTAGCAGCTTAAGGCGCGAAAACGACACGGACGAAGAGAGACAGTACACTCCGTGTGTGTGTACTGTCTCTCTTCGTCCGTGTCGTTTTCGCGCCTTAAGCTGCTAACAAACAAGCAGGATTTCGAACAGACTACTCAACAATCTACCACATTCATACTATCAATCAAGTAATAGATAAATGCTCAGAATACAGCCAACCACTATACATAGCCTTCATAGATTACGAGAAGGCATTTGATTCAGTAGAAATATCAGCAGTCATCCAGACACTGCTGAATCAGGGCGTCGCTGAAGCATATATAAACATCCTGGAAGAAATCTACAGGGGATCAACAGCTACCACAGTGCTTCATAAAGAAAGCAATAGAATACCAATCGAGAAGGGTGTAAGGCAGGGGGATACAATCTTAAGACCCAATGTTATTTACCGCGTGCTTACAGGAGGTTTTCAGAGGCCTAGAAGGAGAACATTTAGGGATAAGAGGTAATGGAGAGTACCTTAGTAACCTGCGCTTCGCCGATGACAGTACATTGCTTAGTAACTCAGGGGACGAATCGCAACTCATTGTTACGGAGTTAGACAAGGAGAGCAGAAAGGTGGGTCTTAAAATTAATCTGCAGAAAACGGAAGTAATGTACACTAACCTCGGAAGAGAGCAGCGCTTCGAGATAAGTAATAGTGCACTTAAAGTTGTAAAAGGCTATGTCCATTTAGGGCAGGTAATAACCGCGGAGCCGAACCACGAGATTGAAGTAACAGGAAGAATAAGAATGGGGTGGAGCACATTTGGCAAGTATTCTCAAATTATGACAGGCAGAATGCCACTATCCTTCAAGAGGAAGGTATATAACAAGTGTATCCTGCCGGTACTTAGCTACGGAGCAGAAACCTGGAGACTTACAAAGAGGGTTCAGCTTAAATTGAGGACGACGCAGTGGGCAATGGAAAGAAAAACGGTAGGTGTAACCTTAAGAGACAAAAAGAGAACAGAGTGGATTAGGGAACAAACGGGGGTTAAGAATATAATAGTTGAAATCAAGGAGAGGAAATGGACATGGGCCGGGCGTGTAGCGCGTAGACAGGACAATCACTGATCATTAAGCGTAACTAACTGAACTCCCAGAGAAGGCAAGAGGGTTAGGGGGAGACAGAAGGTAAGGTGGGCAGATGAGATTAAGAAGTTTACGGGTATAAATTGGCAGCAACAAGCACAGAACCGAGTTAACTGGTGGCACATGGGAGAGGCCTTTGTCCTGGAGTGGACGTAGTCAGGCTGATGATGATGATGACATATACTATGTGTGACGGCGACGCCGACGCCGGCGACAAAATCCAGCCGAGTGTGTCCATATAATTCCTATCGCAATAAACAAATGAAAGTGGACGAAAAGACGACTTGACGCTGCCGAATCTATAGAGCCTTCGAGTAACACATCCGATGATCGACCATTTGAGAGAGCGATGGTCATCCTTTCGACCAATTCAATTTATTTAAATTTATATCCTAATTAGAACATTACAGTGATAACGCTCCTACACTTTTGTTGGCTTCATTTTCAGTTTGTTTCATTAGGTTGTGCACAGCAAAGGAAAAAAAGAACGAGTCTTTCATAAATGTCATTTACTTTGTTCTCTGTTCTTTTCTCTGTTCTTCTATAAAACGTTCTGTTATGACCTGCCCCTGGGCCGAAGAAGGAGCGGTCTACCCTGTTCCTCGAACAAGTCACCGAGTAGCTGCTGGCAGTCGTTGTGTATTGACCTTGATCAGACACCATGCATGTCTGGCGCCGTGAAATGTTCGACGATACGACCGCAATGGAACCCTCTTCACTTTTTTTGAAACGCTTAATTTCAAGCGAGGAGCTGTCTTACGCAGCTCGAAGTCCGACATTCAGGAGGCCATCCAGGAGTGGGCGGAGAGGGTAGAGGAGGACTATAATTCAAGTAGTTCCTCACCACCACACTCTGTCCCATTGCCCCCTTCCCTTTACCAAGAGATAAATAAAGTTGTTTATTCATTCAGGTCGCGACACGCTCCTTGAAGAGACAGCGGCGTCATATAGTGGATGAAAACCCGTCCCTGTAATTGCTTGGTAAGCTGCGAATATCTTGATGCCTCTGGTTGCCTGAGCGTGCGACCATAACATGTCAAGAAGGGACCAACTCAATTGGTGCCACAGGTGTAGTGTGGTGGCAACGCCCAAGTGACGCACGTTGACCCGGGCGGGTGTGGGAGTCACCTTCGATTCCTTCCCCCAGTGCAGGGTAGCAAACCAGACGTGCGTCTGGTTGATCACCCTGCCTTTCATTTCTTCCCTTTCTCCTCCTCTTCCATCGAAAGTGCTGTGTGTGCTGTGATTGGATAGCTATTTAGAGCCATTCCCCCTTCTACAAATTTGGGGAAAAGACACTTTTTATATTCAGCCCCTGTGGGCTCTTGTGAGGCGAAACGGTCGCCATGTAGCCCAAGATCGTCATGATGTATCAAAATCTACGTCGGGTGAAATGAAATGCTCGCCGTAAATACTGTAATTACACTTCAGTCAGGTTTCCCTATAGTCTCTTCATGCTGCGGCATCTTCCGACCGAGGCTCCCGACGTTCTTGAAAATGGCAGAACTGAAAATGTCGTGCTCTACTTCGGCTTTGCAATCCAAAAGGAACGTTCGGAACTATACTAAAATAATGCAGTACCGGTTGCGACACTATCTGGAGAACAGAAGGATTTAAGAAAAGGAAACGTCTTGATAAGAGATGTGTTGAGAAATGGGCCCCAAATAAAACGCATAATGAAGACACTAAAGGTTTAGGCAATTTTAGGTTGTTTGTGGCTGTGGTAGGAATAAGCACACACCTCAACTACTTTTGTGCAACATCCACCACGAAAGTTAAAGCATACGATAGCTAATCACGTTCCATTCGGAAGTCAAGCACATATGTCAACCAGCTATCGACCGCAAATTAACATACCCACTTGTCGTGCAAGCTGCGATGACAAACAAGTTAGACGATTTCAATACGCTCTCGTCCGATCCATAGCCGCAGCAACATGTGGTTTGACCCTGCCTATGATGGAGCTAAGCCGACACGAACAACCATCCTCAATTATATTAATTATTGTAGGGGTCTTGCGTGCCGAAACCACGATATGATTATGACGAACGCCACAGTGAGGGGCTCCAATAATTTCGATCACTTGGGGTTCTTTAGCGCACACCTGAATTTAAGCACACGGTCTTCTAGCCTTTCGACTGTCACCACCGGGATCGAGCCCGCAAACTTCATGTCTTTATTTATTTATTTATTTATTTATTTATTTATTTATTTATTTATTTATTTATTTATTTACAACATACTGGGGTCTTGAATAGACCAAGCAGGAGAGGCACAAAAAGTAAGTGAAAAACACACGTAAGCGTGATAGATGAATGATGCGCACAAAATACAGAATATAAGTACATTATACAGAGATATATAGATGAGCTTAAACACAGGTTAATACGACCTTCAGAACAACGGAGATGAGTATATCTCCCTATTATACATTCACCATTGCGATAAACAGTAAAGCAAGTCGAGTACAGACTACAGTACAGACAATATGGCTCCTGCTTGGTCTTTTCAAGGCCGCAGTATGTTGTAAATAAATAAAATTTAAAAAAAATGTCAGTAGTCTAGCCTGATGACCACTATAGACCACCGGGGCGGTTGACAAAAAACAAGCCTCAGCTACGCCACACGATTAATCGCCTCTTATGCATTGTCACTGCACAGCTACGACAGGTATAGGTTCGACGTTGACGTGGCTGCCGCAAGGGAACCACATGCCCGCTTTATAATCCTCTTGTCGGTGTCGCACGTTTCTGTACCAATGCAAACAAACGCATACAAACACACGGACGTATGTAAAGTCGTCACAACGGGACGAATGCTGTTCCGGTCGTAACATCCTGGCTTTACGCTGTACGTAGTGTCACGTATGCTATTGCTTTGGTGGAAAAACGTAAATGCAAGATGGGAAGTGGCAACATTTTGATTATCGGCACCGCTGACGGCAGCGAATCTGGCGAAGGGTTAGAGACTCAATATGTGTCCATCAGGTGACAATAAACGACATATGACGCCCGATGGCTACATGACCCATTTTTTTTTCAAAAGAACAGCGTGCGCGCGAAAATAAAACGCCAGGCCTGCGCGAAAGGCAAAGCACAGTCACAGCGAAAGCTTGAAGAGCGGCCTTTCAGAGCCTTTTCTAAACACTCATTGGGTCACTGCCGCAGGCATACTTACTTGATGCCCACTACGGCATTACTAATAAAAATTTTAGGGTAGTAGACCAGCATTCACTATGCTATTTTTTGTCATTCTTTTGATACGCGTGGTATACGCTAAACGATTACGAGGAATTTCGTGCCGATTGTTCATGCAGTGGCTGACGACGATGAGGAATTATGCCTGAAGTGGGAATGCGCCAGAGTTAATAGTGAACAAAACAAATTTTTGTAATGGGCTGGAGCATTGGACGACCCACTCGATACGCTATTCATATTGTGCGACGACTGCTTGTTCTTTCGCTGTTTTAAAACGCTTTATATATTATAAGTCGTATTAATTTGATTGCTCTCCCGACACCAAGCCTGCAAATTTGCCAACAAGTCCCAAGCACCGGTGTGGCTCAGTGGCAGAATCCGGGTCCACTGGCGTCCAGTGGACCCGAGTTCAAGCCCCACTGTGTAATTCGTACCAGGTTTTTTTTTTTTTTTTTTGCTAATTTCGCGTGATCTGGTTACGAACACTAGCGGCAGTGGCGGCGGCGGTCAACTCTAAGGCGTTGAGAGAAACCCGAGTTGTGATCTCGTAACAGATTTCGCTGTAATATTGTAAGCCCATACATCTGCGGCTTAAAGATTAGGTGCGCATGAACTGTCACTTTAACAATGTTCAACACATTAAATATCAATTAAGAATGTTCAAATACGCAAGGCAGAGTCGGGGGTTAAGCTCTTGTAATTCAACGCTGAGCTAAAGAGGCAAAGTCATCGCCAGCAAACTTTGTATTTGCCACTGGTAAGAAGAGGAATACTTGTGGGGTGGAGAGAAACGATAAGAACCTGCCCAGAAGCGCACATATGTGTATTATTAGCCCTGGGAGTGATGTCAGGTCAGCTCTTTATTAAGTCTGTACAGGTTAAAAGGGACTGGGCAGAAGCGTCCACCTAATGTATGCTGTCCGGCAGTTCCTAATAGACGACAGGTGGGTCGCATTGCGCAAGCCTACCTGTGCACATGCCACTACACGTCTGACAGGTGCTTATATATATGGTGGATTTCTTCTCAAGCTTCCTGTTCATCTGGTCAACGAAGAATAAGCAGAGAGAAAAACGTAGAAGTAGGTGATAAAACTGTTGGCGTGCCACTACCGCGGTTGCTAACGCAGCAGAAGAACACACTTGCGTAAGGACATTCGGTTTGTGCCGCGTGTCTTTGCCAATATTTTCATCTATAAATGGGAGCTTTACGCGTGAAGCGGCGCTGCCACACGCATTCGGAGTCTGAGACAGCACCTCTGGCATAATTACCTGGAATTTACGAAACACTCGCCTTACAACCGTTGCATTGTCCGTCAAGCAACGTGCGAAATCTGCTGATATTGTTAGCTTTCTGAATGCGTGTCTTGGGGCGGAAGCAGTAAACAAAACAAGTGAACAATAACATCCCGACTCTGGTCATTTAAGCACCTTCGTAAGCTTAGTTCGTTATTGTCGCATCTCTGTCCTTCCGTTTTTAGGGGCGAAGCTCCTTGAGTCGTTCGTTTGTCCCTCCTATAGCTCGTCGTGGTTCGTGACCGCCTAGTTCTACGACTCACTCAGCAAGTGCGGACGGACGGACGGATGGACGGACGGACGGACGGACGGACGGACGGACGGACAGACGGACAGACGGACAGACAGACAGACAGACAGACAGACAGACAGACAGACGGAAGCAATAACGAACGGACGCATGGAAGCACGGAATTAAGTATTGACTAAAGCATGGACGAACACACGGACAAACGGCCGCAGGGACGGACGGACAGACGCTTCGTCCCACTCATCATTATTCACTCCGTGGATATGCTGTGATGTTTTCTCCTCCTCTTCCTCTTCCTTTGGTCACGAGGGAGTGGCGTAATTCGACCTTGGTGCGTCGTGGATCAGTCAGGTGCCCGGACAGGGTATTGCGTTGATGTGTCTTGTTATTGATTTGGGGCGCATCAAACAACTCATTTTACCGCGTAGCTGCTATGCTCGAGGTCCTAGATTGAAAATGATTACCATCATAAACTGGCACGTGCTCAATCACCACCCAAGCACTCGGTAGAGTTGGTTAACAACAAAAGCTGCAACGTAGGGCCCTTAATCATTGTTCGCTGCCCGTGTGTTTCCTTGTTGATTTTTAGTGGGCCAGGGTGGTGAGTAGTGGTACTTGCCTAGTTTCTGTGGCACATGCGCACTAAGGGATTTTCACAGCAGAGCTTTTGTGGTCGAGGATGGCCCACGGGCATAAAAAGAAAGTTTTAGACGTAGACTAAAAAGAAACACAAAAAAGATAGAAGAAAGAGAGCGATCATATATAGCCACGTAGAGTGTACCACCAGCTCAGCTGTGACCCAGCATTGAGTGACTTAGTGCAAGCTGTGCTAACATTTAGTAAGAGCTTTCTGCAACAGAGCTCGTTGCTTGTGTTTAAGTTTCACCACACGACCATTCAGACTGCCGTGTAAAAGGGCTACGGCCCGCCATAGACAGCACTATTGCAGCAGTGTGTTACTTACTGCACAACATCACTGCGGCTGTACCCTTGCAGATGGACTAGAAGACATCGAAAATAATTCAGTTTGGTTCATTTTTGCTAATAATTCTCGTACTTCCAGTATAACTTCGATAAAAACGTCTCTATAGCACCCTAACCTTACAACCGATAGAAGAAGGCTCGCCCATGCCACTCATAAAATCTTCACGAATCAAGAAATTCTCGTTGTACTCGCCACTTTCGCACGTTTTATCTCGCGAGGACCAGAACTTCAACGTCCAAGTGCCGCTTTACCAGGTCAACATGTACTTCCATCCCTACGTGAAAAAGACACCATAAAAAGGGAATCACCTCCCTGTCTACATCGCCAGCAACCTTGGTCATCATGGGCGCTGGTTTAAATGGTTGATCGGGGACGGCGTACCTTCTTGATCTCAAGTGGGGGTGAAGGAGGGGAATGCGGTAGAGTGTTATTTTGTGCTCCGTAAGAATATGGGGGTGGGGTGCTATTTCCTGGCCATGGCCATGCATCATTAAAGAGTACCATATTGAATTCGTAACATCACTCCTTTCTGTAACACTTCAATAAATAAATAAATAAATAAATAAATAAATAAATAAATCACTGCCGTATTCACTACAGTCATCCCCACCACCACCCATCCTGGGTGGCACTGCGGTCGGCTTGGGGCCACGACACACTAACACAGTTCCAGCCCCAACGCCCTCTTTAGGTGCACAAAAAGAATCCGCCGTGCTGCCAGCCAGTCATTCACCAAGGAGGAACTCCTGTGTGGGGATAATTGGCTCAGCCCTTTCAAGGCCAAGCACGTTGCCTCTATGATGCCCCCGCGACAGGCATTTATTTTGACCTAGCGAGAATAACGGCAGAGCTGACATGTGATGCTGTTCCAAGCACTTGTTTTCTTGCCCCTCTACGACTCTCGCAGGAGTACGCGGAAAGAGCCAAGGTCGGTCGATGGCGTCGGCTGAAGGGGATGGCTGACGATGCCATGTTTTCCAGCTTGCATGAAGGCTATTTTCTTTTTTTTTCCAGTCAAGAAAAGCTCTTGCAAACGCAGCAAAAATCAAGCGTTGCTTAGTAGTGGGTATCCGAGATAGTGGAGGAGCTGTGAGATCTCGAGAGCGGTTACGTGGCGGCCACTCAACCCCTTCGATAACAGGGCTGACTGTATAGCCCAGGCAAACACGCACATACACACGCACGCACGCACAAAGACGGCAGATATGTAGAGAAATTGCCTGCTTCACGTAGAGCACCGGGTTTAGCAAGTGACAAGCACGAAAACAAACAGCTGTCATAGAGAAGCACGTGGTTTCCGCAAAAACGTATGCTGTTTAGCTTTTTCCGAAGCCGAGAAAGATTTCACGTGGATGCGTGTTGTAGATATTGCAATATTTTTTAATCGCACATATATTGTGTGTCATTGTAAGGTTATCTGCAAACAATGCTTCTCAACACTGTCCAAAGAATCGCTTCAGCTAGGCTGAAGCGATTCTTTACACAAAGTACACACAAAGTGTTGCTACATCAGAGCCAGCAATCCAAACACATGGTTGAAACGTCTCCACAGCAAACAAAGCGTTTCTGTTCTACTGCTCTATGATTTCGTCTCGGCCAGATGTAATAGTTCACGCAACGCGGTCAGTTTACTCAATTGGCAAGATACACAAAATTGTGTTATGTAGCATTTCTTATCTCTCATGTCAGTATAGCCACTGACTTTTCGTTAATATTCCTTTCAGTACTGGGAGTTCTTCTGACACAAAATGATAACCCACACCTGATCTATGAATATGGACAGTTAACCAATTGGGCTTCTTAATCGACTGAAGATAGCCGTTGACGCGAGGCGTCTGCTGTCGAGATCATTGCTTTGACCGAATAGCTTTCGTGAGCGTTACTCTGACAGCTTTCGTCAGTGAAATGGTCCCCACAGCAGACGGTTCGCCTCTAGACAGCAAATGTATACCAAGTACAATGGTCCGTATACTTTTGCTCACAAGTGTACACATACAATGGCACTTGCGCGCGCGCGCGTGTGTGTGTGTGCGTGTGTGTGTGTGCGTGTGTGTGTGCGTGTGTGTGTGTGTGTGTGTATGTGTATGTGTATGTGTGTGTGTGTGTGTGTGTGTGTGTGTGTGTGTGTGTGTGTGTGTGTGTGTGTGTGTGTGTGTGTGTGTGTGTGTGTGTGTGTGTGTGTGTGTGTGTGTGTGTGTGTGCGTGTGCGTGTGCGTGTGCGTGTGCGTGTGTGTGTCGTTGATGTTGCGAGCGGCTACTGGCAGGGAAATGCCGAATATCCCCCATAGTGGGCGCAAGCACACAGATGCGCACATTTGTCGTCTGAAAAACCCGCCCCTCGGGCAACCTTGAGGCGGTCTTTGACAGTTGGTGCACTTCTGCGCAGTTCGCCAGAGGCCAGCAAACCCGTACAGCCTCTCGCCCGCGTATCCCCTTCCCCATCGCCGACAGCGGCGACACGTCAGTGGTGGGCGCCAGTGTGCCGCGATATCGCATTGCGCAACTGTCACTGGCAGCAAAACAAACAACGGCTCGTGGCCGCCCACTGCCAAGCATTGGAAAGGGTCATGCGACCGATATCACCGGATTAGCGAGAAGCCCAACAGTGCGAACGCTCGGGCAGATGTTTGGGCCACTTATATGAGCTAATAGAGACCGATATTCACGCAAGCCTAACGGACAAGATTTGTGAGATGTTCCTTAGGGCAAGCGGCGTCTTTAGATTTAATGAATAGGCAGTATGAAGCATTGACAATTTCTTTGCTTACACTGACAATCCATCCAAACAGGATGTAGCAAAAGCGAACGTTTTCACAAGAGGTCTTGCTTCTGCAAGGCTGTAACTGCCAATCTCAAAGTGCGTATGTTTCTTACACTATATCACAACCAAAACAGAAGATGCGTTTGAGAATGTTTTATATCATCAAGCTCCCATCTTCTCCTGTACTTCTGCCCTATTGGGATTCGCTTTTCTCAGGAACTTTGGACTCCTTTCACATACTGATTTTCAACTTTTGTACAGTAAATTTTCATATCTTGACATATATTGCTGTTTCAAGCGAATGCAACCACTACATTTCTTTGACCCAAGCGTGCCCAGATAGAGGTCTGGTATACTCCATTAGGGCTTTGGTGCATCGCTGTCAGCTAACCGCACACAACAAATGTATACATATTATTCTTCGTCTTTGCCTCAAACTATTTCACGAAATTAAAAAAAGAACAATTTCGTTACCCACGACATGTTCAAATTTTTGACATTATGTAAATTCTATAAAGTCAATATTTCTCTACTCGTTCATTTTTGTCCACCTTCTTTTGTTTACGCCCTTTAAATAAATATTCCATTTCTCCACGCTCAATATCATGAATACACACACGTCGATGCAAATACTTGTATTTCGTTTAGCATGACGCCTATCACTGCGTACAAGAGAGAGAATAGCCCGGTATAAGCCGCAGAACGCTGTGCACTTTAAAGCATTTGTAACCTGCCAGAGAGACACTCCATATTAGAAAAAGAGTTTTTCGCCGGCGGCTATATATCGCTGACATGCTATCTATGTCTTGGGATGGCAGCGTGGGACTAATAGATTTCATAAGGAAGGGAAGCAAAATATGAAAAAAGTCATGACGAAGTGAACCTGATAAAACCGTTTACAATTAAGGTATCAAGTAAATGAAAAATTGCCTACGTGAGATATTCTATAATTAGAACCTTCCGACAAGGCCAATTTAGGACAAATAATTGATTATAGACAGTACGACCTGACGCTGTTTTGAAGGTCCGCGCACATGGTCTAATACGGTGCGCAACGTTAATTGTTCGTGGGAGATCATCTCTTAGACCTACAGACGCTATATGATCATCTTCAACCGAACGTGGCATACACGAACATTTATATGTGCCGCATAGGGCGTACCACAAGTTCATGTTGTGATAACTGTGGCAGCATAGAGACAGTGGAGCACATACTACTCGAATGACCTGCGTACCGCAACAAATAACCTGCCAGAACTTGTCACGGCGTGCGTTCCGCCTACCACTAAAATCGGACGGATTCGCAAGTCATGGATCACTTCAACTACAAGGTACCTGGTGGGAGACAGGCCCAGCCAGACTTGCTACCGAAATAAATATTTACACGAGTTCCCATTCTCTTATCAAGAATCGGTGAGTTAGTCAAACATGTATTGTCGCGATGGGCACAACCAATGCGTGGCAGGGATCCCACGGCCGGAGCTTCTGAGAGGAACCGAGACAAGCCCATATTGCGCCACACCAAGTTGTATGAACATGAACGAAGGCAGTTCAATCATTGTTATATACTCTAATTTTAAATAAGTACCACAAAGCGGTATCAAGGAAGGCAATAGTCGACGTAGGATAAATAATACAAAAATATGTGAGATAGCGCGCACGTAAAAATAAAACCGAAGGGATGCATGCATTGGAAAGAAATGCCGGAGAACGACATTAGCCAAAGGCTGCAATTGCCACTGAATCCGTCCTCACGATTGTACGCGTACAATCCCAGACGCAGATATAGACACAGAACCCACGCTAAATACCTCAATATGCATTGATTTCATTAGGAAACTGATCAAACAAAATAAAAAAATACTAAAACAGGGCATTTTGGTAAAAATATTCGTCAAACATCTTGTGTATCTTTGCTAGCGCTTCCTAAAAAAAGACAGATATATTTGTGATCGTCAGTCAAAGAAGAATTGTTGTCACTAAAGTTGTGAAGTTGTGAATTGTTGTCAAAAGATCGTTGTCACTAAAGAAGACAAAAGGAAAACAAGAAAACTTGTTTCGGTGAGAGCATTTTCATTTCTTGCCTTTAAACATTTTATGGGTTGTTACTGATACTAATAATATCTGAGGGCTTAACGTCCCCCGACTACCACGTGGTTACGAGATACGTCGTATACTGGAGGGCTCCGAAAATTTTCACCACCTCTGCTTATTTAACGTGCACCTAAATCTAAGTACACGGGCCTCAAACATTCTCGCCTTCATAGAAAACGCAGCAGCCACAACCGGTAGTCGATCCCGCAACCTTCCGTTAAGCAGACGAGTGCAATAACCTCTAGATCACCGCGGCGAGGCTTTATGCGTTGTTGGAGGCTGGAAGAAAGTTGCATTCGTAAAAGCCCACGTTCAGCTACTCCGCCGCAGACATGACGTGATGGAATTAAAACACGATGGGACAAAAGTGAACCAACAGAAATACTATGACCCTTGAAGCAGCAAGAAAAAAAGAAAAAGCAAGAAAATATGGCAATATTTATAACGTGTTATTACGAGACCAACATGCTGAATAAGGGAACAGTGCGCTCAGACAAGAACAAAAAATACGTGGTCGATCACTCTTTCTAGAAATCGGTATAGCAAGTAAGCGAAACATGTCTTCACAGAGGTAGTTGAGCGTTTTGTTTTGTGCATTGTTTCGTCATAAGGGCGAAGGATCGAGTGAATGCTACGGCAACAAATTGCAACGTCATGCGAAGAACGACAACCAGCTGGAAACTTGCAGCGTGCACCTCAAGCAAAAAGTACGCACGAAATGAGCACACAGAGGATGTGCGCGGACTAACAACTGTCAAAACTGCACACTTAAGCGCGCTGTTTACGGCCACGGCAGCGAGCGACACATGGCCATGGCAGCGAGCGAAGCGACCTTTGTGCTCCCCCGAATCATCAGTCTGAAAAGCGCGAGCGCAGGAGACACCACGCTCCATGGAGGCGGCACTTACCGAATCGCTAGAGGCGACGACGACCTTGACAGCGTGCCCAACGCGAGACTGCCACGCCACCTCGCTATTGATAAGAAGGAGCTGAAATTACAGAGCATTGAGGGGTGCAGGACGGTACATGATGTATAGAAGTGGCTTGCCGTTAGCAATCTTGACAACATGCCATTCTGTTCGTTACCTCTGTATGTACTATATATGCACTGTATTATTATTGTATGATGTGTGAAAGTAAGTAATAAAAAAGCGCGAAAAAGAAACGTTGCGTCACTTAGTGGTTAGCGCAGCGCGCTGCGGATTGAGAGGCCACTAGTTTGACGCCCCAAAACATAACCTTTTCTTCTCCTTTTGTTTTAGCAATCTGTTAGTATATATTTTACGTCTTCACATCTGTTACGGAAATACGTCAGCGGAGGTGTGGTGGACCCCGGCATAAAACACTTTCGTGTTAAAAAAAAGTATCCCTGAAATTGTCACTTGCTCCGACAATTAAACAGTATAAAGCAAGGGAACGGGACGAAAGAGTCTTGCTAGAGCGCTTCTTATCACACAGTGACAGAAATAAACAACGCATGTTGTTCCTCTTTCTGTATTGTTTTATTCCCTTTTTTAACGGGTTTCCCAGCTCGGTGCTCAAGCGTATACATTAAAGTACATTAAATTAAAATTTATTATAACCGCATGAAAGCTGACGCTCTAACACGAGCATTCGGGCAAGGATACGGGTCAGCACATTAAGCAGTTAATACAGAAATAAAATTTCGTTTTTGTGCACTGTCGTTATGACCTTTTGTATTATTCGGAAATATCTTCCACAGGTACGTGCATTGAAATCGCTCATAGATTGTAAACCTCAGCCTGTGAGGCTACAGAACAAACAAATGAGTTTCAATTTAAAAATACAATTCATGCCCTCCTGAGAGCACTAACCATCCTCACCATCGTTTTAATTTTTTTCGTCTGACAAGTAAACTTTCGACCCTATTATGCTATTTGAACTCATTTCTCTGATTACCGAGAGATGTATTTACTGGCAATGACATTCTTTTCTTACTTGAACCAACCAGACCTACGATTTGTTACGCGGACAAATAGAACGTACACTAACATAAATAGCAACATGTAGCCACCAATACACAGCACATAGGCCATTTAGTATGTTAAACTTGACGTGCCATACATTACATGAAAATATTGAAATATGTGCATCTGCCAGCACGGAATCAAATGATAACAGGCGTGAACAATTGGGAAAGTGCGTCACATTTATGTTATAACAACTAAAAACTAATAATAATAATAATAATAATAATAATCACAGCATATCCACAGAGTGACTGATGATGAGTGGAGCGGAGCTTCCATCCGTCCGTGCATGCGTCCAATATCGTTAGAGAATGCAGACGGTGAGCGGGTAACACCGACGAGACAGGGGCCAAAGAAGCCAAGCGCAAGCGTCAACATGCCCGCTGCTCTGCTTCGTCGATGCCCCACCAACGATCCGCTACGTACGGCGACTATCAAGGAGCCTGAGAGAGGCACTCGTTCTCCGCGTACCCAGGCACAGCCCGTGCAGCAGCTAATCAGAGAGTAGCAGTACAGCGCATCTAGAATATCCTCACTCAACTGCAGTTTGCACTTCTATGAGACAGCGCCGTCTATTATACTGTTCGGGAGATACTGCCTCCTTTTTTTTCTCGTCTATTCTTCCCTCGGTTACGCATGACAAGGTCAGACTAAGGAGAGCTTCGTCCCTAATAATAATAATAATAATAATAATAATAATAATAATAATAATAATAATAATAATAATAATAATAATAATAATAATGTTTAGGTTCAACATCCCAAAACCAAGGTATGATTACGAGAGAAGCCGTAGTGGAGGACTCCGGAAATTTCGCCCTCCTGGGGTTCTTTAACGTGCACCAAAATAAGTAGAGCGGCCACTTCTCCGCTTCCATCGCAAACGCGGCCAGGATTCAATCCCGCGACCTGCTGGTCAGCTGTCGGTGAAAAACTATATGGACGAAGCAACGCACATGCATACTACAGTTACATTACAATGACTACCGTTCAAGAGCGGCCTCACAATGCACGTGTTTCATGTAAACAGAGACTTGAATTGCAGTCAAGTGCGGTGTTACAAAGCAGTAACGAAGTCCTTGGGCCGGATGCCCCCAAGCGTGCCTTCCCGTCATCTCGGACATTCTGTGTGGGGGCGGGTTGTCACCTGCACCGGCTCTGTTTGTCTCGGCTGTGCGCTTTGCCTGCGGGGCAGTGGCCACGGGCGGGCCCATCTGGAATGTGCGGAGGGCCGGTTGTGTGCTACAGGAGGGACTGCCGTGAATTTCTCCTGCGTGGTCGCTTCCGAGTCCCCGCACGTGTGCCACGTGCACCTGCCACGTGTGTGAAGGGACACTTGTGTTGTGCTCACGATTAGTGGTTGGTTCCCCGAAGAGACATTCCGCCTATATATTCGGAACTGCACGGCGAGGCAAGGGCAGCAGCCCGCCAGAAGCAATCAGGAGAGCGTCGCGAGAAGAGTCGTCGTTCGGACGTTACTGTCCAACATGTTGCAAATAAACGTCTTGTTAAGTTTTCCTTTACGCCTGTCCCTCTGCCTCAGCTCTCGAGAGTTCTGAACGTCCACGTGGCCTGCGGAATGACGACCACCACCCAGCTCCATGCTACCTACTGGGTCCGCTGCGGCCACCGACGCGGCTCGTAACAGCGGATAAAACATGACACGTATAGAGCGTGCAAAACGTTGACGCGGCACATCCGTCACTCTCGGTGCACTAGCCGGTATACGTGCGCAGCTCTTGTTGCGAAAACAGAAGCGCTTACCTGTCTGAAGGTTACGAAGATTGTGGCACGTGTTTATGCCTGACTGACAACGAGGGGGAGCGACTAATTCCCGTACAATAAATGCCGACGGACGATCGCATCCTTGCCGCTCAGCCGTGCAACGAGGAAAGGACAAAACATAACATGTAGGGTATAAGTATAGCCCTGTCACTCGTTCAAAGCAGGCGCAATGGGGTACGACGGACGTCCGTCTACGGTAAGAGGTACAAAATAAAAAAAAAGAAATGGGGTGGTGTGGGAAAATAAAAGCTATTCCTCTCACCCGCAGTGCGGGTTCTGATACGAGGTACTTTGATGTATTGTACACAGTTCAAATTACACGATAAGGTGGAAAGCTAATCACACGTCATCGACGCTTATCGGCGTCTGTCTGCCGAGGCTTGCGTGGGCAGGTTCGTACACCGATGACGAGCGTCCGCGCGATGAGCGAGGGGTGAGCTGCCCGTCTGGCCGGCCACCAATCGAGAAAGGAGAATGCAGCAATTGAGCATAAAAAGGAAGCTGGGCTGCCCGGCGCGCCATACAAACGACGTTGCCTCGAGCTCGCGAGCCGACGTGGTGGCGCCGAAATCTGATACGCAGTCACAACTGGAACTTGTTATTCCTGCAACTCCTCCTCGGAGTGCCACACAGTATCTTTATCTACGCAGCGGCGCTTGTGGCCTTCCTCATCTGAGTATCACGTGTTCCGATCACACCCCACTCAGTCCACGCACTGATAGAGTGCAAACTCGTGATAGCCCCTGGAGCCGCGATCGAGGACGCGTATCAGATCATCCATGCAGGATCGCGCTTGCACTTGGCACTGAGACCACGACGAGTGGAAGGATTGCCTCCCGGACTTTAGTGAGTGCGTGGCCGACCCCTGCTTGATTGCTGTTGCAGCCGTCTGTAATCGAGAGCTGAGACTCAACGACAAGCTGCTGCGACTGCTACCATTCTTGCTTACCAGCTGTTCACCCAAAAACGGCGAGGCAAGCTTTCATCGGATACAGAGACGAAAGGAGGCGACGCTTACACCGCAGTCCGCAACAATGGCGTTTATGATGCCGGTCGTCAAACAAGACTACGACATATACTCCGGGCCTAACAGCCGGAAGAACTCAGTGTGTAGCACGAGTCCCGGCACGAGTCCCGGCACTAACAAGTCTCGCAGCAGCAGCCGCAACAACAGCGTCTCGAGCTCGCCGACGCAAACAGCCATCATGACGGCGGAAGAGGCACGCAAGATTCTGATACGAAGACGAAGCCGCGGCATGTCCGAGTGTCTGCCTGACCTCAGGGAGATCGATGACAGCGAGGAACCGCGCCATCAGCGTAGAAGGAGCAGCCTGGGAAAGCTGTCCTGGTCGTCCCTTCACGCCGCTCTGCAGAAGCTGAAGCCGGCCGAGCCGAAGAGCAAGTCGCAGTCGTCTGTCGACGAGGACCAGGAGTCTTGACCGTCGTGCAACTTGCCCATGCAGCAAACGGTGATTTATTGTGTAAATATGGCTTTGTACGTAGACATTTTGTGACTGTCAACACTGTCTCGAATCGTGGCAGTTCCATTTTTGTGCATATATACTTTCGCTGCACGACCAGGGGTTACCCGTGAAATTTTAGTGGCCTGTACTTTGACGGGACATTTAATTTGTCTGTCAGAATAACGTGCCATCACATTTTTCACTAGAGCAGCTCACTCAGATGTCCGTATATCATCGGTAATTCCATAGAAAGATCTGAAAGATGCGTAATGTTTCTTATTTTGTAAATATTGTCAAGAAACCATTTTTATTGTGTTGCAAATTAGTGCATGACTGAGTCATTTGTACCAGGCGTTACACTGCATTATAGTCATTTACTATGCAGGCCTAACTAGGCCAACCAGCTGGGTAATTATCTCAATTTATCACAATTTCTTATAATGCATCACAACGTCACTCGTTAACGCATTCTGTAATCTGTTTTCTTGATAGTTTTTTTACTAGAGAACCAGGCAAAACTGATTCATCATGAACAAAAAAATTGTGCGGCTGGATACCCAAGGTTTCAAATGCGTTTCGTTTTATATCGACTTTGTGGAGGTCGTGTTTTCCAACGTGTTGCCGGCTCTAATATCTTGCTTCTACTTTTCGAATATCTGTTGCATTATCTCGTGCAAAACCAAAGTGTCATGTCATAATATTTTATCTGAAAGTCTGCAACCATATTGTGAATATCGGCCATGATGATGCTGATGAGTGAAATAAAAATGTGGCATCCATTCAGCGTCTAAACGTCTGCGTCATTTATTATTGTCTTGATCCTTCAAACTTGGGCTCAGAAAGGATTCATTATAGAGATGCATAAGAAACTGAGCAACGTTTCCGAAAAAAAGAAATGAAGATATAGCGCATTAGAATGTGACACTGTTTTCTCAAGCTACGGCTAACTCCTATTTGATAACGTCCAACTTGCCTAGCTTGTATACCTTTTGTATTATTGAAGGTGTCACATCCCTAGCTGAAATTGTGACGATATTGGTTCTCCTCACTCTAAACTTTCTTTTGTTGCGCTTGAAGCGCCTGTTAATGTTAACTGCATTGCAATTCTTAAATCATGGTGCGAATATACAACTACGTGGGCACTATTGTTATACCACGAAAAGGTATACGTTCATCGCACGCATGCTACTTAAGCGTTTCAAGCGCACCAAGTTAGTTTTCAAAACACAGTGGTTCTGGTTACAAGTTGCCCTAACAGTCATCAACAACGTCTCAGGCGCCCTCTTGAACGTAGTCACCTAACAGCTACAATATAAAGCCGAACAGCATGCCAATTTTTTCGACATTAGAGAACCGTACTGCATTTAACGATAACCCATAGTCTTCCACAGATATGTAACAGGATGCTGCAGTAGAAGCTTACAAGTGTTATCTATTTGTTCTCTTATGGCCGAACTTGATGCTCCCGAGCACTAAAGCATCGCACATGCAAATCATACAGTTAGCAAAGATATCTAATTATCGCCAATAAAACGCGCACAGAGATAAGCCTCGAAATTTCTGCAACACCAGTCGTCCCGAAGCTTTCGATACGGCATATGTTATCATGTCCAGCCGGCCTCGTAGTGTGACGCATTGATAGCGTCACCATTGAGAGCATATTATCAATTGTGGTTTCAGGCGATTGCGTCATACCACGAACGACGCGTTATCTATGTCGTTTTGAAAACAAAACAACGGTGCATGCGCAACTTGACGGCATTCTAGTAACGGCCCTCCACATATTCACAATAAGGCTTCGGAACAGATACGGTAATTGCCACTTATTCGTGCAATATATACCAACCGAAAGCGTGGCATATATTCATAAGCAGCATGAAACCACAAAGTTCCATGCTGCTTTTAGATGGATGATGTTATTTTTGAATAGATGCCGCAATTTATAAACGACTGACGAAAAAAAATACCTGCGGATTTTTTAAAGTGATAGCTGCACAATTTATGAAATATTCCTGCTATTTATTGCCCTCCTCCACGGTTAGCGGAGACTAAACGCGATCGAATCAGCGTCGACTTTATGCCCAAAACCAGGATGAATTTCGAATGAACTGGCACGGTTTTGGTTTTCATGTCATCTACGCGCTTCAAACATATTCAATTTCTTCCCCTTTTTCATGAACATTGCCCCACGTTGCGGGTTTCTCTAAAACCGATTTTCACTCTCCTAGAAAGCCTGCTAGAATAAAATTTCCTCCCCCTTTCTTTCTTTATTTCTTTTATGCATTCTTTCTTTTCCTTCCTTCCACGCATTCACACATGGGTTAGAATTAGAGCGATCTCAGATGCCTCAACAATTTTGAGGCTCAAACAGCTAACTGTGGGAGAGAAAAAACTGTAGCAAAAGAGGAAGACGGGACGGCGGCCAACGTGGTAGTGTCGTTCTCTCGCCACTTTATTATCAAAGGCGATTGCCGACGCGGAGCAGCAGCAGCTGCCACGTCCGAATCACCAGGCCTGGTGCTCGTTCTCCTCCGCTCGCGCCACGAGCTGTCGCATGAGCTGCACGAGAGGCGCAGCGCGGTGGCTAGAAAAATGACGATGACGACGCTACAAAACTGTTATGTCAGGACACTCACGCCCAACTACTTCTACGGGCATCAGTGGGAACAGTGACAGAAACATTGTGAAAGTGTGGTGTCGTGGTTTCAGTTCGGGCTTCGGAAGCGGTTGGCTGGCTCCTAGAGGGCGTTGTACGAATGTGTATATCAGCCAAGCTTTGTACATAAAGGAGATTTTCCGCCCGGGTCTCGTGTGTGCCACTTTCTCCTCCTTCCCGGCCCACGTTTCGGGTGCCGGGCTTTGCTTTCTCCGTGCGTCGTCTCCAACAGAAAGCACGCAGGCAAAACGAGCTGATAATTTCTCAAATTCTAGTAATGGATGAAACAGCGAGAAAATTGACAGGCTGCAACGTTTTATTGTCTTGTCCTCTAACGACTTACTTTCACAAACATACCATGTCACCATAATAACACTTTCGTTCAATTTTTCAGAGCTATACTTGTCATCTTCAGAAATATCAGGAGCACAGTGGTCTAAGTGACTAATGTGTTTCTTTATCAGAGTGAGTGCGTACCCGTTATCTCACCTCTGCCAATAAGCGCCTCACAATCGAGCGATAGTTCAAGACGCGTGAGGCAGAAATCAGACTGTGCATGGCATCCGGCAACGTTCTTGACGTTTTCATAACGGTGCCAATGTTTATACACGGCGTCACGCGCCTTCCACAAGGTGGCAATCGGCGACCAAACAAACAACAGGTGCCGCTATCACACGTGGAGCGGCAGAGAAATGTGTGAGAAAGGCTAACACGCACGAGTTCCCTGTCACCTGCCGATAAGCTAAAGAGGAGGACGCACACACAGGACGTCAAAGTGAGGAACCTTGATAGCAAACGCAGCGTGGACGCCATTGCAGGTGATAACGGCCGTGGTCACGCGGTTTCTGAGAGAAGCGAAGATAAGGCCGGGCCAGCTGAGCTTAAGAGCATAATACGCAATTCTTTAAGGTGAAGAATGCGTTCTGGGGAGAGTGGGTGTACTGAGGAACAGTGGTGACGTAAATGCGTCATCATTATAAAGTACTGATCATTGATGAAATGAGCGACGATTTATAAGCACTAATGTTTATTAAAGCCATTAATCAGATTCTGTTGTTTTAAGCACCGTAATCAAGACGCGGCTACTCAATTGTGCCACGGAGACAGTACTCGGCTGCTAACCCGCAGGGCGCGGGTTCGAATCCCGGCTGCGGCGGCTGCATTTCCGATGGAGGCGGAAATGTTGTAGGCCCGTGTGCTCAGATTTGGGTGCACGTTAAAGAACCCCAGGTGGTCTAAATTTCCGGAGCCCTCCACTACGGCGTCTCTCATAATCATATAGTGGTTTTGGGACGTTAAACCCCACATATCAATCAAGACGCGGCTACGAAAGAATGCTTATGAGAGGGGCTGTAGATTAATTTTGACCCTCTGGAGTTCCTTGACAAACACCTGGACCTAAGATAGCATGTAGATAGCAAAAATACAGAGAAACAATGCGATAAATGCTGTAACATAAATTCTGTGTTATTGTATGTTTTTTTTATATATCACTGCCCTTTCCCTTGTTCAAAACTTGAAAACCGTTTGCCTGCCGCATTTGTTCTTCCGAATTACGCTTTCCGAATGTATACATACCGCAAGCCATTTAGGTGGTGTACGTCGCTATAATAACGTTCACAGCTTAAGCGATGTGCCAAGTACATTGGCGCTTACCTCATACGCCAAACGGCTGATTCTGTAGACAATTTTTGTGGCACTGCACCTGTACAAACTGTTGTGCACAGTGCTTAGAATGCTTCAAGTGCTGCCTCGAAGACGCGTATTAGATACCCTACCGCAAATCTGATGGAGGGGAAATGTCCGTGAACTAAAATTTCAGCTGCCTGTCAAAGGACGCCGGTCGGTAAGACAAATCCAAGATTCCCCACGAGGGAGCGCCTCAAGACCATATATCGTGGTTTTGGCATACAAAAACGGATAACATAAACGATAACTACTACACCTGGGATATACGGTATTAGGTCAATTTCACGCTCGGTGGAACCAATCTCTGAGACAGTTATGAAATGCAAGAGCAGTTCCCGAATTAGCGTTTTCGACGTTTGAATTGTCTTCTGTGTGGGTGTCCCTGCGCCTATAGTTGCCTTGCGCTGAACGGGCATTAACCAATACACGGTGAAATGCGGTGAGAATGAGTAGTTTTTTGTCATTTAATTAACTGCCAAACTACTTCTCGAGAACCTTGTTTCAAGCCCCGTCCAAGTGGTCTAGAGGATACGGTACTCGAATACTGACCAGTAGGTCACGGATCGAATCTCGACTCCGGCGGCCATATTTCGATGAAGGAAAATGTTAGAGGCCCGTGAACTTGGATTGATGTGTGCCAGGACACCGAATTTTCCGGAGCCTTCCGTTACGGCGTCCCTCATGATCGCGTCGTGGTTTTGGGACGTCAAAACCGACTGTTCAACTTCACACAGATTCCGACACATGCTTAGGATCTGGGTAATGAACCAGTTCCTAAGTACGTGTTCCTAAAATGTGACATAGGAACTGCTAATGAACCAGTTGCTTTGATTGATTTGTGGGGTTTAACGTCCCAAAACCACCATATGATTATGAGAGACGCCGTAGTGGAGGGCTCCAGTAATTTTGACCACCTGGGGTTCTTTAACGTGCGCCCAAATCTGAGCACACGGGCCTACAACACTTCCGCCTCCATAATGAACCAGTTGCTACGTCACATTCTGCTTCTAAAGGCGCAGTCAGAGCTGGGAAGAATCTTTTCGGGGGAGGGGGGGGGGGCTGTGTTTTGTTTTGATGGCAGCGACAACCTTTTTTTCGAGGTTATCGGTGCAGTGAGCTCTCCGGCCGTAACATTTACCTTCTAGGCGGGCCCAGCTAACCGTTACAGAGCGAGCCAAGATTCCAGCCCCGACGCAGTCGAATGTAGGTTGGGAGAGATTAGATAAACAGTTGCTACAAGACGTGTTACACGCGTGCCTTTCTGGGATATCTCTGGCGCGCCAGGAAAGCTGGGCGCAGAAACGTAACAGCGCGTTTTCTATACTGCAACTACATGTAGACGTTCTCAGTCGCCTCGACTGTTAATGGGGCATTCTCTATTCAGTTTCACACTAAACGTAAGCTGAAGCTGCGGTTTGAAGCACTTGAAATCCTGGGAACTGCAGCGTCAGCACAAGGCTCGACTGGGAGCAACGAATGCGCTCAACCCTTGCGACGCGGGACTCGTTTATTCAAGCGTGCACTCGGGTACAGAAGGAGTCAAAGGTGGCGCCATCTCTTGATTACCGGAGCACACAACTATAAGGTCACCTAGCGCCGACCTTCGACGCTGCAGAAGCCTTTGACATATACAACCTTTATTAGAAATGGTTTGCTTAAGCTTCAAAAGGCACTGAAAGCATTGGAAACCGGCCAGACAATTGTGCTTCTCAGTATAAATCAAACTATCGAATATTTGGAGTTTAAATTATTGGCAGTACACAAATCCTCTTGGCCATCTAGGGTGATGTTTTTGACATTTACCACGCGTAAATCATGCTGTACATGGCCACCGACGACTATTACGCATTTCACTCAGCTGAAGAGACACCGTACAAACGTACTGGACACAGTCGTCCAAATCTAAGGTAAGCACCTCATTAGTATTCAGGAGTACATAGGAGCTAATGCCCAGTATTATATTTGGTAAACATTTGAGCCTATAGAAACTATGCTGAGATGTAGGGTCATTGAAGGATTCTGGTAGGATAATGGCCGTTTACATCGTTAAGTACCCTAAACTTTCAGCTTATACCAGCTTGAATACCAATGAGGTGTTCACACTGGATGTGGTTTACTCTCAACACTATGCGACAAGACGTAATAAACAGATATCACACATTAAAAAAGCATGAAAATGTCTTTCTAATTTTTATTATTATAAGTGTAGTTAAACTGCCCCTGCACCATCTATATCATTTCACCCTCCCCGCTCTGTGCCAAGTCTTGTGGTAAATCACAGCAAAAATAAAATCACCGACCAATCTCCACACAGCTGGTTAATAAGCAAAGCTAAAACTGCTCATCCCCGGCGGTTCACTTAAGTCTTTCTCAAATACTAGTTGTGTCTGATTAGGAATCTTAACTGGTGTTTCTCGCCCGTGTGTTCCCTTCTTTTTTTGGCAGACCAGTGGAGACTGGAGAGTAATGGGACTTAGCCAATTTCTGCAGAACATACACCCTAAGGTAACAATTTAAGTGAGCATAGTTACACTACAGATAAGAAAACACAAGTAATGTCCCCCATTCGTCCCTTGGCTTAGCTTTCTGTTGTTTCAATCATTTGTGTATACGAGCCCCTCGAACTATTGGACGATTCTCCCTTTTAAAGACGATAGTCTTTTCGGGGGACCTTCAACGCAAAAATTTTGGTCTGTCTGCCTGCCTGTTTGTCCACCCTTAACGGTACCCTATACGGCACCAGACGTTACTCCGAACGGCCAAACCCATCCGCAGCGCCCACCAGTACTGTCCAAGGTTCAGCGTTCATACTTGCGCGATTGTCAATTAAAAAGCAATCATTGCGCATATCTGAGGCACCATCACAACACATTATTATTCTGTATGTGGTTCTCTAACTAGAAAAGGCATACATAGGTAATTTTAAGGACCGCAGCGTTAATCACGTTGCGCTGAACATGCAACGCTTGCATGAAAAGGCAAGGGTTTCCAACGCTTTGCTAAGATGACACGGTGGTGGCACCTACCCGTCACCTTGCGTTCTACACCTTATCACCTCCGAGACAGGCGGGCGGGGCACGCGCGCTTCGTTTTCAAAAATAACTGCCAGATAGCGCCCATGTCTCACGTCTGACGTGACTTGATGCGCTCGTTCGCCTCCGCTGCACGCTCGAGGCACTCTTACGCAGCACATCCAGATTACCATTCGCCGATTTTCTTGCGCAGAACATCAAATAAACGTTTTGTTCACTCTCTCCAGACAGAACACTATCGTCTTTTGACGACATTTGCAGTGTAACATTCACATACGCTAGCTAAGAGTTTTAGCACTCATGTGACAGACGAGATTTAGATTCGCCGAGACATATAGAGCATCGCTGCTAAAGAAAATGATGTCTGAAACCATGGAGCAAAGATTTCAACGTGCCACACTCAAAATGCGCGTATCAAGTTTGTTGTGCACAGAATCCACTGAATTGGCTCTACCAGTACCTATATATATATATATATATATATATATATATATATATATATATATATATATATATATATATATATATATATATAAAGAACCTACACCAATTGGAATGTTAGTGGCTACATTCCTTTCAGCTTCTGTTCCCTTTTAGGGGCGAAGCTCCTTACGCCGTAAGTCGTACGTCCCTTGTATGTAGTAGTAGCCACATCTTACTTAGTCCTTAGAATATCCGCTGGATAGTGGTACGTATATATGATGAATATATGATGAAAAGATGCGAGATGGCGGTTCTTGGAGTGTTCGCTAGATGGACGGACAAACGGAGGGACGGACGGACGGACGGACGGACGGACGGACGGATGGACGGATCGATGGATGGATGGATGGATGGATGGATGGATGGATGGATGGATGGATGGATGGATGGATGGATGAACAGACAGACAGACAGACAGACAGACAGACAGACAGACAGACAGACAGACAGACAGACAGACAGACAGACAGACAGATGGACGCTTCGCCCCAGTCATCATTCACTCCATGAATATGCTGTGATTTTTTTTTTCAAGCTTTGCTATACAGAGAGAAAGATAAAGTTACCTAAAAAAGGACGAGGAGGTGGACGTTGTTAGTTGCAGGCGGATCCAGCCTCGGAAGATGTCCACTAATAGTCCCGCCCGATTGCCTCCTTGCAGAATGTGCAGGCGTAATGCACATACTAGGATTCTAACGTCGAAAACTGCCCACAATCATCGTATTCAACATCATCATCATCTGATTTTTACGTTTTGTCGCATAGTGTTCACAGTGGGTTAGAGCCATTCGTTTAGGCCGTCATCATCATCATCATCATCATCATCGTCATCATCAGTACAAAATAGTAAAGTGGATCAATGATGGCGGCGGGCCGGATCGCACTTGCCGCAGCAGGCCACTGCGGCCTGCTTTGGGCACTGAGTGTACCGATGTTTGGTCCGGCCCCCGCCACGCCACAACGGCCGCCGGACCTCGCGGATTGCGGCGTGCCCTACCTCAAAATTCTGCCCACCAGGTGAGCAACCACGCGTGCCCATAGCGTGAATGACCCTTTTGACAGTTTCAACTGGTTTTCTAGGCAAGAGCTAGGTTTTTTCTCTTTTGCACTCGCGTTCACAGGAAGCGTACGAAACCGAGACCTCAGTTATCACCTATCGAGGCGACAAGCACAGGGCCTGCAGCCGTTTCTATTACGTCATGATTGATGGCAAGCAGACACTGGCGGACACCATGAGATAATGACAGGCCAGAATAGCATTGTGTGTATCGCAGACAGTATCATGGACCGTTTCGTGATGATGTTTTATATGTGGCGTTTAACGTCCCAACACCACCATCGTTTCGTGATGACTTTATCATATATCCTAGAGAGCGCAATAACAGAAATTCCGATCACCGACACGTCGCGTATGACATGACTTATATAATTGCACGTCACTGACGACTGTATTTAACGGCTGTTATGCTGGCAAAATACTTTGGTACGTTAGTGCCCCCCAATGACACTGCATGGTCAGCCAATGCTAGTGGGAAATGGCGATACTTATGCAACGCCAGGAGGGAGTTTTCCTTGAGTTTTAGTACAGTGTGTGGCAATAACGTCCATATGTTGGGTCGCTAGCGGCTGTGGGGTTCATGTACCATGTGACCTCAGAGCAACTTAAAGAACAAACACCAGATGGTTGAAATCTCGGAAGGCCTCCACTGAAGCATGCCTCGGATTGCCCCGCCGCGGTGGTCTAGTGACTAAGGTACTCGGATGCTGACCCGCAGGTTGCGGGATCGAATCCCGCCTGCGGCGGCTGCATTTCCGATGGAGGCGGAAATGTTGTAGGCCCGTGTGCCCAGACTTAGGTGCACGTTAAAAAACCCCAGGTGGTCAAAATTTCCGGAGCCCTCCACTACGGCGTCTCTCACAATCATATGGTGGTTTTGGCACGTTAAACCCCACATATCAATCAATCATGCCTCGGATTCATACAGCAGTTTTATCACGTAAAGCCCCACAGGGTGATAACATGAATATAAAAAAATTGGCCACGTATTTGCATGCTACACTGAAAATGTCGTCGAAAGACGGTAGTCTTGCGTCTGGAGAGAGTGAACAAAACATTTATCTGATGTTCTGCGCAAGAAACTCGGTGAATGGCATTCTGGAGGCTCTGCGTTAGAGTGCCTCGAGCGTGCAGCGGAGGCGACCGAGCGCATCAAGTCACGTCACACATGACACATGAGCGCTATCTGACAGTTATCATCGAAAACGAAGCGCGTGGCATGTGCGCCCATCTCTGAGGTAATTAGGTGTAGAACGCAAGGTGACGGGTAGGTGCCACCACCGTGTCATCTTGGCAAAGCGTAGCAAACACTTGCTTTTTCGTGCAAGCGTTGCATGGTCAGCGCAGCGGGTGTCACAGGTCCCGTTATTTAGGGAGGCGATTGCCGGGATAATTCAAAGGGTCGAAGTATTGGCCCCCCGAACCGCACCACGAAAGCGTGGACAATTTAGAAGTGGGCCTATTTGGCGCGCCAGCGGACGCCGGCTGTGGCCCAAAGAACAAGTCAGGGCCGAGAGTTGATAAACAAAACAAAATTATATTCTCAGTTATGGCAGATCAAAACGATACACAAGTATGCACACTCGACAATAGTTGAATACAAAATGTCGCCAATCAAACAACGTACTACACAGTACAATCAACCACACTCGAAACAACGGACAGAGACAACAATACGCACTACAATGCAGTCGCATGCATCGAACAACCAAGACACTTAAAGACTAAAGAGTTAGAAACGTTATTCAGTCCAAAGTCCTTGGAACAACAGTCTGGATGATACTCTTCCGAGAATCACTCACTCAAAGTCCAGCCTTGTTGTCGTTCCGCTGCCCCCGAAGTTTCTCTTCCAGGAAACCTCGCGTCTTCAATTGGCCGCTCTCCAGGCTCCAAACTTCTTCGCCGGAAACACGTCGGCTTCACACACGCAGCTGTGGCCACGCGTCTTCGCTCGATAGCGGTAGACACACATTCCTGCCTGTAGCTCGAGTCTTCACCCCTCAGGTGGAAACCCTCTTCTTCTCCTTCTTTGCCACGGAAGACAAAAGGCTTCGCCCGCAAGGCGGAACACCCTACGCACTCTGGCGCACACTTTCTTCTTCTCCTGCTTTGTCACTAAGGACAAAACCTTCACTGACAGACGCGGCGGAATAACCCCACGCACACTGGCGCTAACTTCCTTCTTCTCCTGATCTCCCATCTCGGCTGCTCAATTAAATACCTTCCGCGCGAGATTCCAGGAAGTTCGCATCATTTCGTCGGCGTGATACGCAGCGAAGGCTGGGGAAAGGGCGAGACGGTACGAGGGCCGTCCGCGAAAGATGATGCAACCCTGCATCACCACGCCCCTTTCCATCGAGAACTTTCTAGGGCTTGCTCTGCCGCCGATGCGAGCAGGTTTCGTCGGTGAACCTACGCTTCCGAGGGAGAGAGACGCACGCCCGGGGAGTCTTTGGATGTTTGTTTTCTTTTTTTATCGTTGACCTCGCGGCGTCACTCCGGCACTTTGTCGCGAGAATTTGGCGGCGGCCCTTTTCGAGCGCTCGTTTCGTGACAGCGGGATAAATGCAATACGGTCCTTCGAATTACTTATGCATGCCATTTCTAGTGAAAAGACACACGTAGAGAATATTGAAGTGTTGATATAGTGCCTCAGATATGCGCAATAACTTTTTTTCAATTGACAATCGCAGAAGTATGAACGCTGAATCTTGAGCAATAAGTTGGTGGGCGCTGCAGATGGAGTCGGCCGTTTGAATATCGTTTGACCACTTTGGTGCCGTTTAGGGTACCATTAATTGCGTACAAACAGACAATGGTAAAGACAGACAGAAAGACAGACCAAAATTTTTATGTCGAAGGTCCCCAAGAAAGACTATCGTCTTAAAAAAACAAATACACGCATTCTGTTTGTCCGTTAAGCTGACCCGCCTATAGCAATCGGCCGAAGATAGCGGCCCCCGCTGTCACAGAACGAGCGCTAAACAAGAGCACGCCGCCAATTCCTTGCGACAACGGGCGGCAGAAACGCCGCGAGGTAAAAAGAGAAAAAAAAAGAGAAAGCAAACATCCAGGGCTCCCGGGCGCGCGCTCTCCCCGCAGAAGCACGGCTTCGCAGACGATCCTCCTCACCCCACATCGGCGGCCCAGCAAGACCGCGATTTTTCGAGAACGAACGGGGCGGGGTCAGACCGAGCTGAGTCATCCGACGCGGAGGGCAGACAAACCGTCTCGCCTCTCCCCAGCCTTCGCTGCGTATCGCGCCGACGAAATGACGAGAAAGATCTGGAAAGTCGCGCGCAAGGTATTTAACCGAGCAGCCGAGACGAGAAATCAGGAGGAGACGGAAGTTAGCGCCGGAGCGCGTAGGAATTCCGCCGTGTAGTCGGCGAAGGTTCTGCCCGTAGTGACAGAACAGGAGGAGACGGAAGTGAGCGCCAGAGTGCGTAGAGAGTCCGCCGTGTAGTCGGCGAAGTTTGTGGTCCGTAGGGACGGCTCGAGCTACAGGCAAGAGTGTGTGTTTACCGCTATCGAGCGAAGACGCGTGGCAACCGCTGCGAGTGTGAAGCCGACGTGTTCCGGCGAAGAAGTTGAAGTTGGAAGAGTGGCCAATTGAAGACGGGAGGTTTCCTGGAAGAGACTTCGAGAGCTGCGGAACGACAACAACGCTGGACTTTGAGTGAGTGATTCTCGGAAGAGTATCATTCAGACTTTTGTTCCAAGGACTTTGGACTGAATAGGTTTTATATCTCTTTAGTCTTTAAGTGTCTTGGTTGTTCAATGCATGCGACTGCATTGTAGTGCGTATTGTTGTCTGTGTCCGTTGTTTCAAGTGTGGTTGATTGTACTGTGTAGTACATTGTCTGTTTGGTGACGTATTGTATGTAACTATTGTGGAGTGTGCATACGTGTGTATTGTTTTCGATCTGCCGTTAATGAGAATACAATTTTGTTTGTTTATCAACTCTCGGCTCTGACTTGTTCTTTGGACCACAGCCGGCGTCCGCTGGCGCACCAATAAGGACCACTTCTAAATTGTCCACGCTTTCGTGGTGCGGTTCGGGGGGCCGATACTTCGGCTCTTGGAATTAGCCCGGCGATCGCCTCCCTAATTAACGGGACAGGTGTGAGAATTAATCTGGCGTCCGCGATACAGGACCTTTTGGTGCACAGTGTGTCCAAAGTAGTGAGAAAGAGCCTCGAGTTGTTGATACTGCTATCGGAACGATTTTGTGTGTTGTTCAGCATTCTCGTTAACGAGTGCAGGAGAGTGTTCCGATAGACTGATTTAGGCAGATACTTTTTGCACGCGGCAAGGTTGTATTTGCGAGTTGCGAGACACAATGGATCTCGAAAAGCTAGTTGCTCTTGGTGAAAAGATGGGTCTTTCTGGCGCCGAACTACGGAAGTGGGTCACCCAGAAGGAAAAAGAAGAAAAAGAGAGAGCCAAAGAAGAAAAAGCAGCCGAGCTGGAAAAAGAGAGGTTGGCGGTCGAAAGAGCCAAAGCGGAAAAAGAAGCCGAGGTGGAGAGAGAGAGGTTGGCGGCAGAGAGGGCCAAGGAAGAAAAGGCAGCTGAGTTGGAGAGAGAAAGGCTGGCCGCTGAAAGGGCGAGAGAAGAAAGAGAAGCAAAGGAGCGACAGCTGAAAGAAGAAAGAGAGGCAAAAGAGCGACAGCTGAAGGAAGAAAGAGAGCAGCAATTGAAGTTGGAGCTGGAGAGAGAGAAGTTGGCAGCCGAAAGGGCGAGAGAAGAAAGAGAAGCGAGGGAGCGCCAGCTGAAAGAAGAAAGAGAAGCGGAGATGGCTGAAAGGGAACGGCAGCGGCAGCACGAAATTGAACTCGAGCGGCTCCGTTTGCAACAGCGAAACGAAACTCCCGTCCAAGCTAGAGTTGAAAGCAGCGAACGGGAAGATCACGGCTTCCGCTTGAACCCAAGCAAGCTGCTCGTAGCGTTTGATGAAAGGAAGGACGACCTAGACGCGTACCTCCACAGATTTGAGACGATTGCGAGGAGCCAGAATTGGCCGGAACAGCAATGGGCAACTGCTTTGAGTACTTGCTTGAGTGGTGAAGCGCTCAGTGTGTACGGTAGGCTGACGCCGACCGATGCAGCCAACTATGCAAAGGTGAAAGCTGCTTTGCTGAAGCGATTTAGATTCACTGTGGAAGGATTCCGGGACAGATTTCGGACAGGAAAACCAGCTGATGGTGAGACGGCTACGCAGTATGCCGCCCGACTTTGCCATTATTTCGACAGATGGATTGAACTTTCAGGGACAGCACAGGAGTACGATGAGCTTAGAGAGCTGCTAATTAAAGAACAATTTCTTACTAGTTGCCACCCAAGCCTGTCGCTGTATTTGAAAGAGAGGAAGGCGGAGTCATTTGAAGGAATGCTTGAATTGGCTGATCAATTCTTGGAAGCGCAAGGTGGAACTAATTTGGCCAAGGTCAAGAAGGAGTGTCCCGATGATTCGAAGAAATTGGTTCCCGAAGAAAGGAAGCGTGCACCAGAGAGCATGCAGCGATGTTTTCTGTGCAACCGAGTAGGTCATCGCGCGAAAAATTGTCGAACGATCTTTACGAGCCCTACGGTTGTAAAATGTTTTAAGTGTGGTCAGACTGGGCACAAAGCAGATGCATGTCGGAACGGAGTGAGTCAAACTCACCAGGGATCCTGTGTGCAAGTGGCACCGAAATCCGATAATAATGCCGTCACCGACGGATTCGTAGAATTGAAAAATGGGGAGAAAATTCCTATTGTCGGTGCTGTAATGTCAAAACAGCCAACCGGTGTTACGAAGGGAATGCCAACGCTTCCTGGAAAGATTGCAGGCAAGAAGATTACGGTTCTAAGAGACACCGGTAGCTCCACGGTTATCGTGAGGAGAAATTTAGTACGGGAAAGAGAGTTGACAGGCAGAACGAAACCGGTTTGCCTAATTGACCGTACGGTCCGGATGCTTCCCGAAGCAGAAATTGAGGTTGAAACCCCGTACTTCAGCGGGAAGATTACTGCTTTATGCATGAAGACCCCCCTGTATGACCTTGTGATCGGAAACATCGACGGGGCGCGAGGGCCAAGTGATCCAGAATGTTTGGGAGAAGACCCGAAGATAGAGCCCTCGCCAACACAGCGGCCGCGAGATACAGTGGAGGAACATCCCGAGACGGGTCTCACTAGAGCCCAAGGTGAAGCTGCGGCGCAAGAGACAGCGAAGGAGAAGACGATCGTGTCGAATCAGTTCACGGGCCGAGCACCCGGACTTACGTCGGCACGACCTCAACCGACCGACAGTGTAAAGGAGACGGAGTTGGCCAGCCGGGAAAAATGTAGAGGCATTATCAAGCGGGTAAATAAACAGACAGGACCCGTCGAATGTAATGACGCATTAACGGTGTCGGAAGAGACAACGATGGCTGAGACGACGCCTCAGATATCGTCGTTGGAAAGGGCTCGCCGAAAAAGAACGTGGAAGCACAAGAAGAGATCGAGCGAGCACCGCAAAAAGGGGCGCAAGCGCTGTTCGAAGTACTCAAGATAGGTGCTGAGGTGGAATCAGAATGTGTTCGGCAGGGCTGAGTGACATATGTTGTGTTAATATTCTTGTTATCCTGTGTCTCAAGTGTATGTCGAGTGAGTCAGTGTTCTGTGCGATGGTGTGATGTATAGTGTTGTATAATTGTTGAATAGACAGAACTTTGTACGGTTGTATTGTTTAGAATGTGTGATGAAGTGTTGTAGGCATGTACCTGGGGCTATATTTCATGTGTTGTGGAATTGAACTACATTGTACGATTGTATTGAGTGATATATTGTGAATGTGAAGGGTCATGAGCGACGGATTGTGTTACAGTCTGTGAGAATGTGTGGTGACTGTTCGCGCTCGTCTGTGTGGTTTTTGAATATTATGAGATAATATTCTTAAAGTGGGGGGCAGTGTCACAGAACGAGCGCTAAACAAGAGCACGCCGCCAATTCCTTGCGACAACGGGCGGCAGAAACGCCGCGAGGTAAAAAGAGAAAAAAAAAGAGAAAGCAAACATCCAGGGCTCCCGGGCGCGCGCTCTCCCCGCAGAAGCACGGCTTCGCAGACGATCCTCCTCACCCCACATCGGCGGCCCAGCAAGACCGCGATTTTTCGAGAACGAACGGGGCGGGGTCAGACCGAGCTGAGTCATCCGACGCGGAGGGCAGACAAACCGTCTCGCCTCTCCCCAGCCTTCGCTGCGTATCGCGCCGACGAAATGACGAGAAAGATCTGGAAAGTCGCGCGCAAGGTATTTAACCGAGCAGCCGAGACGAGAAATCAGGAGGAGACGGAAGTTAGCGCCGGAGCGCGTAGGAATTCCGCCGTGTAGTCGGCGAAGGTTCTGCCCGTAGTGACAGAACAGGAGGAGACGGAAGTGAGCGCCAGAGTGCGTAGAGAGTCCGCCGTGTAGTCGGCGAAGTTTGTGGTCCGTAGGGACGGCTCGAGCTACAGGCAAGAGTGTGTGTTTACCGCTATCGAGCGAAGACCCGTGGCAACCGCTGCGAGTGTGAAGCCGACGTGTTCCGGCGAAGAAGTTGAAGTTGGAAGAGTGGCCAATTGAAGACGGGAGGTTTCCTGGAAGAGACTTCGAGAGCTGCGGAACGACAACAACGCTGGACTTTGAGTGAGTGATTCTCGGAAGAGTATCATTCAGACTTTTGTTCCAAGGACTTTGGACTGAATAGGTTTTATATCTCTTTAGTCTTTAAGTGTCTTGGTTGTTCAATGCATGCGACTGCATTGTAGTGCGTATTGTTGTCTGTGTCCGTTGTTTCAAGTGTGGTTGATTGTACTGTGTAGTACATTGTCTGTTTGGTGACGTATTGTATGTAACTATTGTGGAGTGTGCATACGTGTGTATTGTTTTCGATCTGCCGTTAATGAGAATACAATTTTGTTTGTTTATCAACTCTCGGCTCTGACTTGTTCTTTGGACCACAGCCGGCGTCCGCTGGCGCACCAATAAGGACCACTTCTAAATTGTCCACGCTTTCGTGGTGCGGTTCGGGGGGCCGATACTTCGGCTCTTGGAATTAGCCCGGCGATCGCCTCCCTAATTAACGGGACAGGTGTGACACCCGCTGAGCGATGAAAATGCTGGCCTACACTCAAGAGAAACTCGCTTGTCATTAACTCTTTGTGAAATCAAATGTACGCCAGTGGTTCTGGCGACATAACGATACCGAGGCACGAGATCCAGATTAAAAGAACGTTATCGATCCAGATGAAAACAGTGTCCACGGCAGTGTCCACGCTGTGTCCACGCCAGTGTCCGCGGCTTTGAGAAGCTGCGCACACCACTGTAACACGACTGCATTGTGCTTCCTCAGAATTTGCAGTTAGGTTAATTTAATGAAAACGAAACTCGAAGGTTGTGTGTGCAGATCCCGCCGACGGAGAGGGCGATTTTTCATCCACTCTAATTCCTTTCAATTTACGTCAAACTACTTGCACTACAATGAAAAAAAAAAACCTTGGTGGACGCTTGGTTTCGCCGGTCAAGAGTACAACGTGATAGCGTTATCGGACACCACTTGTACCGCCTGCTAAACTGCTAGCCTCGCGGCGGTTCTAGGTGAATGTTTCAACCGTGCCCTGAGAAAACGAACCACTGTGTGCCATAACATTAGCCGTTTCAAACTATCCTACAAGGCCTATACTGCAAGAGCAAATATTGTTAAGTGCCCACTAATCCATAATCTTTTGTCTTACGAATCAGCTAAGGGCCCGTTTCGCGTCAGTAAAGGAACACGCGAACCTACGCAGCTGTTCACTTTGTTGGTGCACTCGCACCTCATGATGATTAATATGTATGTGTAACGTTTTGTAATGAGGGGGTCTTTAACACACTCACTCATTGCGTAATTCACGCGTTTTGACGTCTGGCGTGAAGAACAGTACGACCAGACCTTCACATCATTTTTTTGCTCTTTTCCCAAACCAGATTCAAGTATAAGCACAGCACTTTGGTAGAAACCCTGCTTGCCACGCAGACAATCTTTGATACTCAAGCGAACCAAGATATGATTACTTTATTTGCGTCTTTCTCGATTTTTAGGTCATGAACATGATGGTTTTTCGCTTACATCCAACGGCGCCGACAGCGGCACCAAAATTTTCGCAAAACGAGTGCTTTAACGATATGGCCTTAGAAAAGCTTGCCTCTGCTTAATTGACTGTCGGTAGTTATCTCTACCAATGCTACTAGCCATTCGAAGAATTCCTCGTCTGTCGGACTTCCAGCCACCTTGAGAGGTGTGTTTGCAATAATTATAAATTGACCGTTTAAACGTGATGTCACAAGCGACGACAAGAACCAATTACTAGCTGATACAAACAAGCTTTATTGCTTTCCCACAAATCTGCTTTACTAACAGGCCGACTAGGGCTGTTTACAGTTGCATGGATCGTTCACATACATAAAACTTGTCGCGTATCACACACACAGTTGAACTTCGGTTCGTCCTTCCGTGTTATTTATAACAGGCGTTACGACCAAAACTTTTTTAAGCTTGCTTGATACCACCACAGCCAATGTCGCACTTATGTCGGTACGATGCAGCTAACACTGCTGCTGAGTGTGTATTGTCATAATTATTATTATCACGGTGTGCTTTCATTTCTGCATTATAGATGCTTCAGCAAACGAAGTGTCACTTTGGCGTGGCCTTCACTGTAAATCTTGCCTGACCATCCTCTAAACCATACCATCCTCTAAAATCCTCTAAAATCTGGACCCGCCACGACGGTCTCGTGACTAAAGCAACAAAATTTTCGATGGAGACAAAATGCTTGACGCTCGTATGCCCAGATTTAGGTACACTTTAAAGAACCCCAGGTGGTCAAAAAATCCGGAGCCCTTCACTATGGCGTCTCTCATAGTTATATGTTGGCTTGGCACGTTAAACCCCAACAATTAATATTTTGTAATAAATCTGTTATATGGTACGCATAAACGTATGGAATGGCTCTACACATCATTTCACCTAAGCAAATTAGTAGTACGTTTTTGACATGCCAGTACTCTGAGTTCGTTTCCGAGGTTGTCGCCGTAATGAAGGTGGCTGCAGTGGCATTGCTTTTCATCAAGAACCAAGTTTATGGGCTCAGGGATATCACGCCACGTAAAGTAGAGTTATATAACAGGCAACAAAAAATATACGCAAATCTAACCTAACATAATCCCCTCAACTGGCCGAGTAGCTTTGTATTTGCTTAATTGTCATTCATGGGGCAGTTACGCCTTCGTAATGACATTCATCAGCTTATCCGCTTTAACAGATTTCGGACAACGACATGCACTGTATATGGTCAGTGTACAATAAATGAATAAATTGAAAGAAAGAAAGAAGAAAATAGATAGATAGATAGATAGATAGATAGATAGATAGATAGATAGATAGATAGATAGATAGATAGATAGATAGATAGATAGATAGATAGATAGATAGATAGATAGATAGATAGATAGATAGATAGATAGATAGATAGATAGATAGATAGATAGATAGATAGATAGATAGATAGATAGATAGATAGATAGATAGATAGATAGATAGACAGACAGACAGATAGATAGATAGATAGATAGATATATAGATAGATAGATAGATAGATAGATAGATAGATAGATAGATAGATAGATAGATAGATAGATAGATAGATAGATAGATAGATAGATAGATAGATAGATAGATAGATAGATAGATAGATAGATAGAAAAAGAAAGAAAGAACCAAATGCGCATTTTCGCAAAATATATTCCTTACAGACGACAAGAAGGAATGCAAGAAAGGGAAATATTATGGCTCGATTCGCACAATTGCACGGCGTATCGGAACCCAACTTGTCTGACGCAAGCAAGGCGTCCGTAGTGCGATATAAGAGAGAAAGCTGTAGCTATGCAATATCGCAGAGCTTCGCGGCAGCGGCTTCGAACAACGCTGTTTCTGAGGTCGCCAGTCCTACGGTTTATCTCGTCTCACGACCTTTGCGCCACCGCGCTTGCTACACATGCACAAAGGTGTAACATACGCAACGCAAACTCGTGATGCACACTTAGCGCGCTCTTCGGAGAATTTCCGCAAGCTTTGCGCGTAATACAAGCAGCGCTGCCGAACAGAGCTTTCCCACCGCCGAGAAAAGCTCAACAAGAGGTGCAATGGCTTCGTATGTGTGGCAACAGGATACATTGTTACTGTTGAAGCACTCAACTTTGTGAGCAACGTTGAAACAATAGTTGATTGTTTCGCGGTACAAGTGAAACAATAAACTTTTTGCCTGACTGATCACAGTGAATAGATCGGCACTTAATACTCAGCTTCACGCCGTTATCTTTATCTCATCACTAGTTGCTGCGCGCAACATTACTGAGACACATATTCTATGTTGTCATAATGTTAGATAACATTTTTTTAACGTTCCTCTTGTTATAAACTCTAGCAATACATCACAAGTGAATGCCTTTCTGTACAAGCGCGTTATGGCAATATTACATGAAAACTTATTGCAAATCCATTCATGCACTAGTACATCCGGCTAGAAAATCTAAAAAAATGTCATCTTCACATGAAAAAAAGAAAGCACAGAATGCCTCTTCATCCTACGATTTAAAAGTTTCAACTTTCAGCTATTGCGACCTATAGATAGTTATTCTGTAAGTTATAAGCGACGTGCATTAACAAAGCAGTAAATTACATTCGCTGTAAAAGCTATGTTCTTTGTGCTTTTATCACCGGCTGTACCTTTATCACTGAGACATTCGCCTCTGACATCAAGTTGCATAGATTACATTATAACTGAGCCTAATATTATCGACAGCTTTTCTAGAAGCGTTTAGCTTTGAGAACGTAATCCATAAACTGGGAACTGTGTTTCGGCCGTGTTGGGTTGACGCTGCCTCATTATCTCCGCCTTGCTCACAGGGACGAGCAGCTTCATAAGCTGCGCACCACGCTGGAGTTCGACATTCTGGTGCTGGGCGGAGGTGCCATCGCCTGTGGCGTGGCACTTGACGCAGCCACCAGGGGGCTTCGTGTGGCGCTGTGCGACGTCGAGGTACGCTCATCGTTTATCCAATGCCCCCTTTGAAGCCTTGAGTAAATTCAGAAATTATCGTTAACTTACTCGTTATGCACAAATTTGTGCACACTATTGTAAAATATGTACTGAATTTTCAACGAATAACCAAGTAACAAGGTGTCAATCGGAGAAAAGAACAGGCATCTTCAGCTGAACGTATAATGATACGGGCATAGGCTGTGGACAGGAGCAGTGGATATCAAAAAAGAAAAAAAAAAGCTTTTAGATTTTTAGAAAGCTATACGGATAGTAATTTAGTTAACTTACATGAACATGTAAACAATGATTTTTTTCGGTTTACCTAAACTGTTTAAAAAACAGGATTAAACAAAAATACCGGAGAAATTGACAATTATGAAAAGCAAGATGAATAGGCTAGACAGCAAAATAAACAATCTTACAAATATATTGAAGTGTGTATACCAGAGTTCCACAGCTAAATTTCGCTAGTTGTGTGACGGTGTACCTTAACCTAATTCCGTATTTTTAATTTGGTAACTTTCTTCTTGGCTTCAATATCCTTGACAGGGCGCCCACGCGCTATATGGTACAGACAAAAGAAGCAGACAGTGCAAGCACACTGCCACGGGTAAGACGGGATCTTAACGAAGCGAGGAACATATTGTCCTCGCTGGCCGATAGCCCCCTGCAGCAGACGGCACAGTACATGGCACCCGAGGGAATCCCGAAATCCTCCGATAGCATTGGCGGCCATTAGGGAAATTGTTTCACTTCCGGAAATTCTTCTGCGCGCTCTGGCGTCAAACGTCGCGAACACGTGCCAGTTTCCCGAAGCGCGAGCTCAGCTGCCCGTTCATGGCGAGGCCTTGCAGTGGCACCAACACCAAACGACAGTTATACACAAACAAGCAGTCGAACTAACAAAACAAATTAAAGCCTAGTTTACACGTTTAAGTCAGAGTGAAATAAATAAGATGGCCCAAGCAAGGAGGCTAATCAGAAGACAGGGCTTAGGCTTGCTACCTTGAATGAGGACTGCAAGATACAGTAAAACGCTGCATTCTGGACTATAACACGGTCGACATGCTTGCTGGTAGAAAAACACTTTATTGTTAGTGCCGCGCCCGTTGTGCGCAATTTTGTCTGGAGAAGATTTAGCGGGAGAAAAGGAACAGAATGAATGGAATAAAACATAAAAAGATCATAACATGGCCGTGCTTAACGTGCTCTAAACTTGCTTAGCCGGTCGAATAATAGAATGACGAAATACACAGGAAGAACATTGGTCGTCTAAGGCGTTTTTAAAAATAATGTAGTTCTTTGTTAATACGCAACAACCCTCAATGATTATTATCAGTGGCAAAAAAAAGGCGGTGGGATGGGGTATAGGCGTGCGTAGAGCTCCCCTGCAGGAAGGTGTAGGGTGGCGAATGTCTACTGCAGCAGCCCAACTCCCTATCCCCCCCCCCCCCATATGTGACAAAAGAGAGCGCCCCTCCCCCCTGCACAGGCCGATGGGATGCGGATTAGGTCAAGAGTTGTGGCCGGTTGTGTGCGGAAGAGTCGTGATCACAGTCCTTTAACATATTGGGCGACACTGTTTGTTAATAGTCCGCGCAAACTTAGAAAATACCGTGGTCTATTTCTACCGACAACTGGTTCGACAGCCGTGAACATGGGGCCGTAATTAATCCGTTCCACTCCACAAACGGCCCGTCATGTCGGTGGCTAAACCGGTGGCTCAAATCCACCATATTGTTATGAGAAACGCTTCAGAACATTCTGGATCAATTCTGACTGGCGAGTCTTCGAATTCCGTTCTTTAATAAAACGTGAAGTGTTTCGGTATTGTGTCCCAGTGTCTCAATAATGATGGTAGATGGTTTTTCCGTGCAATAATGACAGCATGTCAAAAGCTATGACTTAGTAACAGCAAATTGGGGGATAAGACCTAAATGGTATTAAGGTTTCCCTTGAATGTAAAAATTTGCCATTATATTTATCCTCACAGTAATGTGTTTACATATTCCCGTACTTAATTCTTGTTCAATTGTATTTTCGCCCCTCTGCTCTATAATGTAAAAATGTACCCTGATGGTCTCACAAGTAAATAAATAATAATTAAAAAGAGTCAAGTACTGATGCTCTAAAATTCTACGGAAGGAAGAGACGATAAAACAAGTGTAACAGTTCATGTGCCCGTTGCTATTGTCATTCAAGTTGTCAAAGGGGACCAATCATGGTACATGACGCCATTGTATAACGCAGACCGGCACAGAAACTAAGATTTGCAGCGTTTAGTTGACATGCACTCACTGCACATTTCCACGTGGTGCCTCACAGGACACCACTTAGACATGTATAAGTGAATGTAGTGCATAAAATAAGAGCGTAAAGAAAACAAAAAAGGGGGGAGGGGGAAGAAGTGCCTTTAGAGATCCTGAAAGCGAGCTTAAAATACAGCTTCTGGAACTTGTTGATGAAGAGGCCAGGCCAGCTGGACTTACACGACCTTCCTTGTGCAGTACACGTTAACGCGACAAATCACGCGAGAAAGCGAATCTAGAAGGAAATACGCCAAGCCAACAGCGTGGAAGACCGTCGTCCAAACAGTGAAGTCTCTTTCTATGCTCGGAGCACACGCGACGCGACTTGAACGAAGACAGGAGACGCAGATGAGCACAGACGAGTGCCCTCTGTGCACATACTTACACGAAACCCAACCCCCCTGCCGTGTCATTGCGTTTCAAACCACGGCCGGACTCGACGCTCCTTCCGCACGCTCCTGAAGGGGAGCGCAGGAGAAGGAGTCGAGTCCGGCCGTGTTCAAACAAACGTTTGCTCGAGTAAACGCCACACCATGTTTCGCTTCAAACCTTTCTTCCAGCACCCGCGTCGACACCCGTTTCAATCGGGTCAATGCCGGGCGCACTACTTCGCATCCCATCAGGCTTCTCTTAGGGGAGACGGTTCATATTTTTCTCCCGTCCACTCCTTTTAGGAAACGAAACTACTGTAGGCGTGTGTGCATAGATTTGGGTACAAGCTAAAAAAAAAACCCCAGGGGGTCGAAATTACCGGAGCCCTTCACTACGGCGTTTCTCACAATCATATGGTGGTTTTGGAACGTCAAACCCCACATATCATTCAATAAATAAATTATATTAAAAAGAGCTTTTAAAAACATATTCACTTTGACATGCTGGGAAGACCAAAAACACATTCAGTTACGTTTTTAAGGCACCTTCTTCCGAATTTTATGGAGCTCGAGTGCTGACACGAAAGTCCTGGGATCGAATTCCAGCAACGGTGACCACACTTCGACAGAGGCTAAATAATGGACGTCTGTGTGCTTACATTTAAAAGCGCGTAAAAGAATTCCTGGTGGTCGAAATTCGCGGAGCCCTCCACTACGGCATCCCTCATAGCCAAGCCGTGTTTTCGGACGCAAAGCCCCAACAAATATATCTACTCAGCACGTGCGGGTTGGCATAGGTAGGATTTTTTTTTTTTGGGGGGGGGGGGGTGAGGGCGGAAAGGGACCGATGTGTCACTCTCCGGATACGCCAAAGATTTATTTATTTATATATTTATTTATTTATTTATTTATTTATTTATTAAATGCGAAACATTTCTTAGCGAACTTCCGTGACTTTGAGCGGGCGTGCCTATCCATCCATCCATCCGTCCGTCCGTCCGTCTATCTATCTATCTATCTATCTATCTATCTATCTATCTATCTATCTATCTATCTATCTATCTATCTATCTATCTATCTATCTATCTATCTATCTATATAGCCGCCTACAACTTTTAGCTCTTCTGGCCGTTTCGATGATGTGATCTATACCAATATTTATGGAATAACATGACTGTATGACGAGCATAACTGACTAGTCATAACATGAAAATCATGACACTTGTGTCATAAATGACATGATTTACATGTCATGGTCTTGCGGCTCTTGAGGTGGTTTCATTCACATGACGTAGTGCAAAGCCAGTATGGTATGACAAGACTGCACCGCTAATATAAGTGATAAGTCCTAACGTGTAAATCATGACATGCATGTGCTGTAAGTCACGACTACACAGCTTCACATATATCAAATTTGGTATTACGTGACGGGAATGGAAGACAAAAGTATATGACTGGTGCAAACATGATAATCTTACCATGTGTGTCATGTAAGAACCTGACTACATGCTACGCTCATGATGCCCTCGCGGACGTTTCACTAGCTTCACACATACCGAATTTGGCATTACGTGGCGTGAATGGACGAATAACACGTCCAAACATGATAATCATGACACACGTGTCATGTAAAATATGACTATATGCTACGCTCATAGCGCGCTCGCGGCTGTATTACTGGCTTGGCATATACCAAACATGGCCTCATGTGACGTGAATGTATGACGAAGGTATATGACTGCTGCAAACATGATAATTATGATATTCGTGTCATGTGAGAACATGACTATATACCAAGCTCATGATGCACACGCAGCCGTTTCGCTAGCTTCAAATATATCAAATTTGGTATTACGTGACGTGAATGGAAGACGAAGTACACATCCGAACATGATAATCATGACATGCGTGTCATGTAAAGCGTGACCACATGCTACGCTCATAGCGCGCTCACGGCCGTTTCGCCCGCTTCACATATACTAAATTGCTCCGCCGTGGTGGTCTAGTGACTAAGGTACTCGACTGCTGACCGCAGGTCGCGGGATCACATCCCGGCTGCGGCGGCTGCATTTCCGATGGAGGCGGAAATGTTGTAGGCCCATGTGCTCAGATTTGGGTGCACGTTAAAGAACTCCAGGTGGTCGAAATTTCCGGAGCCCTCCACTACGGCGTCTCTCATAATCACGCGGCGGTTTTGGGACGTTAAACCCCACATATCAATCAATCGCATATACTAAATTTGGTTTTACATGACTTGAATGGATGACAAACACAAATGCCAGGCGCAAACATGATAATCATGACATGGAAATCTCGTGTGGCATAATGTACATGCCTACCGCTGCTGGGGCTGGTATTGCAACCGTTAGTGGTGCCCTCGTTACGCGACTATGAAGAACCTACTTGCACCTCATCCAGATGCCTGAGTTGCCTTAGCATTTCCACTTGTGTTGACTGTGTACTACATCCATGCGTTGTGGTGGTTTTAAAGTGACATATCAACCTTCCTCATTCGTGCTTCGCACATTACGAATTTCCACTGTGCGTGGGATTGGCCATTTTTTTTTATTATTTATTAAAGTACATCAAAGGTTCCGATTTGGAACATTATGTGAGAGGGGTGATACGTGGTATGTCAAATAGCGCAGATCGTGAGTTAGTGAATGCAGGAATAGGGAAGTTGTACAAAGTGAATACTAAATGCAAATATTTCAATACGCTGAACATTTAGTAGTAATGAGGGTGAAGGTGGCAGACGAAATACGCAATAAAAACACTTAACTCGACCATACAAGAGCTATCATCCTTTGTACTAGCCGAAAGTCTAGGCTAGGCAAAAAAAAAACACAAACATTACAAAAGCTATCGAAACTAATGTGTAGTTTTTTTTTAACGTTTCAGGGTCACCTATAGTTACAATTTTATCTGAAAGATTAACAAAGTTCTTGATTGGGCTGACTGGTGCTGCATGGTAGACGAAGAAAGTACTTAACAGCGCAAACGACTCTTCTATCCTCTCCTGTCGTTAAGCACTTTCTTCATCTATCTGGAAGATAGTTACAATATTTTATGGCACGAGGTATAACGCCGATTAATTGAAAGCTTGTGTTCGGCCAAACAGGCGTTATAAGCTTCGCTGATTGTGCGGACGACGAGATATATTGTGCGCACGGGTAAGTGGTAGTGTAGATGGGTGTTGGCTGCAGATTACCTTATGAAAGAGACTGACAAGTATGATGCTCCTACGAGACTCCAACGATGGAAGAGATAGTTTCAATTTGATACCAGACACGCTTAATGCGGGCCTGTAATCACCTACGATGAAGCGAGCTGCACAATTTTTTGGTGAATCTGAGTGAATTAATCAGATATGCTTGGTGAGGATATATACCATAGGGACGATGCAAATTCCAGTTGTGGACAGACAAATAATCGATAAGTAGGTTAGTTTTCGAGTCGTTGACGAAGCATCCCGAAGATATCGCTTTAGACAACGAGGCCCTTGTGCCTATTTTACAGCAAAAGCTGTTATGAGATCACAATTCAGGTCACGCGCTGTTGTCCGCCGCCACCGCCGCTGGTGTCCGTAACCACGTCACGTGAAATTACGAAAAACCTAGCGCTATAAAGACACAGTGGCACTCAAACCCGGGTCCGCTGGGTGCATGCCCAGTATTCTACCACTGAGCTACGCCGGTGCTTGGAACGTGTTGCCAAACTTGGCTTAGGCAGGCTTGGTGTCGGAAAAGCAATCGCGTTAATACGACTTATAAAGCGTTTTAAAACCGCGAAAGAACAACCAGTCGTCGCACAATGTGAATGGCGTAACGAGCGGGCCGTCCAATGCTCCGACCCATTACAAAAGCTTGTTTTTGTTCCCCTATTAGTGTGGCGCATACCCACTTCAGGCACAATTCTTCATCATCGTCAGCCACTGCATGAACAATTGGCACGAAATTCCTCGCAATAGCTTAGCGGATACCATGCTTCTCCGAAGAATGACAAAAAATACCATAGCAAATGCTGGCCTACAACCCCCGAAAATGCATTAATAATGCCCTAGTGGGTATCAAGCAAGTGTGCTTGCAGTAGTTACCCAATGATAGTTTTCAAAAGGCTCTGAAAGGTATAGCTATGTTATCTTTCGCGGTGAATGTGCTGCGTCTTCCGCGCAGGCCTGGCGTTTTTTTTTTCTTTTCGATATGGTTGAACCAAGATTGGCCTGATGTCAGATGAATACCTAAGTGTATATATATATATATATATATATATATATATATATATATATATATATATATATATGTCTGGCTTACGGAACGATTGCTAAGCGAGTAATCAAATGCCGAGTTCGTACGTTTACGACTGAATGCAAGGCACTTGCATTTATCCGAGTTAAGGCCGGTCATTTGCGAAAATGAACACCACTTGCTGATTCTATCAAAATCTTGCTGGAAGGCAATGTGGTCAGTACTAGAGGACATCTCACGATAAACCACACAGTCATCCACGGATAGCATTATGTTGGATGCGATTCCGTTGGGGAGGTCATTATTCAACATTAAAAACAATAAAGAACCTAAAACACGTCCCTGTGGGACTCCAGATTTGGCGTCACTTAACAGGAAGGCATGCCCACGACTGTGAATTACTTGCGAGATTATAGGAAATTTCAAATCCACGATGTAGTTTAGCTATGAGGCGGGTATGGGCTACGCGATCAGAGGCCTTGGAAAAGTCAATGTATATACTAACAAAATATTCCGTTCAGGGTGAACAGGAACTGATCAGTATAGTCGCAATAACGTTGGCTGGTGCCGGACAAACGTTACATAGACCCGTTGCGCGATCGAGTAGCTTGGGCTGTCGATTCATCGAATTCCTAGTCGATGGTTGCGCCACGAGTTGCGCGTGTATGAGGCCTGGCCTCAAGCGCTGGTCGTAAAAGGCCGTAAAGGCACCGTTGATGCCCCTCTCCGGCCTGTCAGCGTTCTTCTTATAATAGCAGCCAATTTCCTCCCCGTGATCGGATCGACCTTGCGTCACGTTATCGCGAAAGAAAGCGAGCTGGTTTCTCCTCTTCCACGTGCTCAGCTCTGTCGGCGCTCGAGGTCAGATTGGTCGTGGTGAGAAGTTGGACACGACAGTCAGCTCGGATCGGGAGACAAGCGGGAATTAACGTCGTCCGGTTAGAGCTATAAAACTGTGGCTCATGGCCATATTGAAGAACGTAAGGTGCCCCGTTTCTACATGCATTTTTCTTGTGTCTCGTGTCACTGTATGCATTCACAACGTGTAAAATTGTAAGCGCATTCACGCACGTGGGCAAATGCAAGTATACAAACAGTAAACACACACACAAACGCGCGTTATATGCAGTTATACTTTTTAATTGCCATCGAACTCGTGTGCAGATGGCATATCATGAAGCCGCGTTTTTATTCGTGTATTTTAATAGTTCATTCACAAAAAATAAAATTCAAGTGTGACGCATTCCGAGACAAAAAGACTGCCTTCATGGTCAATATCACCTATTTGACATGCCAGAAATCTGAGTTGCTTTCCGAGGTGGCCGCCGTAATGAAGGTGGCTGCACTGACATTGCTTTTCACTAAGGACCTAGTTCATAAGCTCAGGGATATCACTACACGTAGCTAGAGTTATACAATAGACAATGAACAACATATGCTAATCTAACCCAACATAATCTACTCAACTGGCAGAGCCCCTTTGTATTGCTCTAAAATCATTTGTATGCTAGTTAAAATATTCATCACCTTATGCATTTCAGTACAATTCTGAGAATGTGGCACGTACTGCGTATGATTAGTGTAGAAAAAAAAAGAAAGAAAGAAAGAAAGAAAGAAAGAAAGAAAGAAAGAAAGAAAGAAAGAAAGAAAGAAAGAAAGAAAGAAAGAAAGAAAGGAAAAAGAAAAGAAGAAAGGAGACAATTTTGTCATCAAACAAAACTTCCAGAAATAGGTCTCATGGTGTGGTCTCTGCATTCTTGCGTCTATCCTTTATTTGGATAGTCGTTACATAACAGAAATAACGTAAAAAATGAGCTCCGTAAGTAAGAAAAAAGAAAATAAAATCATGACAAAAAGTAGGAACAGCCCAACACAAGTTAAGGGCTGTTGCCATGTTATATATCCGTATGTATATTTCACATATATTACATTAAATACATAAGCGATTCTATTCGTTCGAACTAGGCCGGTTAAGTAGGACGAACATGACCATTACATACTGAAAGTAATCAGAAAGAGGGAAAACACCAACTAGGGCGCGAAAAACGGTCAAGCCTTCTCACCGAATGCCATGCACCATCAGCAACATACGGACGTCGAAAGGGGCGATCATCGTTAATTTATTCCCGAGGGAACGTCTGGTTGCTGCACTCGCGAGGCAAGAGTAGTGATTCCGAGAAAGCGGGCTTCCATTTCAGCATTGCGGTAATGAGGAAAAGCATTCCGACGTAATTGCGCATACACGATTCGGTCGATGCCTTCGTTACTCGCATAACCAGAGCGCCGTCTGATATAACCTAGACAAAATAATTGCGTTCACTGATATTCTCGACATCCTAAGTGTGTCCTTGTTTGCATTTGGGTAGATTGTCCACTGTATTCAACAAATTTTTAGGCTTGGTGAACGGTAATAATATTGATTGCTGAGGTATTACGTCTAAAAACGACATTATGAATACGAGGTGCACCGTAAAGGATAGCTCTGAGATTTTGACCAAACATGAATCTGAATCTTAAGCATACGGGCTCGTTCGGTGGTAAGCAATGGCACACTGAGCGCATAGGATATATGAAAATAGTTTTTCCATGAAATATTTTAGCGAATTCTGGCCAATAAACAAGGAAAGTAGGTCCACCACGGTGGATGAAGACTCCCGGCTGATGACTCGAAAGTCACGGGTTCGGCGCATTTCGACGGAGACGCAGTGCTGGAGGCACGTGCACAGTGATGTCAGTGCACATTATTAAAAAAAAAAACTCCAGATAGTGGAAAGTTCTGGAGCCTTCTACTGCGGCGTGCTTCATGATTATGTCACGGCTTCGTACGCAAAACTTGCTCATTATAAGAGCTATTCTTATTGTTACAAACAAGTCGAACAAATTTTTTTTTGTTATAAGGATAGTGACTTCTGTGTGACTTCTATAAGGACTGTCTCGCTCTGTTTTCTACAACGTTAAAAAACATAAGCATCGCATAGATGTAGCGCGGACCAACGTCATGGAAGTTGAAATTATGTTCTCCTAGGCACTGTGAGGGCGATTCTACATTCAAAGGGTACAAAAAGAAACAACTTGCGTTGATCTGTGGTGATTCGCTTCCTCATTGTTTTAGCTCATCATATCTGTATTATTTGATGCCGCTACAGCGTAAAACAGTAAATAAAGATGACGCTTTACCTTTAACACGTATATATGTTTGCATTGAAACAACATGATGTGTACGGGCACGTAGCTTCCGCCCCGCCGGCTGTTTATACGTGTGTGTGTGCGTGTGCGTGCGCGTGCGTGCGTGCGTGCGTGTGTGTGTGTGTGTGTGTGTGTGTGTGTGTGTGTGTGTGTGTGTGTGTGTGTGTGTGTGTGTGTGTGTGTGTGTGCGCGCGCGCGCGCGTGTGTGTGTGTGTGTGTGTGTGTGCGTGCGCGCGTGTTCATTTGTCGATTAAGGCAAAAAGCTTCGTAGTATGGGGCTCACTGCTATGCTGCCTTTTTCGCTGTCCCTCTGTTTTCTAACAAGAGAACACATACAGACGATGGAACAATCTGCGCTGAAGGCATTGCGAATGCATAAATACGCAGGACTTCGGCGCCGGTGCCAGCACGCGTGGCAGCAAGCTCCTGCCAGCGACTGCACGTGGTTACAGTGAGCCGTTGGTGCCGTTCCACCTGAAGTTGTTCAAGGGCAACCATCAGGTAGGGGACGGATGGTGACCCGTACGAATATTTCGACGACCAAACAGCGCTGTTAATAAAAATAGCGTTTTCTAAAATGTGTTGGCTGTTCCTTAAAAAATGAGAACGACTTCATTTGGATAGTATTTATTACGCACATATACGTTTGGGAGGGACTCGAGGCCGCATACGAATAATTATGCAAATCGTACTGGTCCGTTTTCATAATGCGCAAGTGTGCTTCCCTGCGCTGCATATAACGGCGGCGCCCATCGTGCTTCAAGTGGAGACGAGGTTCCTTGTTGCGCGTGCTGGTACTTGTCTTTTGTGCGTGTTTATGCGATGAGAGATGAGCAAACGTTCTGGGCGTCATCGTGTAATCAGACTGCGCTGATTCCAGTGGCTGTTGCAGCCCTTCGTCTGGCTAACTGCATCGCCCCAAAGCTAGCCTTATGATTCCGAAACAAGGATCTATTAACTTTGTAAGCGGAAGAGCTTGACCATTCACCACAAGCGAAGGCTCCAAAGCATATCGTATTAGCGCAAGCGTCACCTGTAGGTGCATTTCCGCGCCCTAAACATAAAGAGCGCATGCAGCACCGGAATTTTCAGTTGCAGTTGGGAAGATCACGCGGCCTCAGGAAAACGTCACTTATGACGTCACTTGAAGAGCGGCTCATCGCTGTCTAGCTCTGTTCTGGCATTATGATCCTGGCAAAATGGAACTGCATAGCGGCATGATTTAGGTTGGAGGCCCCGGTGACATGGGCCAACCACTGATGGTGACAAAATAGCGATGCTTATGCAGCGCCAGGCAGAAGGTTTCCATTGAGTTCAAATTTTTTTTATGACGTAGTATGATGTCCATCGCGACCCTTCTGTTGTGGTCACGAGATTTCCACATGTGCGGAGACCCGAAGCGCCACTGTTCCGCTCTTTTATGGTCGAAAACACACAGCAGGTGGCCTCCCAGTTTTCTCGGTCTAGCACACTTCGAAACCTTTGTACCACTCATGGAAGTGAGCAGTATGGGCTTGCGTACAGCGGAGCATATATGCTTGTGCACATATGCGGAGAAACCTGAATTGCCGATGCTCGGCTCTTACAGGGTATCACACCACTGGCGGAGTCACTGTTTTCTTGGTCTAGCACATTGCCCCACCTCCTTTTCCCCTGCGCCCTGCGGACGGGCACAAAGTTCACCGCATACAATTCATCAGTCGGACCTGACAAGCCTGTTATGGTAAAGCAGGTTTTTAACCTTAATGGCTTCGGAAGGACTTCGGAAGGAACGCTTTGTTCCAATAGCGGTCTACATCCCATCTTTACCCCCGCAAAACCAGGAACCAAAGGCAGCTAGGCAATTGTGAGAGGCAGGCCATCACTATACCTTATTTTTGGTTTGTTTTTTGTTTTTTTTGACCCATTGTGAAGTATGTCTTTTGAAATCGACGAACAAACGAAGGGGGGACGGGGGACGGAATTGATACACTGCCCCAGCCCCCACTAACTGAGAACACTTTATGTACCTATGGTAAACATTTTTAACCCTGGAACCGTGTGAATGGAATTTAACATGGCGGTTGTGATCGTGCCCGCATAATTATTCTAGTATAATAGTACAGCATATGTGGTATATATGCTGCCTTTCAGGCCATAGAAGAACGCATGGCTATCTACAACTCTGCGCCTCACCTGTGTCACTCGGTGCCTGTGGTGATGCCGCTCTACGATTGGCGCAAGGCCCTCTCGGTTTGGTTTTACTTCAAAACTCACTGGTACGTCTTCAGCAAACTGAGCCTCAACGAGACTTACTGGCTCAGCAGCGTCAAGGTAAGCGGCTTGTACACCAATGCCGTAATGTTCTTACTTTGTTCTTCGCTGCAGCGTACGCCCCACGTTGCTCGGGAAAGTGTGTCCTCTTTAGTGTGAAACATTTTCTTGTCAAGTATCTCACCGACCTATGCATATAGGCCGCCTACTATGTCTGTTCAACCATCCCGGCACTGCTGCAATGTCATTCAGTTTCATGCAGTAACTTTAGCCTATCCCGTCACTGCTCTCCTACTAGACCGCCGGCTCTAGGTTACTATTTCTTTGAACAACTAAATGTATTACTAAGAAAATTAATTTAACGAATTATATGTTTGAGGTTTCACGCCTCAAAATCGTAAATTCAGTCCACCTGGCGTTCTTCAACCTTCACCTGAATCTAAGTAAACGGTTCTCTTGCATTTAGTCTTCATCGAAATGAGGCCGAGCCCAGCGCATCGGAGAGCCCTCCCGCGCCAGTTGTCACGTGATCATAGATGGCGGTTGCAAGCCTTCAGCTGGGCGGACTCCGCGTTTCAATATGACGGTGGCGAATACCGCTGTTTACAAACATGGAATAGGTCTACACTTGCGCGCTCACAGCTCCACTGTCCTCGTGGCGTGCAACTGTCTGCAGCGAGTGAAAAATCGGTGTATCAACCAGACGCAGGAGTTGCTGCCGCTTCTGCGCAAGGACAAGCTCGTAGGGTCCGTGGTTTTCCACGAAGCCACCATCGACGACATTCGCATGAATGTGGCACTGGCGCTGACTGCCGCACGTTATGGCGTTGTAATAGCGAACCACGTGGGATGCTACCGCTTTCTCAAGGACAAAGCCGGCCGCCTGCGCGGTGTCGTTCTGCACAATACGCTGACCGGCGAGAAGTGGCCCGTGCGCGCCAAGTGTGTGATCAACGCAACGGGACAAAGTGCCGACTTCCTCCGGCAGGTGGGAAGGGAGTTACCTCCTAAAGGTTCACACAATAGAGCGTATGAATGTTTTAAACGGTATATTAATTGCTGACCGAGTTCGAAGTGAGCATCTTGTCGTTCACAATGCCATGCGAGTGACATTTTCACATGCCACTCGGACGCGTTATTCGAACGTCGCAGGTGCACTCCCTGGCGGCAGCAAGTTATCTTTTGGTCTACTCTTGTTTCTTAAAATTCACGTTAGAATCACTTCTAATACTATTCCCTATACTTTCGTTGGCATCATTATCTGTAGATATCATTCATACTCTAACAAAGAAAACGAACCCTTGAATGTACATTTCTCTCTTACGTTCACAATAGGCCGAATGAAATCATCTCGAATAGAAGTTTTATCTAAGGCATTCGCAATTATTTGAGCAAATAACACTTAAATGCTTAGAAACTTCTTTAATTTCCGACTGGAGTGTAACGTCCCAAAACCACTATACAATTACTATAGAAACGCCGTATAGTCACGGGTTCCGGAAATATTGGCTACCTATATAGGGACACCACAACCACTGGACCATGTGCTCGGCTGCCTTTGCTCCATTTATTCCTGCAAATACAGGTGCACAAAAATTTGTTCGCGAAAAATGCTCGTGAGTTTTGGAACCTCTATTCAGGGTAAATGTGAGAACTGATCTTATAATATGTATTTTTTCATTTATATTTGGCAGAATATGAAAAGGTAGGCTACGCTAGAGCCGGCTAGTGTAGCCTATCTTCGTTGGATCTATTGATGTGGTTTGAGACCGGAGGTCCTCTGTGAGCACTCTTGCAATCTGTAGGCACTGTTTTTATGTTTGACACGACATTCTACGTCTATGTCAGATTTAATGGCTACCCGCCGCGCTGACGTAGTGCTGCTCGGCTGCTAATTAGGAGGTGCCGGAATCCTATTCCGGTCGTGGTGGCCGCATTTTTGATGAAGGTGAGAATGCTTCAAGCCCGTGCGCACAGGCTTAGACAAACGTCGAAAACTCCTAGCTGGTCGAAAATTCCGTAGCCCTCCACTACGGCGTCCTTCGTAATTGTGTTGTTTTTGTTTGGAACGTTAAACCCCAGCAATTATGATTAGATTCAATGGCTCGAACACACACTGTTATTCTCTATTCCTTCTCCAGGCAGACAATCAGGCGTGCAACGCGATCGGAAACCCAGTGGTGAGCACGTACATGGTCCTTCCGTGGCACTTTGGCAACAAGACGACCGCCATCCTGACGACGAGTGACGACGAGACAAGGATCGCCATGCCTTACCAGGGCCAGTGCCTGGTCTCGGGCTCGCACAAGAAGCTCGACTTCACTTACACGGGGAAACCGACGCACGAGGCTGTCAGCAAGCTTCTGCGCGAATGGAACGAGCAGCTGGACATGCACACGGTGTCCGCGAGGCTGAACGAGGTGCGCGCACTATCTCTGTCACCGTGGCGCCCTTTGGTAAGCGATGTTTAAATGCTTTCTCCAAGCTATCGGAGTCGCGAGTAGGACGTGGAACGCCTTCATGGATCATGCCAGCAGCTTGTCAAATTACATGCTAAAGCCCACAGAAATAAAACAAAGAAAAGGTCTAGGCAGTTCCACGCCGTAAAAAGCGTGAGACAACGAAGCTGTTCTACATTTACTCGGTTCTTTCAAGTTTCATCGTCCGTTCGCCCAGTTACTTCCAAGAGACTTGTTGTTGTTTTTTTCTTAGTCAGATCTTCACTTCCAGTCCATGGCTTTGGTTAGCGTGTGTTACTACAGACTCCTCTTTCTGCTACATCTCTTCCTTCCACCTCCAGCCTACGTTCTGCCATTTCAAGAGCAACAGCTCCACTCTCTATCCGCAGTTTGAATCACCCGCTCTGCGTAAGTTTCATCATGTGATCTCTTTTGGCCTCTCCTCTCGCAAGGACTCCTTTCGGCCCAAGCCAAGTGACACTATCTAGCGTGACCACACCGACTGTGCCGATGGTACAGAGTCCGCATAAGCTGCTTCACTAATATTCAGCAAGGACGTTGGCGTCGACATGTAGGGACCATATTTGTAACGCACAAGCTTTAGCGTTCAGTGTGGGACGAGAGGAAGGCACTAAGGAAGGGTTAAAACTTAGGCCATATGAAAATAACTCATTCTGAAATGCCTATTTCGACATGACTCTGATGGTCGCATTCCACTAGAACAAACTTCATCACTTCCTGCAAATGCGGTAAAGTCGGCCTGGTGGCTCAAATGGTGCTATACCGACGTTGAATAAAGAACACTGCGTATCATCACTATATCCCCAACACACACACACACACACAAAAGTGGGGAAGATTTCAGGTTTGTAACATTTTCTTTATCACTATAATTCGTGGACAAATGTTTATTGTGTTGTCGTTGAGCAAAAGCCTCACAATTTCAATACTGACTACGTGATTGGGACAGAAAACTGCCATACAAGAAACGTGAGACTGTGGTATTGAATTTTGTATCTATAAACATACAAACACACACTCTACCTCTGGTCTGACACCTATATATGCTAAAATTATCCTTTTGAGAAGAAGACCGAATACACCCTTTTCCAATTGCTTATTGAATGTTTCTGTAATTTAAGGGCAGGCAGAGTGGCATGTTTGGCGATGCCGTCCAGGATGCTGTTGTTAGATCAAGAAGATTTCGACTGCAAACTCGGGGCCCGTATTCCAGAAAAAGAGGTTGTACGCAACAATACCTGAAAACGTTTTTCAGCTAACCCCGAGATTAGAGATACCACTTGCAAAAACATCTGAACATTTGCGAAAACAACTGAAGAGAGATAGTGTGAAGCCTTTGATTCTATCCCAGAATTTATGGTTGCTATTTGCTTAAACAAAAATATTTCCCGCTGACTGGGTCTTTGTATTAAATTATTCCTTGATTTCCATAGCCTATCCATACATCCTGGCTTCTTATTTTAAATTGGTATAGTAAAAACTATAATATTGTGACAATTGACTCAGTTTTCCGTCACTGCATAAACTACTTCGTATTCAGCCAATACCGAGAGTGGGTACATATCATTTTCAGCGGAGGCGGAAATGCTGTAGGCCCGTGTGCTCAGATTTGGGTGCACGTTAAAGAACCCCAGGTGGTCAAAACTTCCGGACCCTTTCACTACGGCGTCTCTCAGCATAATCATATAGTTTGGGACTTTAAACCCCACACATAATTTATCAATGAATCGTTACTGTATGGGAAAAAGAAAAATCACAGCATATCCACGGAGTGAATGATGACGAGTGGGGCGAAACGGCTGGCTGGCTGGCTGGCTGGCAACGAGCAGGAGCCACCGCGCCTAGTGAGATATGTTTACGCCTGACGCAGGACAAGGTTAGACTAACCCCCGTATTCTAGAACGTCCCTTGACTCAACGCTTCACCTTCACTTGAGAAAGCCGATGGTAGCGCCATCTCTAGGCAGGGCAAGTTACTGCATATCAGCGATAATCTGCTGTGATTCTTGAGTAGCGCAGCGTCATCTTCAGTCGAGCGGTGGCGCAGTGCTCAACTCTGTCAAGTGAATGCTGAAAATCGAGTCGAGGAGCGTTTGTGCATACGGGGGTAAGAAAAGCTTCGCCCCTAAAAGAAAAACAATAAAAACAGCCAGGCATGCGCACCGCACAGCGCAGTCACAACGAAAGCTGGAAGAGCTGCATTTATGGGTTTTTTTAAACAGCCTTCGGGCAAATACAACAAGCACACTAGCATGGTACCCACTACGTCATAAATCATAGTTTTTGTGTAGTTGGGAGGCATCCACTATGCCATTATGTGACACTCTTTGGAAAGGCGTGGTACCCGCTACACACTTGTAAGCCATAATGTGCACTTTGTTGATGCTGTAGCTGAAAATGAGGAATTATGCCGGAGGTTTTTGCATTGGGTTAGATCATTCAATGTACAAATCCATTGGGCTTTTATTGAACATTGGTGATTAAGCTAAAAGACGAAGACGATGAGCCTTAGCAGAGCATGCCGCGAGCCTTCAAGCTCGAGGCCACCAGGAGGAGAACATCATCATCATGATTATGACCACCACCACCACCCCTGCATATCCGGTGTAGTGCATACGCAGCGCGTGGTAGCTTTCGAAAACAACGTCCAGTTAACGCCTCCTTCAACTAAAGTCCAGTCGGCCGTGAAGGCATAAGTGTGTTGTCCTCTCGACGTTAGCGTGGAGCGTGTTGGACGGCATCGCAAGCCCAAGAGAAAGGTAACTCTGCGGTGTTGCAGCGAAGACTGCGAGGCGTTCATAAGCGTCGAGTTAAGGATATTGCTAAGCCTTGTCACCACTTTTACTTTCCTGCAAGTATATATTTGCCGCCCTTAAGGTGACGGTCACGAAGTGTGCGATCCGAATATGCAACCACTACGATGCCCTGTAGTAACCTCAAAGCGCCGCGAGGTTTGGGGAACAGACATTGGGGAGTTTATGATTAGAAACCCCATAAGCTTTAGGCCCCAAAGCTCTTTCCGTATGCACGCTTTGAGTCGAGCAGTAGCGAAGTGTTTCATTAAAGAATATATGGTCTGTGCCGCCTTGGGAATTCACCCAATTTTTGGTCACTTAAGTCTTGGCTGAGAGGCGTCTCTCCGGGTGCTGTCACGTTTGTCTCGCGCAAAGTTTTTGGGGCTGACTTTGGGGCTGCCGCCATATTAAAAAAATATCGTCCACAAAACGAAGCCCAAACGTTGTTTGGGTTCATGCGCAGCGGTCTCAACGCTATTTCATTGATTTGAAAGCTGCCCATTATCTGCAGCTGAAGTTTTCATCCGAGCATGCTCTGGAAAGTATAGCTCAAACCGCCGCTGTTTTGGAAGCAAGCTATGTCGTTGCTTTGTTCAGCAGGTAGAAACACCACTGAGCGCGTTTATAGCGCAAACGCACCGCCCTGTGAATATGTTTAGCTATTTAGCTACTGCATTTCTACTCTGTGAGATGCTTATAACTTGTAAATGCATTACCTTTTATTACTGATGTTGCCGCATGATATGTAACACCTGTTTTCAAGAGAATCGGGTAACAGTGGCTTTCTGTAGGCTAATGCAGAATGTTCTAGCCACCGCATATATGACAGCCCGACATGCATGAACGCAGGTTCTGTCCACGTGGACTTCGGTTGTTTCGGTGCAAGAGAGCGCGACGGGCCGTGAGAAGCCGGTAGTCGAAGTGAGCCAGAGCGGCATGGTCTCTTGCACGGGTGGAGCCTGGACTTGGTACCGGCTCCTGGCCGAGCGCGTCGTCGACACGGCGTTGGCGAACTGCGAGGAGCTGCAGCCCTCTCTGCCGTGTTCCACCAAGACCATCAAGTTGGAAGGGGCCGCCAATTGGTCGCCAGCGCTGTACGTCAAGCTCCTGCAGAAGTACCGCCTCGAAGCGGACGTGGCCAAGCACCTGGTGGACTACTACGGCGACCAGGCGCAGCTACTGGCGCGCATGGCAGCGAATTCGCGCAAGAGCACACGCTCGGTCAATCCAGGAAACAGGCTGCTACCTCGACTGTCTTTCATTGAGGCCGAGGTATGCACGCGCGACGTATATGTATGACTCAATTTAAGTACGCTGTATACTGAAACCATAATTATAACGACGCAATGTATGCCATGTCTATGGTGCTACCAGGCGGTCCCCAGAATCACTTCCCCTTCACCCCCTACCCGAGAAAACTGTAAATCTGCCTTACTCGGCTGCTCGGCCTTGGAAGGTCAAAAAGCTCTCGTGGCCAGGGCAGGTGCCGCTGCGGAAGCCACAAGGGTCCTCGACTAGGGACACCTCCTAGGGTTTATACAGGGTCGTCCCTTAAGGCCGCCCCTGTCTATCACTTGTAAATAGTTTCAATAAATTTTCTTCACCACCATCGTTGCTGCCTGTGAGGTCCCTGCTTAAGTTCCAGTCTCCGCGGCAACAAGTTCGGATTACGAAAGAGGTCGTGTAACGCGCGTTGGGTGTACGTCGGAGAGCCTTATGCGGTTAAAATTAACCCAGAGCTTGATCCTGCTATGGCGCATCTGGTATAATGACTATACAACGTCATAACGACTGCACGCAATAGACCAATCAGTTACCCGATTACATCGCCAAGGTATGGCTGCACGGTCCACAGACATATTGCCACGCGCACTGCTATTTTCGTTGAGCGCGACGCGTGACTGCATGGTGTAGCCACTGCCTTGAGCTCGCCGCACTGGCATGTCGAACATTCCAGTCTGTTTTATACTGTTCTGATAAGTCATGCACAACATGCTCCTCGTACAGTACAGTTGATTCTAGAATTAACGTGGCCACCACCGATAGGGCTGGAATCTTCGATATAACCTGTATAAACGCTGACTCGCCTTCCCGCTGATCAGATTGCACCGACGGCCGACGACGGCGGTAGCTGCAATCAGTGTGCAGCGTTATTTGCTTATACTTTGACCTTTGGGTTTTCCGGGCACAACTTTCCCCAAATAAATAGTACCGTATGCCCGCGTCCCGCTGGAAGTTTCTTTATTGCAATGGCCACATAACGGCAGGGACCGCAACATGACTTTCACAGGTTCTCGAGCTTTGATCGAGGTATACATACGAAGCATCAACGAGGTAGACACATGAAGAGATTAATAAAAAATGTGTTTTGTTCCAAAGATAGGGGAGCCTACTTGAGATGATTTGCCCTATATATGGTTGTTAGTCTAACGGCCTACTCCTGGAACGAACAGGAAAACCTGACGGGGAGGTGCGCGCTTCTCAGGTGCGGCACGCTGTGCGCCAAGAGTACGCGTGCACGGCGGTTGATGTGCTTGCTCGGCGTTTGGGCGTGACGTACGCGGACGCCTACGCGGCGGAGTGCATGCTGCCGCGCGTCCTGGACATCATGGCGGCTGAGCTGGGCTGGACGCCGGCGGAGCGCGAGCGCCAGATGCAGCAGGCGACGCACTTCCTGGAAGAAGACATGGGTCTAGACCTGTGCCGACCACACAGACACGCGCCCGAGCTCCGGCTGGACCCCAACGAGTTTGCGCGACTCGTGCGCCTCTTCCAATACCTCGACCAGGCACAGGTCTTGTCATGTAATTCTACGTTGCTCCAAAGTGACGACATTCGACGTTGATCTACATTCACAGTGTCGGTGCCATGCCGGGAGGTCACAGGCTTGGTGCAGGAAACAATTATGTTTGCTTCGTATGCAGAGCATAGTACTTTTATAGCCGGCTGAGGAGTCGGCTGGATTGAAATGATAGTCTCTAGCTTAGAGTTTCCTAATGTACACTATAGAGGGAACTCTGGCGCTAGTGTCTATGGGAGCGGCGACGCACGGCGCTTCAGCGAGCATGGGAATGATGGGTATTACACAGATTTGTCTAATCTTCGTACTTCTGGCCCGCTTCTGGTTCCATGTGTGTTCGTGTGGCTTGGAGTTGTTTTTTCAAACCAAAATCAACAAATGTTCAGCGGTTGCGCTTCACCACCTTATTCTTTTAGGCTTACAATTTCTAATCAGGTCACGGAATTTTGAAAAAAATCGTTTTTTTCTTCAAAGCGAAACCAGCAATAAATGACGCCGCAAGTACGATTCGTCACCCGCAAGTACGAAGACTAGGCAAATCTGTGTACTACCCATCATTTCCATGGTCGCTGACGATCGCAGCGCCAGAGTCACCTCTAGTTAATTTGAGAAGCTCTATGGTTTCTAGACGATTAGTGTGATCGGCGCGTCATTTCATTGTTCGTAGGAAACGCACAGAACACTGCAGGACCGGAGGGATGCTTTCCATAAGAAAAAGGCCTCTTTACTGCGATTTCGTCTAAGAGCACCTGTATCGGCTACTGTATGCAGCCATATCGTACAAAGCGGGTCTTGCCCCGCCGCAGTGGTCTAGTGGCTAAGGTACTCGGCTGCTGACCCGCAGGTCGCGGCATCAAATCCCGGCTGCGGCGGCTGCATTTCCGATGGAGGCGGAAATGTTGTAGGCCCGTGTGCTCAGATTTGGGTGCACGTTAAAGAACCCCAGGTGGTCAAAATTTCTGGAGCCCTCCACTACGGCGTCTCTCATAATCATGTGGTGGTTTTGGGACGTTAAACCCTACAAATCAATCAAAGCGGGTCTTCGCTCGTGTCACGCTCCGAATAATGAAAGGTGGAAGTATTCCTGTAATGGAGACCGTATAAGACTCACGAAACCATCCCCAGATAAGATGTAGATGCGGCATATATTACTGTGCAGAGTCGCCCACGAGGCAACTGCATGGAGGTTGTGAGCGTCTTTGCTATCACATTTGTCATCTAGTGTATCATGCCACATGGTCTAGCACAAACGTATAAAACCAAAGAAAGCATATATTGTACAAGAAAGAGATTGGGAATCGACTCGAAATGACCGCGGTTCAGGCCCCCGAAGTCATCACGATAGTAATTCATTATAGAGTTTTCGGTGTAAGCATGCATATATATATATATATATATATATATATATATATATATATATATATATATATATATATATATATATATATATATATATATATATATATATATATATATATATATATATATATATATATAATATCAAGTGACGAATGCGCACTCTGGTTCTGCCCGATGATCGCCGCAGAATGGCGCGGTGTCACTGCGGCGCCTGCGACCGCACATCCTGAAGGAGCAGTTCCGGCACGAGTCGTGGCTTCGCGTTATGTCGCGCCGAATAGTGGACATCGCCATCGCCCCCGACTCTGAGGCCTACCTGCACAACGACTACTACGTGCCGCCGCTGTACAGGCCCTCGGTCGACAGTGGATCCACCAGGGGCACCGAGGCCTTTACTGAGAAGGTATCGCAATCAAGCGGCCCGCGAACCTTTTCTTTCGGGTCCGCGGCGAATTATTGAAACTCTTTGACCCATATTTTTTATTGACTTTGCAACTGTTTGTGTTACTGCAACACAGTGCCCGCATCATCTTCTCGCCTATCATGATTATTAAGCCTTTTTTAGGGTAAGCTAAACAAGTGTGACTAGTCTTGAATATTTTTTAGGCGCGAAGCTCCTCTCAGTCTAACGTTGTCATGCATCGCGTGCAACCGAGAGAAGAGACGAGAAGAAAAACAAGGCAGTATCTCCCGAAAAGCATAATAGACAGTGCTGTCTCATAGAAGTACATACTAACTGCAGTTGAGTGAGGATATTCTTGATGGCGCTGTACCGCTACTCTCCGATTGGCTGCTGCGCGCGCTTTGCCTGAGTGTGCGGAGAACGCCTCTCAGTCTCCTGGATTGGCGCCGTACCTGGCGGATCGTTGGTGGGGCATGGACGAAACAGAGCGGCGGACGCGTTGAAGACGCTTGCGCTCTGATCTCTTGGGTTGCGTCTCGTCGGTGTTACCCGCTCGCCGTCAGCACTCTCGAACGCGATCGGACGTATGGACGCATACACGGACGGATGGACACACGGACATACCGACGCTTCACCGCACTCATCATTCACTCCGTAGATACGCTGTGATTTTTTTTTCGTAAGGCACGTAATGAAGTCACCCTCTGTTGTAACATAACCGCGAATGAAAAGCTCTGTACATCAGGATCGGCGTGCAGACATTGGTCATATTGAAGATCGGTATCGATATGTTTCATGCAGGAGTACGGACCCATATATTCTGTTGTGACCGATGCCAGAGCTGGCGAGGAAGCGGCGCTCTTTTAATCCTCAAACAAGTAGCTGACCGGCCGGCGGCCTATGCCATTCAGGTATTGTCGCTCCTAGCCGGAGGGTGAGACGTCGTGTCACCACGACACCGTAAGCCGTTCGAGAGAGGACAACAAATACAGCATATTCCTTGGAAGGGACCGCAGCGGCAGCCGCAAATCGCCCCGCCTATTAAGCAAACAGATCGGCGGACCCTTTGATGTATGCTGTCATGAGCTTGGGACCTCTCGTCCAGCGGCACACACACGACGAGGAAGAGCTCCGCTGGCGCCCCCTTAGCGTGAAGTGATCGCGCCTCAATATTGGACGTTCTAGGGGGCCGTGCATGCTCATCCCCCTCGCCAGTTGTGTGTGATCTGTGATTGGACAGTACCATCTGCACGTGTTCCCTGATCTAGGGATCTGGGGAGAACATACCCTTTATAATGAGCCACCCGGCTCATTCGAAAGAGCGCCATGTAGAGGAACACCAGATTCGAGAGCTCGCTATGTACGAAAGAGCTCGTCATGTATGAGAGCTCACCATGTATATAGTGTAAATAAACCCTCAAGTATCTCTTCCTCCTGCCTCGACAACTTCATCCCGGACCTCCGGTGCCTGCGAACCCCGCTCGTAACAATTCGGACAGCTTACATCAGTTGGCATCAGCTGATATACAGATTGATTGATTGATATGTGGGGTTTAACGTCCCAAAACCACTATATGATTATGAGAGACGCCGTAGTGGAGGGCTCCGGAAATTTAGACCACCTGGGGCTCTTTAACGTGCACCCAAATCTGAGCACATGGGCCTACAACATTTCCGCCTCCATCGGAAATGCAGCCGCCGCAGCCGGGATTCGAACCCGCGCCCTGCGGGTCAGCAGCCGAGTACCTTAGTCACTAGACCACCGCGGCGGGGCATATACAGTGCATAACCTGACATACGTCAGTGGTCTCAAGTCAACATTTGGCCGGCATGTATTGTTACAACGCCGTCAGAAAAACTAGAGCGCAGCAACTCTTAATATCACTTTCAATTTTTTTTCGGTTTGAGCTGCCATTTAATTAACAAGTCGATAAATTTGACTCTAGAGTAGCTCGTTCGCTGTACGTAGGATAAGTAGTGCATCCTTCTGCCTCCCAATTCGTAAGGCACGTAATGCAGTATATATATATATATATATATATATATATATATATATATATATATATATATATATATATATATATATATATATATATATATATATATATATATATATATGTGTGTGTGTGTGTGTGTGTGTGTGTGTGTGTGTGTGTGTGTGTGTGTGTGCGTGTGTGTGTGTGTGTGTGTGTGTTTTCATGCGGTCGGATAGATATTACCAGGCAGAATTTTCTGGAGAAGCACGTGTGTCGTACTCTGGCTAGGTTTCTGCTCGCGGAACAAACGCGGATAGCGGTAGTATATGCGTATCGATTTTGACTACAGGGCTGTACATATCGAGAGTTAACCCTCGCGCGCGTCTGCTGCCCCAGGTGGAGGCACTGTCTAAGGCGCTGCAGCTGAACCAACAAACGCTGTCCGAGATCCTGGACGAAATGGAGAGCGCGACGAGCGGCAGCATGGAGCTGGGCGACTTCCTGCTCTTCATGAACAACCTCAAGGTGTGCCTGCACGCCCAGCTCAGGGCCTCCAAGAAGGACCCGAACATCCCCGAGCTCGTAGAGCTGCGCGGCAGCGATGTCTACACGTCGCTGCCCAACGCTCCGAAAGTCTACACCATGTAGGGAAGACGGTCGCGCCCCACTCGTGCGGTTCGTACGGGTACGGCGATGGCGCCACCAGCGGTACCGCGGCGCAACTCGGTCGCCGCATTTGTCGCCGCATGGTCGCCGCATTTGTCGCCGCATGCCGCATTTGTCGCCGCATGGTCGCCGCGCGTGCAGACGACGCGTCCACACTGCATCACCGAGAGGCTGCGACACGTGCGCTTTAAAATCTTTTTGTTTGGCTTATTTTACGATAAACATTTTTTCGGAATTTGTACACCTGCAATGTTTCTTTTGTAGCTGCGCTCGTTCACTTAACCAGCGTTGTAATCTGTCGAATTTCAATGAAAAATCAAGTGAACAAGCGAAAAGATAGAGTTCGTAATGAAATAATTGGATGCGCAAACCAACGGGACACAAGAGAAGAGACAAACAAGCGCAGACTGAAGCTCAGTTTATTCAGAGAAGAAACTATATACCAGAAAGATGAGAAAGGGAAAAAAACTGGGGAGAAGGTTCCACCATGATCAGGTGTCGTCCAGAAACGAGATTTCACAATCTAACAGTGATATAGATGGCGGACTAACACAACTACCACTATTCTTTTTAATAAAAAAGGCTTCCGCAAATGTCCTGATGGCTGTACAAGACAAATGTGCGCGAAAATACAGGTACGCAGCCACACTTTTTGCGATGGGCGGACAAATGTAAACCCGGGGCTGATTTCAGCGCATTGTAGTGTTCTCGCAGGCGAACATTCAAGCAGCGCCCAGTCTGCCCAATGTATAACCTGCCGCAAGACAGTGGAATACAATAAACGACATTAAATCGACAATTAGTGAAAGAATTGACATGCTTGACACTTCAACCTTTCTTCACAAGACCTGCCTTCATTTCGCTTTGTAATTAAATTCTAGAACACATTTGCTGAAAAAAAATTCAACCTCGACGTTGTGTTTTCCGCAAGTGGAAAACTACAGCAAATTTGTTCAAGCGTTCACGAACAGTAAAGCATGATAATTATAGGCATGATATAGATTTGCCTAGTCTTCGTATTTTACGTTTGTTCTTTCTTCGCGTTGCTTGAAGATGCTTTGTCAAGAAAAAGAAATCAGCAAATGTTCGGAAGTTACGCTTCACCACCTTAATTTTAAGCTTACCACTTCAAATCAGGTCACAAAGGGAAAGATACTTTGTTCTTTCTTTCGAAACAAAACTAAAACACAGCAATGAACGAAGCCACAAGTGTGATTCGCCAACCGCAAGCACGAAGAGTATAAGCAAATCCATGTCATATATATAATTCCGATGGTCGCGGAGCAACCGCAGCGCCAGTGTTTCGTCTAGTTAATTTTAGAAAACTATGAAGTGCGGAACCATTCCCTACAAAGGGAATCGGTCGCGACCTCATTAACTATGACACCTCGTGGAGAAATACCTGACCCTATTAACGTCAACAACTCAAGGTCGCTTACTGACGGCATTTTGATCAACGCAACACTTAAAATTGCCTCCTGTGTGCACTAGTTGAGTCCACATGTGACAACCGGTACCGGTACGCTATTACACCTCGTCTACATGGACATTACCAAGACGCCATTATGGTGGACACGTCGACGTTTCTTTTCCGTTAACTTTTGCTATTCTTTTTTTTTTTTCCTGCTTCGGAACGATAATTATCCTCCAGGAGGAGCGGCCTCCATCGCAGCCGCGCTGTAATTTAGCACGTCGACTTTCCCCTTTCCGTTATAGGCGCTGAAGGCAATGGAAAAATTTCACGACTGGTTATGCTTGCCGCTACAAGGAATCGCGGTTTTTCGGAAATTACACATTGATAAAGATGGCTTATTGTTCGTGAACGTATGGAAGAAAGAAATACTACATGCGCGTAAACAAATTGGTTGACAACTCAATCATTCGAATGGGACTTAATGGTGGCAATGGCCCGTTACAACAGGGGATACCGAATATTATCCAAAACTTTCCATGATTAACTATAATTCATTCCTAATCAGAATATTAGCCTTGATAGGAACGCCGCACAAGATGACGAAAAAACAAGTGCTCAGTCGAATTTCAACAAAACGAGAGGTTTTGTACCGGTAACGTTAAAAGAAGGTTTTGCTGAAAGGTAGTCCGGTGTCGTTTCTGCCAGAAGCTGACCAGTGCTCGTATAGCGTGAGAGTAAGTATACGATATTTGAATACCGTCCAAAATATTCGTTACACAAAGGCAGTACCACCACTCACGCTGCAAGGCACCCATAGACTTTACTATAAATGGACTGGCGGAGATTCTAGCGCTAGCTTCTGTGGGAGCTGCAACGCACGTCGCTTCAGCCGGCATGGGAACCATTTTACACGGATTTGTCCAATCTTCGTTATTTAGTCGCCGTTTGGCTCAACGTGGCGTGAATCCGCTTTGCCGCTAGCCGAAGTTCAGTATAGGCTCAGTGTATCGTTACGCTGCATCACTTTATAGGCTCACTAATTGAAATCGGCTCACAAAGTTCACAACGGTCCTTTATTTTATCCGAAACAAAACCCAAACACAACAATAAATAAACCCACAAGAGCGTTCCAAACCCACAAGCATGAAGACTGCACTCATTTGTGTACTACCCATCATTCCCATGGTGGCTGAACGATCGCAGCACCAGCGTCCCCTATGAAGGCACCTACTCTTGTAAAACGAAATAGCTCGCAATCTACTCCAGTTTTTTTTTTTTTTTAATGCTTCGAACTTTCAATGTTCAATTATATCAGCTGCAAAGAAATGTATGACCTCTCAGACCAGCTTGTTACGTAATTATTGTACTAGCAGTCTACTTCGTCGCTGATACGCTTCATTGTACTATCGCTGTTGTTGCCGCTCTCTCATTGTCACTGGTGAAAGTCTTGTTCCTTCACAACTACACTCTATTCGATATACATAAACTCTTCTTTTTCATTGCACCCAGAGCGGCGAGCCTTGATCTCTGCGAGGGCTGCACAGCATGCGTCGCTTCCTTACTATGTTCATACACATCCCCTACGTCACTGTCCCTACTATTGCGCGTATAAGAACCAAATATTTCCGATTCCGCCGTATTTCTCTCTGTTGTACGCCCCCTTCGTAGCAGCAAGGTGTGGCATAAAGCGCGCGAATCTGATTCTCGTAAGTGAAATGCTGCGCCTGGAATCTTACTGCCCCTCCCTTACTTAAGCGACGCTCCACGTGTACGCGTAAAGGCTCTCGAGGAATTGATTGCGACGCACGGCCACCCGACGATGTAACGGCCGCCTATCGGACGTACGAGAAAAAACGACCGTCGTGCAGCGCGAGTGGCGCCTGGCTGAGGACTGTGGACTTGCGTTATTGAAAAACCTCCCGACACAACTTCACCGAAAGAAGGCACGCACCACATGACGGCATGCCTAATCGCTTTGAGACGTACCGCTTGTTTGAAAACACTAGCACGCGGCGCGTGCCAGCGCGTACACTTTGGAGGTCGCCTCTCGCCGTTATCGCGGCATCGCCCGGAGGCGCGTGACCGTAATCGCAGCCCCCCCCCCCCCCCCTTTCATCTTGCAACGTCAACAAAAACCCGCACAGAGCCTCGGTGTGCGCGCGCCAGCTATCACAGGTCTGAGACCGAACGCGAAACGCCATCGTAAAACGGATGGATTGCAAGCGGCATACTATGCTGGCGCCAGAATGTCGCGCCGAGGTACGCGTGCGTCGTTTCACTGTCTCGCCGCAAGGAGCGCGGCGCGTCTCTCCTTCTTTCTCTCTTTTTATGACGTTGCTAGCGCTGCAGCCAATGGCGGCCGCGCGCCAGAACGGCGCCTCAACCATCTGCCGCGCGAAGCCGGATGCGGCGCAGTTTGCGTCCGAGCACGTGACCCTACGCTTCGAGAGGGAAGTCATCCGCGCGCGCCTCCACACACCCCTCATTCATTCTCGGACCGTTGCTCAGTTCACTCGTGCTGCCGACTCGTGCGTACACCTTTTCAACAACCATGGCCTTCATGATGCCCGTTGTGAAGAATGACTACATGATCTACCAGCAGAACGGCGGTAGCTCCAAGTCCCGGCGCAGTTCATCGTGCAGTATGAGCAGCCGTGCTTCCCGTGGTGCCGCATCGGGCCAGACCAGTCTATCCTGCTCGCCGGGCAGCGACGTCGAGGAGCGGTTACGTGCCGTTGAGTCTGAGCGGGGCACCCGCAGGACTTCGCGTATCATGGACGTGCCCGTGGCACCGAGATCGGCCTCGCAGTCTTCCCTTTACAAGAAGTTCCACAGCAGGGTCGTGGACAAACTGAGGAAGACCCTGCGTTCTAAAGACGACTCCGTCGTCAGCACCGAGGACACGTCTGTTGTGCAGAAGAACAGCCTGGCGTCCTCGTGATGTTGGCTTTTCCCATCCTAGCCGTTCCACTGCACCCATAGACTTGTGACTGTACCGCGGCGCCCGTTAGCACCTTTCGTTACGCGCGAACATTCTTTTTCGTGGGACCACCGCCTGGTGCTCTCGCGCGGCACCGCGTTCCTTCGGTTCATAAGCCGCTGTGTACATATGTAGAGAGCTTTGGATTTCACGTGCCCTGCGGCGCAGGTAAGGGAGCATGCCAAGCAAGAGGCCACTGTGATGTATGCTCGCCCGTGGCTCTAACCCAACGGTGCTTGCCTGCTGTCAAACATCTCTGTCTGCGCTGCATTCGTCCGGCCGGCCCAACGCGATCCGAAACACCGCCGCGCCAATGGTGCTGCTCATTCCGCGGGCCTTCAGTTATCATTATATAACGAACGCCGAAAATGCAATTGTGTGTATATACCGTATCATGTATGTGCCGTAATCGCGAACTATCTGACATTTGTGCTGCCGATCAACTGCACGAAGAACGCAAGAGAAGTTTCAATAAACGGCGCGGTAGATCCTCAGCCCCGTTTCAGGGCGAGTCTACCGGCCTTACCGAGAACACTGTGCAAGTTTTCTATTTGCATGTAACCACGTCGCACTCTCGCGGGATGCGATGTTGCATGCTACAGCGTTCGCGGCTTGTTTCACTTTCAGATAAAAGTGTCCGGAAAAGACGCCGATTCTCGCCAATCTTATCAGTTGGCGGATATGGGTGCGGCTCTGGTCGCATGAATGGAGCGGCGCTCCGTCGATCACAGGAAGTGGCGCACCGCCACTCCGTTCCGGCCGCGCCGAGTGGAAAATTTCCAGCGCTTGGCGCCTCTCTTCCCATTGGTCGGCAGCCGCCGCACCCCCGCCGCGGCTGACTGGATTGGGACGGCGTTGGCGGCGTGGCGTAAAAGAAAAAAAAATCGCAACGTGTCTTTTTTTTTTTTTGCCTGCACGCACGAACGCTGAAATCCTCTCGCTCTCTGCGTTTTTCCTCCTCACTGTTCGATCCGTTCTTCCCGCCACGCGATTTGGAATGCGTGGCTGCCCCCCTCGTAAGCGGGTCATTGCGTTTCTTTTTGATCTTCACTCTTTGCTGCTTAACTACTCAAGCTTGTCTGAAAAGTTAAAGACGCTGCAGCAGCCTGCACGCGTCTATTAATGAGCTTCGTTCATCGCATACAGAAGAACAAACGACTCAGATTTTATCATCCGCCTAAGTTCACTTACTGAGCACACACATTCTCGAAAGCTGACGTTAGGCATGGTACCGTGCCGGCCAAGACGCACTGAGTGCACGCATGAATGAGTCCTGAAGATAACGTTTGGATTTAAGGCCAAACCCCATGACACATTGTACGTGACAATGACGAGTCGGATATCGCCTTCACGCGAACAGTCGCTTGTTTAGGCAAACAAGCGAACTCCACTGTTGCTGTATAGTGCTTAGAATATATTCTAGGCACTATAGTTGCTGGCATGAGGTTGTCTACTCGTACCAAAAATGCCGCGTAGGTAGAGATATGCAAAGTAAAAATAAAATGTGTTGTGACATAATGCAACGGAGGGTGTTTATTCTTGTCTTGCAGATTTTTTTCTCTTTGCCGTCATAAACATTGTGTTTTTTTTTTTTTTTTTTGTTGACCACGAGTGACTCTGGCGGAGAGGAGGTGGTTGTTTCGTGGCACATGGAGAGAACCGGCAATACGTCAGTCTTGTACTACGTCCTGTTCCAGCGCTTTGAGCACAGCGCTTTCGAGCGATAGGCGATGTTTTCCAAGTCAATAAAACCGAGCGATCGCGCGAAAACGGCTAGGCGACACCTTGCGCAAAGGTCTTCTTTTGTCGCTCATATATAGCATCGCTGTCACGTGCATTTCGCGCTTGTGGTGTTTGGCCTTTAAAGATTTAATATTTTCATTTTGTGCACTCTTAAATAAAAAGCTCAACAATAAAGAAATTCGAACGATAGAAAATATACATTTGCGGGAATCACAAGCACTCACTTTATACGCGAGCAGACTCTACTGAATGAGACACACAGGGCTCTGCCCAGCGTGCTGCTGATTTGTTTGGCAGGCAATTAAACGGCGGCTTGGCTATTGCTCTAGAATGCATTTTATCGTCTGTGGTATCTGTCGTAAAACATGCACTTCATAAACTTCGCACGATGTTTCGTGGAAACTCACCAACGAAGGTCTTGTCACTCTTAGATAATATTAAAAAACTGCTTGAGAGCTTACGCAGCACTAACCGTAACCATTTCTTTCACCGTCTGTGCAGTCATCCATCTCCTGTACATGTCGGGAGTTTCACAGTGGTGCTTATTTTGCATAATAAGATTTACTAACGATCCAGAAGGGTTTCTTTTTTTTTTTTTGTCTCTTTCACTAACAATTTGATCATCCTTAAAACGGTTATAATTGACAAATCCATCTAAACAAAAAATTTGGTTTCAATTCGTTATAAATGCATTGTCATCAAAAAAACGGGGATGAATTATGATCTTCGTTTTGCATTACCGCCGTAACAGGTAAAATTGCAGGGCACGCCGAAACATTAATTTATTAGCCCAGCAAATGACAGAAGATACAGTAATGCTGGTTGTACATCTTTCAATCTTCAGAGCGAAGCATGATGCATCTTGCCGTCGCTGCAGCCACGACTATCGCAAAGATAAAACGGTGTCACTGGATGCGAAGCCACCAGCTCTGAACTCCGTGGTGACATTCCGAGCAGGAAATTGCTATCGCTAAGATAAAATGGCTCGTCCCCCGTTCCTCTCAGCATCTCAATCCGTGCTGGCGCATACCATCTAATCGTATTCAAATTAACGCTACATTTCAACCTCTTATGCTATATGTTCTATTAGTTATTATCATTCCAATGATGCCGTATTTTCTGCAGTGGTTTCGCATTAGGTTTGTTTCACCACACGTGTGCTGCACTTACGTTTGGTATTAGGTTTTTCGTATCACGTACTTGACTGAATTTTTTTCTCGCCAGCTTGTCTCTCTCGAGACCTGGAGTATTCAGAAATAACTACATTACAGAACAGCCATGCCTACAAATCGTTCCATCAGTTCCAGTTTATGCCAACTCGGACCAAATTAATTATTTACCACTACGCGACTTATTTGGCACCCTGATGTCGCTTACTGAGCGATAAATATCTCCGAACTTATTTATTCGTCTTGCAGGAGCTATATATATATATTCTCACTGTCTGTTATCTCTGCTTATTAATTTCTTTTTTCTTTCGTGTACGGCTCGCCCTTGCTATAAACTTTATGCTGAATCTGTCAAGTTTATATCACTTTATTGTTGAACGCAGCGCGCAGCTCTTCGTATAATAAGGCACGCTATATTGGCCGCTTAATCAGTCTACAGTGTCACGGGGATGGGTTTTCCAGAATCTGGAGATGACCACTTCCACTCAAGATTTGAATTTCACGAATTTTCCTCCTTAAAAGCCCGTTCTTTCCGGAGAACAGCCATCGATAAAAACTGACGTACCGCTCGCAATTTACGCCGTCGGATCAGCAAACTTGGCAAGCGGCACCTGCTTTGATAGGCCACGTTAAAATCTAGAATGCTAGTCACCAGGAATTTGTTGCGATCGATAACATCGGATTTACACAACTTGCGCGTTAAGGGCTGTGTCAGTCCACGCCTACACACTGCATGCATGAGCTTGCCGGGAGGCATACGGTTTGACCTTTACGCCTAAAAAGTCGCAAAGAGTGGAGAAGTGCGCCTCCTCTCTCCGTCTTTCCTTATGTTTGTGCGCTTGACGATACCCTTTCCGGCTGCTTTAGAATAAGGAAGGGCCGGCAGGCAGTCAAGGTCGTTTGTGATGGAAGCAGGCTGCGGAGAGACTGTATTGGAGAGTAAATAAAACGCTTGCCCTCGCTTAAGGAATGACGTCCATATATAGTCAGCAAAGGTCGAGAGAATGTCGCCTTTCGACCATGCATGGAGCATGATGATGTACAGGCGCGCGCGATCAACTAAACACGTACAGACACGCACCCTTGCTTTTTGTCATAAGAGGAACGGTCCATCGCCCAAACATCATCCTCTTCCGCAGGATCAAATTTGGCCCCAACTAGGTCCAAGGCTTTCCAGCTGCTGCGTTCCTATGGCCAGTGTTGACCTTTACTTATCTCGATACCTTCAACACCCTTCCCCTATTCGTATTTCTGTTTTCTCTCTTGATAGACGGTCACCGTGCATGCTAACACCCATGTCCTCTTTTTTACGTGAATCGATTCACTGTTCGAACTAAGCGATCAACTTAACGTCCTGCAGCAGCGTGTTTTAAAGACGCTCAACCGTAAAGGTTAAACATTTCACAACTTCGAGTGAGCCGTATAGCAGCAAATGTTTCGTGTGCAACTGATTGTAGAGTGTACTCACATACACGCGCACAAAAAAAAAAACGCTTCTACGCTTGATTTGGTCGAGAAAACTTCAAGTAATGCGTATGCTGAAGACATTGTTAGCGAATACAGCCGGCCAGTCTGAAAGATCGCTTACGAAAAGATAAGTTTTCTGAATACACTCTCTGAACTTCACCAATCGAGCGTTTGAAGGTTACGTATACTGTGATGGAGAAAAACTATATTCTCTAAGCTTCGAATAAGACTAGGTTTCGAGCTACATCAAAATCTTGCTTATATCAATACCTACATGTTTGTCATGCGTTTGCCTTGAATGATACGTATTTTCTAAAAAAAAAGCAGACACCCTAAAATTTATCTACTTCAATTTTGTTTTGACTATTTTCACGGTAACGTGTTTTATCTTGTGTGGTAAGTTTCGTCAGCGCTACTACCATTTAAACGCGGCAAGCTTCCTGGCGAATCCCTCGCATTGAGGAAACAACCAACGCAAACGTGTAAAGTGTCCGGTGCTGAGTGGCTGCGAAAGCCCCGAAGCATAAGCGCGTAACGATATTAAGTGATTCTGTACCATATAGACAGCTACGCCATGTACTTACTCTGCTTTCTAATGTTGTTTTCTTCTGACGTAGAAATGGACTGCGCACGCGATCCGCTAAGACTATTTTTGTCACCTGAAGTAGACGGAGTAAAGTCCTGCACTAGCCCGCTGTATATACCACGCATCAACGGAACCATTTTATTTCGAATACCTTGAGTGAGCGTTATCAACTCTTAACGGCTAAGGACACCACTATAGGGTTCGCACATAATTAATAACGAGAGTCAATTCAGATGTAAAACGACCAGAAAACAGTGGCAAACCGCGGCAAAAGACTAGCTTTCTTTCTTTTTGCTGCCCCATAGTCACTTTGCACAAGTGCGCCGCCACCAGGAAGATATAAATAGGAACATGTCGACACTGCTTAGACAACAAAGGGTACGCCCACTAATTGACATGATCGATTTTTTTCTGGCGAGCTATACAATACACAAACGCACGCATATGGTCCCTCTTTCACTCCTCACGCACGCACACAAATAAATGAACATAATGGATAAATGTTTGAAAATTGTTGATCGCTCAACTGAAGTAGTTATATGTAATAGTCCAGTAGGTCGTTCATCCACGGGAATTCTGACTAAATGCGCGGCCTATCGGCCTGCCTTTTGTGTTTGCCTGCTTTCGCGGTTTGCGCTTATTCAACTGGTTGTATATAACCGTTCCTCTTGTAAAGCTTTGTGAACTTAATAAAACTCAGTCATAAATAGTTTATTCGTAACCGTCTTTTTCCATTGGCTTGGACTTCTGTCCTCCGCCTTTACCGAGACTCGCACCTATGCCACACATGCAGGTATATAGTTGCCCTTCCCTTTTCAATACTTGCGGGCAACTCTCAGAGCCAGCGAAAAAAATTGATCTCCAGAGTGCGAGCTACTGAGTCAGTTAGTCTGGGCTCGTTTTGCAATATTTTTGAATCAGCGAAGCGTCCTCCATGGGACGATTTCCGGTTAGCTTGAAGGAAAGCGAATAGTGAACGAAGTAGATTAACCATTGAGTGGCGTCTTTTTCGTATTCGATTGCTGCAAAGAAAAAAAAATCGCAGCATATCGATGGAGTGAGTGATGAGTGGGACGAAGCATCCGTCCGTCCGTTCTTTTCTGCTTCCGGCCATCCGTGCGTCAGTTCATCCGTCCGTGCGTGCGTCCGTCCATGCATCCCTCCGCGCGCCCTTCCATCCGTACGTCTGCTTGTGTGTTTGTCCGTTCATCCGTCCGTCTAGTGAACACTCCAAGTACCACCATGCATCTCGCATCTTTTCATCATATATTCATCATATACAAGTCCATCCCGCGGACATTCCAAGGACTACTACAAACAGGAGACGCACGACCCAAGCCTTAAGGAGGTTCGCCCCTACAAATATTCATGCTCCTCATTAACGTGATGAATGTGAAACTTCTCAACAGCAGCGCCCGATTTGTCTCTGCATTTAACTCTTGAATTTGCTGCCTGCATGTTTGCACTAGTAAAGCCCCAAACGAATAGACTGAGTGCTGGCATGTATGCCATGTGTGTGAACCCGTATTGCAGAACGGCCCCAACATCGTACCAAATGCATCTTGCGCATTTCGCAATGTTACGAAAGGAGGCCAAGGGAAACGAGCCTTTAAAAACTTGACCTGGCAAATCCTTGGCCGCTTTCTTGCTCGCGAAGGTGTGAAAAGTTAGAACAAATGACGTTAGTCAAACATGAACACGCGTGGACTGTTGAATGACACACCCCGACCCAAAGCGGCGTGCCCCAAACCGTGACTTAAGTGCCCCTAGCTTCTTGTGTTTTGCTGCGTTCCAGGAAAACTTCAATCGGAGAATGGCTATCATCAGTGCTCATTTCTAATACCAGAAGGTAGGCCCGCACATGAAAACAACGACCAGCCTGTCGGGGGGAAATGATATTTACCCTCAGTCTTCCCCCTCTTACCATACACTTTAATACCGTCTTTCAGCCTTTACCGTCGTTTTACACGCTGCTTCTGTAATATGATTTCCGGCCACGCTAAAGACAATCAAGTTGTCGAATATAACTTTGGCGAACCCGGGTCCTGCATCAACACCAGGCGAATAGTCGGTGGAGAGGAAAAAGAAAAGTTATGTAATATTAAGATAAAATTAAAGAGAAACAAGGTATTGATTGATTGATTGATTGATTGATTGATTGATTGATTGATTGATTGATTGATTGATTGATTGATTGATTGATTGATTGTACAGCTAACCAAAGGCGTACTGTTCTTGAAAGGCTACGCAAGGTTGAAGTACGGGTTGAAGAATCGCTGAGTAAATGCAAGGGCGGTGCAAAGGCGAACAATTAAATTGCCCGTTTATAAAAATGTGACTATTGTGTGCTCACGCACATTAGTGAACTTCCCAAGAAATAACTACGCTTTGAATTTCACAATCTCGATTCACGGGTATCCACAAAAGTAAGAAAAGTGGGTCAATCTTTTCCTGGTAATTTGCCCTCGACCTTATGTTGAAACATGCGTGTGTACGTGCTGCTGAGGCCCCGTACCCTACAAGAAGTTCACTTCTTTACCGTGCACACAAGCGGGGAAAGTTATCGTGGTAAGCCAGTGGCTTTGGCTATTCAGAGTCGCACAATAGGCGTTGGCTGCGCCGCAATACGATGCCGAATCCCGCGTGCAACCATCCATTTAAACGGGTCTGTCTCAACACCTTTCGGGCGAACAATGCTCTGAGAAGCAAGCTTTACGTGCCATACATATCCTTGCGCAAGTATAGCAGCATTGCTCATTCACCGCGAGCACACATGTAGGGCGCAAAACACTCACGTTACGTCATGGTTATATATTCTAAAACGTTCTATATGCCTGCAAGAATTGGTGCTTTTGTAGTGAAGAAGCCTCCCTTGTAAAAAGCAATGCTGTAGTTTCATTAGCTTAGCGTTCATTGCAACGAATATGTCCGAGAGAACCGGGGTTCTGCAGCTCGCATTCACGATCACGTTTCACCGTTTGATTTGGATTGTCTTCTCAGAGAATATCGGGGCTCCGACACTGCTGTACTATATGTACTTTTCTTTCGGGCTTTACATCACACAAGTAGCTTCAAGGAATGAAATGTACGGAGTTTTTATCTGGAATTTAACGCTGGTCTTACTCAATACGAAACTGCAGCGCCGTTTTAGATATTCCCTTAAGGGTAAAGTGTGCAGAGAACAGAGCTTCGCTTGCAATTCTGTTCTGTTCAGAATTACTGCGAATTCGCATCGTTCTCCGTAATCTTTTTAGGGCCCCCTGATAGTGGCTTTGAAACATCACGGAACGTGCCACAGATTTAGAGACTATGCAGTAACAACCATACTGGTTGAACCGAGATTGCCTTCTCAATTTCACGGCTCTCGATACGCGGCGAAAGTGCAGCCATGTCCTAATAGAGTGAATGTGTCTCTTTAAAGAGAATCACATGAGATGGAAGTCAGGATTCGCAGCAAAGAGAGGTCTTCTTTTGTTTATTAGCGTAAGTATAAGAACAGTTCGCAGAAAGAAGCAAGACAAATGCCTTGCTTCTTTTTTCGTGTCTCGTCTAGGTGCGCAGTTTGACCGTTATCAACTCTTATACCAACTTTCCCAACTTCCCACGCTGCTAACTCTATACTTAAGGTCATGCACATCTATAAGCGTTCAACATGCCAATTGAATCACTAGTTATTTTCCTAGTAATTAATATATTACTGCTAGTTAGCACAACAAAAATATTTTAAAATGTACATAAACATTTTCGCCACCTCTACGGGTGACATCCTCAGTACACACCGGCATCAAATGAGGTCGTCCAGTCCACTGCTAGTCATGTGCCCATAGAAGTGTCCGGTATAGGGGCCGCGGTTGTTAGTGCACGCCAATTTGTCATGACGTTTACAAGGACATATGTTAGTCGTTCCTTGTTATTTCTTTTGGACATTTGTTAGCAGTATAGTGGTAGTCTATGGGCGACTTTCGTTCATTTGGTACCAATAAAATTCCGCTCGATGGGGGATTAACGTCAAATTTAGTCCTGAAATCGTGTCGTTAGTTCACCAAAGGACCAAGTGCGGGGAAGAGCGTGTCGTGTAAAAGTTTAGGAGGACTAACGAGAGGACGAACGGCTCACATACTCCCTCGGGTAGGAGCTGAAGTAATGAAAAAGCGCTTTTTTACACCCCTTGTGGTGTGGACGGGTCAGCAGCCTTTCAAAGCTCTGGATCTCGGTCAGGTGTGCCCCATTTTTCTGAAATTTACCCTTCTACTTTGTCAGAGTAAAGTAAAGCTGCGTTCATAATGGCGTATGCGCTTTAATAAAATTACATCTGCTTTAACGTATTATAGTAAGGCTCACGTGGTCCCGCTTCCATATAAACTGCGAGTCTACAACGATGTATGGATGCTTGGTTTGTTGCTCACCAAAGAATGAGCGAGAAATTGAGTCATGTTAATGGATTTGTTCCAGAACGGGAACAATGTGAGAGGTGCCTACGAGGTGATTTTCCGATCACGTCCAATATTCACATCCTAAATATACTCTCTATCTCGCGGTCTACTGTAAACAGGAAGAGAAAGGAAGAGAGACGAGTTCGTATAAAGACGTTGTTCTTAAGCAAGCCGTCTGCAAGACATCCGGTAGACGTGTTGAAACGAAACATTATTCATGGCAAAACGTTCACAGGGCGCCGCATCTGACGACGAGCATAAAGCGTCTACTTCGCTTTTTAATTTTATTTCGCCTCAGGAATGCGCTGCATCCACAATCTGCAGTGCAACAAAACTGTCTGAGTGCGCGATCGCCTGTAGAATGCTGATATCGCTAGTGTGGCAGCTGCCGCAGTTGACACACACCACCCTGCGGGTGAATGCGCATTTAGAATACGAACTCTGCAAAAGACTCGCAGGAATTTGTCCTTCGCCCTAGCGATGGGTTTTTCAAGGTCAGCGTGTCGCATTCGGTAGCGCACGTTAATCAAAACAAGAGATTTCTGTTATTTTAATTTTTAAGCATGTGTGGCTTGGAAGAGAAATAAAAAACAAATACAAAAATTTTGACGAAATGATGGGACAGCGAGACACGTTTTTTTTCGAGAGCGCCCATTTCGAAACTTGCCTTGTGATTTTCGATTAGTGTGTAAGGAATTAACAGCGGTGGACTTTCATCTCACCGTTGTGGTGCTTTAATTGAGGCAAAAAAAAAAATGTCTTCGGAGAATGAAGCTATATACTGAATAACGCAACTGAAGCATACATTCGCAACACTTTTGTGGACTTCGAAAGCGAAACACATTATCTTTAACTCGAATCCTCTCATGTATACACCTAAGAACATAACTGCTCCAGCAAGCGGTTAATAAATCAATGTCGCAAGAATAATTTGGGACTTACCTCATATTGAACACTAACGCAATACATCTAGCTGTCTTCCTTTCTCTCTTTATCTGTATACCATGGTAAATGTAATGGCTATGGTTATCCCCTTCCTTTTCGTCTTAGTTGTACTTTATGTAAAGGTATTCACATATGCATTTTGGTAATTTCCTTCGTGTGCTTACTTGATAAGCTGTCTTCGAGATTTCACCTCTGGACCTTCTTTTGAAGTTGCATCATCCTAACACATGGATTCTGTATCGGTGTTAAGAAACTTCAAGCACCTCACATGACACATCATGACTACATGATGTGTCATGTAGTCATGGTCCATTCTAAACGGGTGTGCGCCACTATAAATTGGTTAAATATGTATCGCCACCGGTCTGCTAAAAATGAAGCGGACAACCGACGACATTCGTAGAGCTGAAATACCCTTTCCTTCATGCCGTAGGGATCCGAAATAGTGAATTTAGGGAAGGAGAAAGTGAAGAACCTTAGGTTAGGCTGCAGTCCGACCTATAGTCTTCCGTCGGCGTTAGTGGAGCGGAAATACCCACCCATACATGACCGCTTTCAGGCTTGGCACCACTAGTGTCTCGTCAAATAAATCTCTCCTAAACACTGCATGCCCGTACCCATGGAGATTTCACATTAGCGGAGCTGTAACATCTTCCCGACATCATTTTCGCCACTCCCCAGCTTTTGCGTTTTTGTTTTCTTTAACGTGGCACTCTCTGAGGTTTCACGACAGAAATGGTTGCCGAAATACAAAAAAAAAAAGATGCATGTCATCAAGGTAGCAATTAAGATCGACAAAACATCGAAGGGCGTCCTTTTGTGTTTTGTCTTGAGTTCTTCCTTCGGTTTACGGGTTTCTTTTTTTTTGTATTTAGGTACCGATGTATCTACCAACTAGCCCAACAACACGACGTGCGAACGAAATAAAGGGAATCTTAAGAGCTCGTGTTTATCTGTTAAGCACGGCATTTCTGTTAGCGGCAAGTTATTTATTCTTCCCCTTTACTTTCTTCACATTTACATCATAAGTACAAATAAAATCATCAATACTTTTCTTTAGGCCCGTGTACTCAGATTTGGGTGTACGTTAAAGAACCCCAGGTGGTCAAAATTTCCGGAGCCCTCCACTACGGCGTCTCTCATAATCAAATAGTGGTTTTAAGACGTTAAACCCCACAAATCAATCAATCAATCAATTAATCAATCAATCAATCAATCAATCAATCAATACTTTTCTTGGAGTTCTTGTCTGCTGGGTTTCATTAATGGAATCGCGTGCGCATATCGTAGTAACACGGGGCCGTTCACACGAAAGTAGCGCGCACGGAGTGTTCATGCAGGAAAATGAACGCCGTGTATTACGCAGACCGTCAAATGCAAGCGAACGAATTAAGGCCTCATATGGCGAGTGAAAACATGAAACGCGTCAAGCGAGGCGTTGCGTTTCAGCCTCGTGGGACGACCCGTCTGAGCTTCATATCGGCCGGCTGAGGCGTGGCATTCGGTGCAGCCGAAAAGTTCACAGGCGGCCGAGGCATCCTGCCAGCGATGGATTGCAACGGCGACCACCTGTTAGTGTTAAAGGAAAAGGTCGTGTTATCGTTACGCAAGAACGGCGCGAACACATCCGCACAGTGCGTGAAAAGCGAGGCGCTTGAAGCTCTCTCCGTGGCATATTTGGCGCCTCGGACGACCCCATTCCTGCATTTGCGAAAGGCTGCCCCAAATTCTCCGGCGTAATCGCAGGAGCCCCAAATGAACCCCTAAACGAAGCCGAAGAGGTGCCGGGGCGCGTCTAAAAATAACGGGGTGGCGAACAGCCTAGGCGGCGCAGCGCCAACACGGGGAACCAAAGATGCGTGCATTCCTCTTCGTGCACAGCACGATGGTAGAGAGAGAGAGAGAGAGAAAGATGCATACGGCTGCATCTTCCTTCCTCTCCTGGTCCCTGAAAAACAGTGGGCGTCATTCGAAAGCGAAAAAGCATGACAGAACGAAAAGAGATGCGTTGAGGAAGACGCGTGCTGGCGATAGAGGGGAAGAACGAGAGCGACGGCGCCGACAGAGTTGCAACAGCACCGGCGCCGCATCGTCATCACGATCAATGAACTGAATGACGTTACAAGTAGCCGTCGCCATGGAGACGGCTCTCGCTCGACCCGCCGGCTACGCTCTAGTGTCGGGGTGGCGGCAGCCTGCCGCCACCTCCAGCTTGTGAAAATACAGACGACCTTCTTCTCCCCGCAGCCTCCTCACCCCTGCACTGGCGTAACCGGCGGCTGGCGTGGCGGTATGCTGCCGATGTAAACACTCCTTCACCCTCGCCTCGACGGCCTTGCCGACCCAGTGGTGTGTGCATGGACGGCCAGCTATACACACACGCACCCTTCTCTCCCAAAGCGCTGGTAAAACAGCGAACGGAAAACAGGAAGATCGCAGTGTGTCACATTGTACACAAAAGCTAATGGCTTCCGCTTGCACACCTGTTGCATTGGCAGAGCAAAAAAACAACGGGCACGTGGACTCGTTAACGGAGCGTTGTACCTTCATTGAACACGGTATGCATAATGCAAGCCTTCCTGTTAGTTGCCGGTGGTTGGCATTCGACGCAGTTCTAACTACATTTGCATTTGCTAACATCAGAGTTAGCAATGGTAAAGCCGGAGTATATCAGGTTAGTGAAGAAGTCACACTCTTAGCACCAGTTTCATACGTATAAGGTTACTGACAATATACTTACACTGAGTCCTCACCCTCGACCAGAGCAGCGACTGAACAGCAAGTAGAACCAGTTCATTTGCTTCTCGTCTTCCTTTGAGTTACCCAGAGGCGCCTTATTTATTGAGTCTGTTTCGTTTCAATACGTCAATACATCTTTATACGTCAGTACATCAATACGTCAGTACATCAATACACATATAAGAATTCGCAGCTAGTGTTATCTGAAATGTAATTTTTCACAAGGTGTAACATCCGCCGATACTATAGCTCCATAACTATATATACAACGACACGAGATATGGTCTACACAGAAGGATCTACAGCAGATCCACAGTCACCATTTACAGTGCATCCACAGTCACCATAGTTCTTCATAAAGAAAGTGACAGAATCCCCAAAAAGAAGAGCGTAAGGCAAGAAGACACGATCTCTCCAATGCTACTCACCGAGTGTTCACAGAAGGTTTTTCAGGGATCCAGATTGGAAAGAATTAGGAATGAGAGTTAATAGAAAGTTTCTTTGCAACCTGTGATTCGCTCATGACATTGCCTTGATGAGTAACTGACGGGATGAACTACAGCTCATGACATTGAAAGCAGAAAAGTATGTCTTCAAATTAACGTGAACGAAACTAATGTAATGTGCAAATCTCGGCAGAAAACATCTTTTTGCGATAGGTGGAGAGACGCTGGAAGTTGAAGAGGAATATGTCTACCTAGAATAGGTAGTAATCGTGGAGCAGATCCATGAGAGTGAAATAACTACAAGAATAAGAATGGGGTCGATCATATTCGGAAAGTATTCTCAAATCATGAAAAATAAAGCGCCGCTAACCCTCAAGAGGAAGGTATTTAAATCCTGCATCTTGCCGGTACTTACCTACGGAGCAGAAACCTGGAGGCTTACAAAGAAGGTTAAGCTTAAATTGAGCACGACGCAGCGAGCTATAGAAAGTAGAGAGTAGAGTTCACCAGCGAGCAACCTGGAGTTAAGGATATCATAGTTTAAATAAAGGAGAAGTGGATATGGGCCGGACACGTAGCACATAGACAGGATAACCACTGTCCATTAAAGGTATGCTTGGCTAGATTCCCAAAGAAGGCAAACCCACGAAGGGGAGACAGAAAGTTAGGTGGGCTGAGAGAGATTAAAACGTTCGCAGGCACAACGAGGTAGCAGAAAGCACGAAACCGGGTTGATGGGCGGATCATGGGAGGTGTTTGTCCTGCAGTGGGCGTAGTCAGCTTGATGATGATGATTGTGAAAAAAAATCGCAGCATATCCATGAAGTGAATGATGACGAGTTGGCGAAGCTCTGGGGAATCGTTAACCCCCGTACATTGTCCACTCGATCATTCAAACACGTGACAAGATGTGTGTACTGTATATCAAAAGTTGTTTATTATATACAAAGCGCATATGGTGTTGATGTCCGCATGGATATTCATATGGATATCCATATGTGTATCCATAGCCATATGGATATAGATATCCACATGCATATGGATACCATATTAACATCCATATGAGTATACATATCAGTATCGATATGGATATTCATATATATCATTATGGGTGCCCATTAGGATATCCATATGTATATGGGTATCCATAGCGTTGTTTAGTTCATAGCTCTGTTTAGTAGTACACTTGGTAGATTGCTGGGTCGCTTCGTCTGTTAACACAGGGTCGCTTGCAAACGCTACTTAAACCATCGCGGGTTTAAGAACTTCTGTTTTCTTTTTACATTATGTTTAGAGTAGTTTAGAACACTGTTTTGTTTTCACGTGTACACATGCCTTTAAGATCGTTTTACACGGGCATAAATAACACTCAGTCAAAGGGAGCCCTTCTACAAATCGCGTTGAGTACTGCGGTTCAAACAGTATACATACGATGCAATGAACATTATTTTGTTAAAATACTTATTTGTAAAATATGAAGGGTAAAAACTTTCGCACGACTTTGATTCCTTGGTCCTGTGACAGCTTGTCGTCCCTTGCTTGCAGTTTTTTTATGCCAGTGCACGTAAGTGCCCGGTATACAACAGGTAAGACGCGTCGTTAACCTGGCCTGGACGCTTTCCGGGAAATTCTCGTAGCGCTCGCGCGGCCACCACCCTCTCCCTCACACAGTGGCCCCTCGGGAGGTGCGACCCAGTTCCTGAGCGTCTGGGAATGCAGACTCGAGTGAATGCGGAAGAGAGTCGCCTGGACGTCCTGATGGGCCGTGTTGGAGCGGAACCGATGGCGATACCAGCGGGTGCCTCAGCAACCCTGTGGCATCTGCCTGGCCTCTGCCGTACGAGAGTATATGCAGCCCATTCAAGGAGCACGCAAAGCTAGCAGAGATATTGCAAACCAGTAATCATGCCACTGCGGCGAACACAGACAAAAAAAAAATCGAGAGCGAAATATACCTGCTACAGAAGAGCGTGTTGCTGGCAGGGGCGCAACCAGGAAGTTTTCTCAGGGGGATGTTCAACCATTACTGTAATTATGTTCGTGTTTGCGTTGCTAACTGGGCGAGTATGCAAAATTGAAAATCTTCCGGGAAGGATTACCCCCCCCCCCCCTTGGTGACCCCTCCAGTAGCTGGGCATGTTTTGGTGTTCGCAAACGCCCTTACACTATAACGCTGAAACACACTCACGAATGGAGAAACATTTTAAAAAAGACAGGAAAGGCGCTTTACCGTACTATTCTGTGTTTATTTTATGTGTTTGCTTCAACGCTACAGTATGTCAGTTAGCGAGAGCAAATCGGCGACATGCCTATGTAGTCGCTCATTATACCGTAAGTTTACGTAGCGCTTTTTTTTACATTAACAACAGGCACAAGGAGGACCCGACACTCGCTACACCCGCAGCTAAATTTATTTCAAAAAAAAAAATACTTCATATATATGCACCCACGCTGACCCTGCGAGACTCAGAAATGAAATAACAGGCACTGAAAACTTATTCAATATCATATTTTTTACTCCTAATGATAAAATTATTGCGGCACGTGTAGAAATGAATTTAACAGTTCATGCATAATTATTCACGAAATACAATTTTTGCGCATACTCAAGCGATAAAAGAATTGCCAGATCACACGTACACTGGGAATCGATGATATGCGAAGCACGAATAAAGAAGGTTGATATGTCACTTTAAAATCAGCACAACGTTACGAGGCGGGCGTAAACTAAGCCATACATGATTTCCATACCATGATTATCATGTTTGGAAGTGTCATTTACCTTCGTCTTCTGTACAGGTCACATGATACTAAATTTTGCAAATCTGAAGCTAGCGAAACGGTCGCAAGCACCACATGAGCATGGCATGTCGTCATGTTACATACACACATCTTATGATTATCATGTTTGCACCAGTCATGTACGTTCGTCATCCATTCACGTCACGTAATGCCAAATTCGGTATATGCGAAGCTAGCGAAACGACCGCAAGCGATCCATGAGCGTGGCGTGTAGCCATGACTCATGACTTTCATGACATGAATGTCACGATTTACACGTGATTTGTGTTCGCCATGCAGTCATACCATACCCCACTATGTCTTACCACACCAGTTTTGCAACATTTCCTGAGAACGAAACCACCGCAAGAGCAGCAAGACCATTTTATACATGCGTATGAAACAAACCTAGCAAACACAGCAAACCATAAAAGCTAATTAGAAAAAAGTTTCCGAATAGCAAAGCGCCCTTATAGTCCACTTCACTCAGCCGATCACCCGTTGAACAGTCGGACACGCCGGGTGACGCAAAGAGACGAGAGACGCGAGATGGCTCCAAAGCGGTTGGCGACGGCTTGTAAAGAGTTCGTCGACGCCTTGTACGAGGTGACGAGGAACCTCTTGCCGAAGGGAAGCGTCGGAGGCGGGGGAAGCAAGCGGCCGGGTGAAGCTCCAACTCGTGGATCGCGTCCCAGAGCGTCGACACTCGGGCCCGCTCACCCGAAGTGCATCGAACGCCCAGCTCCGTCGGATCTTCACTCTCCTTCTCCTTTCACCTCACGGGCTCGCAGGGTTGGCGCATTCTTGCACGAGCACCGGCGTTCTCGCAGTCGGGGGTGAGATACTGGAGACCCAAGCTGCAGTGGCGGATCAAGGACTTGATTCAAAAGTCCTGCCCCCCCCCCCCCACCCCCTCCAGTATTTCTTATTCGACGCCACACTGAGAAGGACTTATGTGGTCCTCCCACTCCCACTCCTTGAGATGCACCACCCTGTCCCTTAGGTTCGGGAAGAAATTTTAAATCCACCCATGGAAATACAGCGTTTCCGTGCTTTAGACCGGCAAATAAGTTCTTTTGAAGCCTGCAAGCTGGACGAAGGTTTAGCGAAGAGGGAAAAAAAAAAGCTAGAAAGAAAGGTAAACTGCTCGTTTGTAGCATATGAGGCTAGGAGGAAATTCGCATTAATTTGCACTCCAGAAAAGCTTTCCAGTTGACGGAAAGTTCATCCTCCATGATACAAATTGCTTAACCATAGTGCTCCTCGTTGATGATTTGATACCATTGTTGGGACCTGAGTCCTGTGGGTCTCGTCGTTGGTAGCTGGCTCCCATCGGACTCGTCCCTTATAGCGAGAAGCAATGCTTATATGGGAAAACAGAGAACAGACGTTTATTTACATTAGAGAGAGGTCAATAAGAAAGTTTAGATATATAGTGGCGTTCTTCGTACATGGCGAGCTCTCCACTCGAAAAAGCACACCGAATGAGCCGTGGGGGCTCATTATAAAGGGTCTGTCCTCCCCAGATCCCTAGATCGGGGACCGCGTACAGAGGGCACCGTCCAATCACGGACCACACATTACCCGCGAGGGTGACGAGCACGCACGGTCCACGCGAACGTTCAAAACTGAAGCGTGGTCACCGCACGGCCATGTGGCACGAACGCGGCTCCCCCCCCCCCCCGTCAAGGTGTGTCGCTGGGCGAGGGGTCTGAAGTTGATGACTGCATCCATCGAAAGGGCCGCCGTAAACAAGCTTCAAATGGTGCCGAACGATTCGTTCAATTAGCGGGACGATTCCCGGCCGCCGCCGCCGCCGTCATCTTCCAAAGAAGAAGCTGCACCGGTGGTCTCCCGAACTGCTCACGGCGCCGCGGCGGCAGGACGCCGCACCCTCCGGCCAGGTGGGAACAATACATGGCGGACACAGGCCGCCAACCCGTTTGGCGACTCAAAAGGAACATCAAAAGGAACGCCGATCCATTGTCAGACCTGGCGCCGGTCCTAACAGCCTCTCCGCCGGGGAAAGAAGATCCCGAGGTGCAGTGGCCAGCAGGTACTGTGCAGCGGGATCTGTATTGCAGCTTGTCGGCTCTTCCTCTATTACTTTTGTCCCGAACACTGGATCCGATGATCATCGACCAAGAGGGCGTTGCTCGCAGGGATGAGGTGAACCCCTCCACCATATTCTCCGCCCACCACAAACGAGGAACTGCGGAAACTGCGCCGAAAGCACACCCACACACAAGCAAGCACACGGCAATTCTCTACTCAGAATCACCAGACTCAGATTCACCTGTGGAAGTCATTTCCTTCTACCTCAACTTTATTCCTGTGGCCCCCGCCGAGTCGCAACACCACATCAGCCACTTTTGAAGACATTAAACAAAACACTTGACACATGATTGGATAAATACAGAAAACTAGTGGGCCTCAAATCGAGGATAGAAAGCAGAAAATCGTTTTGAAGCCCTCGGGGTACTAGGGACAACGACTCAGACCATCTGCGTTGCTGTTGAGTTTACCCTTCTTGTAATGGATATCAAAGGTGTATTGTTGAAGAGCTAAGCTCCAGCGCAAAAGACGGCCGTTTTTCGATGACATGGACTGTAGCCATGTGAGGGGACAGTGGTCAGTCTCTATTGTGAACCTAGAACCGGCGATGTAACAAGCTAGCTTCTGCACAGCCCAAACAACGCAGGCACATTCCTTTTCTGAGGCACTGTATGCTTCCTCACGAACAGAAAGCTTTCTACTGGCATACAGTACAGGGTGTTCCTGGTCGTTCTCTCCCCTCTGACAAAGCACGACACCCATACCCCGGTCGCTGGCGTCACACTGAAGAATGAACGGCTTAGAGTAGTCAGGCGCGCTCAACACTGGCTGACTTTTTAGTGCCTTCTTTAGCGTAGAAAATGCATGTTCCTTGGCCCCATCCCATTTTACGGTCTGGGGTTCAGTCTTTCTAAGAGCGTCTGTCAAGGAACTTGCAATGTCAGAGTAACGCGGGATATACCTTTGATAATAACCGGCCAATCCAAGAAACGACCGAATGTCTTTCTTGGTTCGTGGTTGGGGAAAGTTGTCTATTGCGGCCAGCTTTACTTCTGACGGCCGGCGGTAGCCTTGGCCTATTACATGCCCTAGATAAGCTACCTCAGCGCGCCCCAATTGGCATTTCGCAACCTTCACTGTTAAGCCGGCCTCACACAGACGACATAGCACAGCTCGCAAGTGTTTCATGTGGTCTATCCAGGAAGAAGAAAAAATAGCAATATCATCTAGGTACGGGAGGGCAAAGTCCTCCATACCCTGTAACACTTTGTCCATTAGGCCCGAAAAGCAATAAGGGGCATTCTTTAATCCAAAACTAAGGACCTTCGGCCGAAATGTTCCCATCGGGGAAATAAACGCCGCAAGCCTACTAGCCCTTTCAGTTAGAGGCACCTGCCAGTATCCCCTGACTAAATCCAAAGTCGAGATGAAATTGGCACTGCTGACTTGCTCAAGTCTTTCCTCAATATGCGGAATTGGATAAGTTTGGTCCTTTGTAATCGAGTTGAGCCTCCGATAGTCAATACACGGTCGCGGCTCTTTCCCTGGGACCTCAACCAAGATCAGAGGCGAGGTGTAATCACTCTCTCCTGGCTCGATCACTCCTAGCTCGAGCATTCGGTTTATCTCCGCGGCCATTATTTCCCGTTGCCTCGGGGAAACGCGGTAAGCTTTAGAACGAATTGGTTCCGAAGATGTCAGCTCAATATCATGAACTAGGGCTTTGGTTCTGCCAGGTGTGTCTGAAAATGTTTCTTTAAAGTCAAACAATAGTTCCTTCAGTTCCGCTTTCTGATCTGGCTCCAACTCCGCCTGTTCTACCAGGTTACTAATAGTCTCGCCAATGTCTTTGTTTTCTGTTGTTAACTCCGGGAAATCAATAGGCATTTCTTCCGGTTGATTGAGCGACATGTTTACAACGGCATGCCTCTGCTGGTACGGTTTGAGCAGATTAGTGTGGTACACCTGTTGCGTTTTACGCCTTCCCAGTCCAGTAACCAAGTAATTTGTGTCTGACAATTTCTGAACTACCTCAACAGGTCCCTCCCACTGGACCTGAAGTTTATTCTTCAGTGAGGGTTTCAGTATCATCACTTTTTCCCCCACTCGAAAGCTTCGCGTCCGGGCTGTCTTGTCATAATAGCGCTTAGCGTTGTTTTGAGCTCTGCGCATTTCCTGCTCCGCTAGTTCTTGAGCTGCGTGAAGTCGGTCCAACAGCTCAAGTACGTATGCTACTACCGAAGGGTCGTCCGCCCGGCCCTCCCAAGATTCTCGAACAATGCGAAGTGGGGAGCGAAGAGCACGTCCGTAAACTAGCTCCGCAGGCGAAAACCCTGTTGATTCGTGAGGAGCGACCCGAAGCGCGAACATAGCTGCGGGCAAGCAAGCCTCCCAATCCTCTTTTTGCTCATAACAAAGGGCGCGTAGCAGCCGTTTCATGACTGAATGTACCTTTTCTACAGCATTTGACTGAGGGTGGTACACTGAACTGTGGATGATTTTAACACCACACTTTTCTAGAAATGTCGAGGTTAGTGCACTTGTAAAAACAGATCCCTGGTCGGACTGAATTTCTGCAGGGAAGCCTACACGTGCAAAGATAGATAAAAGCGCTTTAACTACCTCTTCCGAGCTGAGCTCCTTTAACGGTACTGCTTCCGGGAATTTCGTGGCCGGGCAGAGCACTGTGAGTATGTGCCGGTACCCGGACTGCGTTACAGGAAGTGGTCCCACTGTGTCTATAACTAGCCTGCGAAACGGTTCTGTGATAATGGGGACCAGCTTCATAGGTGCTTTAGCCTTATCCCCTGGCTTGCCAACGCGTTGGCACGTGTCGCAGCTTCTTACAAATGCCTCCACCTCCCGAAAGCAGCCGGGCCAGTAAAACTCCCGTAACAAACATTCTTTTGTTTTTTTGATGCCGAGATGCCCTGACCACAAACCTCCGTGGACCAGGTGCAGCAGCTCCTTGCGGAAAGGATACGGTACGACTAGCTGATTAAACCGAACTCCTTTTCGACTCGTGTACTTTCTGTACAAGACGCCCCCCTTCTTGGTGAACTGAATGTTTTGCTTAGCCACCCCTTCCTTCGCGTCTGGCGTCAGGTTACGGAGAGTGGAGTCATTTTCCTGTTCCACTATCAGTTCTGTAGGACTTACATTTAACAGCTTTATAGTGCATTCTACTTCTCGAGATGCCTCGGATTCATCCGGTTTCTTACATCTTTCTTTAGATATTGTGTTTTGAGGCTCCATTATAGGGTGGTCCAGTTTCGTGCCAGGTAAAGAAGGCTCTGCCGCTGAAGCTGTTTCGTCTGCCACCGGATCTTTATAAACTGTCTGAGCGGCGAGCTCCCTTGCTTTGGATCGAGTTAAGGCCTGTACGATACCCTCACTGAACCCAATTCCTTTTTGTCGCAGCAAGTACTCTGATTTATTTGAGAACAAATACGGGTATTGCACTGGGAGATGTGCCGAAACGGCAGCTTCAGTGTCTAGAACACCGAAAGGGCCTTCGATGCGGACTCTTGCTACTGGGAGACATGCACTGTTTGTCTCTACTGCTTGTCTTATCCATGCGCATTCTCCTGTAAACTGACTCTCCTCGACATAGGACGGGTGCACTACATCCATAGTGGCGGCCGAATCGCGGAGCACGCGGCACGGTTGGCCGTTCACGACTAGGTCTCGGATGTATGGCTCTAGCAATTTCATGTTTTCGTCATTACTACAGAGTGACATTAACACAACTTTCGGGTTCTTACAACCCAAAGAAATATGCCCCGTCTGTTGGCAGTTATAGCAAACTATCGGCTTCTTGGCCTCGAACGCCTTTTTCTGTTGCCCTTCCGCCCTTTTCTCGGGTGCTTCTTCCTTTCTCTTGTTTTTCTCATCACCGCTTCCTTTGGAGTGTAAACCCTCCTTCGGCATATACCGACCCGACTTTGTCCATCGCGGAGGCTTGTCGGGCCGATATTTACTAACCTCCCTCCTAGGGACATCCTCGCCTTCGAGGGCACGGCGATTTACGTACTCCTCTGCGAGCTCTGCCGCTCTCTTGATAGTATCTACTCCTTGTCTATCCTGAACCCAGTACCTAATGTTTTCAGGTAGACGCCGAAAGAATTGTTCCAACGCAAAACACTGCAGAGTCTTTTCCGCGTCGCCAAGCGCACCCTCCTCTCTAAGCCATTCCTCCAGATTTACCTTTAAGGTGTACGCAAACTCTGGGTATGACTCGTCTTTGGCTTTCTCGATCTCACGAAATTTTCGCCTGAACGCCTCCGCTGACAGTCTGTACTTTTTGAGCAGACTCGCTTTGACTCTGTCATAGTCGTCTGCGTCTTCTTTACCCATACGGGCTATAATGTCAGCTACTTCACACGGCAGCAGCGTAAGCAAGCGCTGGGGCCACGTGTTTTTAGCAAAATTTTCCCTCTCGCACGTGCGCTCAAAGTGCACCAGAAAAAGACCCATGTCCCCTCCTACCGCGTAGGATGGCATCAAATCTGTCATTCGGCGCTCTCTTTCTCGTGCCACTGCGCTAGCTCCGTTCATTGATTGAGCCTTTGCTAGTTCAATTTCTAGGCGTTTCATTTCCATACGATCGATACGTTCTCTTTCCCTTTCCTCTTTTTCCTCATGACGTCTCTGTTCCTCTTTTTCCTCACGACGTCTCTGTTCCTCTTTTTCCTCACGGAGCCTCTGCTCCTCTTTTTCCTCACGGAGCCTCTGCTCCTCTTTCCTTTGCGTAATAGCCTCCAAGCATTCGCTCAGCTCCTCGTCATCTGCCCCGATCTTCTCGATGGCGTCAATGATCTCCTGCTTTCTCTTCGTCTCGGCAATTACCTGGCCCAGCTCTCGGGCCAACTCTAACAACTCTGGTTTTTTTAGTCCCTTCAAATTCATGGCGGTCCTTGGTGCTGCTAACTCTTTTAACTAAACAACTTTGACGTACTATCAATACTTCCGTCCACCGTTACCAAATCACTGCTTTGTTTACAATCCTACGCAAAGCCTGGTGATATCTCAGCAAAGAAAAGCAGTGCACTCACCCTATGCAGTCATGAATTCGGACGCGTTCCTTCCAGTGTTGTCAGTGATGCCACGAAGCAGTTTTGTCCGACTCTAGGTCCTCCAGACAGCAGGTCTCAGCATTGCCTCCTGGTCGATGAGCTCGATCCCACTGCTGCCATCCGTTGTTGGGACCTGAGTCCTGTGGGTCTCGTCGTTGGTAGCTGGCTCCCATCGGACTCGTCCCTTATAGCGAGAAGCAATGCTTATATGGGAAAACAGAGAACAGACGTTTATTTACATTAGAGAGAGGTCAATAAGAAAGTTTAGATATATAGTGGCGTTCTTCGTACATGGCGAGCTCTCCACTCGAAAAAGCACACCGAATGAGCCGTGGGGGCTCATTATAAAGGGTCTGTCCTCCCCAGATCCCTAGATCGGGGACCGCGTACAGAGGGCACCGTCCAATCACGGACCACACATTACCCGCGAGGGTGACGAGCACGCACGGTCCACGCGAACGTTCAAAACTGAAGCGTGGTCACCGCACGGCCATGTGGCACGAACGCGGCTCCCCCCCCGTCAAGGTGTGTCGCTGGGCGAGGGGTCTGAAGTTGATGACTGCATCCATCGAAAGGGCCGCCGTAAACAAGCTTCAAATGGTGCCGAACGATTCGTTCAATTAGCGGGACGATTCCCGGCCGCCGCCGCCGCCGTCATCTTCCAAAGAAGAAGCTGCACCGGTGGTCTCCCGAACTGCTCACGGCGCCGCGGCGGCAGGACGCCGCACCCTCCGGCCAGGTGGGAACAATACATGGCGGACACAGGCCGCCAACCCGTTTGGCGACTCAAAAGGAACATCAAAAGGAACGCCGATCCATTGTCAGACCTGGCGCCGGTCCTAACACCATGCAGAAGACTCCTCTCCCGACCAGCCTCTCCAATGACTGTTTCCTCACATCCTGCATCCATATTGAGCGCGTACAATGTGGTAGACAAGACATTTTATAGAAAACAGACGCACAGAGACCGAGAATACATAATTATTTCATAAGCGTAATTAAATTCCAATATTTACTCTTCTGGAATTTTCGATTAATTTTTTGCAAGCTAAACTTAGCCACAACTAATGACGTTTTTGGAGATACTACCAAATCATAGGTCGCGGGATCGAATCACAGTGGCGCGGTGGTCGTATTTCGATAGAGGCAAAATGCTGAAGGCTCGAGTGCTTAGGTTGAGGTCACCAGATGAGAGAAATTTCCGGAGAACTCCGTTACAGCATCCCATAATATTACCGTGGTTTTGAGGAATTGTGTCCCGGCAATTATTATTATTACCTATGCAGATAAATAAAATTGCTTCCAAATTACACTAACAAGAGTTGAGCATTCGTACCCTAACTCATCTAGCATCTCTAGGCCTCGGAGATTTTCGTTGCATCACAGAAGCAGATGCTCGTTGCCACGCTTGAGTTGTGGCACCCATATTAGGTTCCCTTTATTGTTCTATGCTTCCTTGCCAATTTTTCTATGCCATAAGGTGAATAGACATGCTATAATTAAAACAAAAGTACCTAGAAAAGTTACGAGTAATTATCTTGAAGTTACTCGTTTAAATCAACTAATTTTATCACTAAATTACCAGCCCAAGAAACCTATTCGTCACGTCACTCATTACTGCAAACTTTAATTTCAATACTGCTAAGTCCTCTGTGCGTGTTCGTTTTGTATACCTGTGGCTCCATTGACTGCCTCGTATCCGCGCCTAATAATGTAGCCTTACAAACGATCTCGGATACAGACCCTAGGCTACTGCATACCTGCCCGTAACACACGCTTGCACATTGTGTAGCCGCAGCATTATGTAATGCGATGAACCCGGCCACCGAAGCATTAACGTTAAGGCTTCTCGAAATAAAGTTACGTAAGGCGTTCAACCCTGGAAGACATCTGACACTGCCCTGTGTTCCCGCTAAAACCAAGCACACAAAGACTAATTATTACACAGGCAGCGAAGCTGTGTACGTCTACCTGTTGCGTGTCAAAGTACAAGCTATTGTGCTTGTTCGTCGGTAGGAACTATCAAGTTTCAGGATGCGAACGCAAATCGCGAGACGAGAGCCGTTCAAGAGAGACAGCAACAGCCGAGAGCCAAATCGGCCGAATGATGAACTCAATATAAGCTACTTCGTGCCGACTCAATGAATCGCTGTTTTTCTCTGAATGAAACGTGTCCTTATCTATCAGCGTGCTTTATTAGGCTGTTTTATATATATAAATAGACTGTTTCACTTGACCATGCTGCATGGGCAGGGAGAAAGAAAAGAAAGCCTCTAAGAGGCGCATTAGCGATTCTTAGACATTATTCCTGTAGATATTGAAATTATCGGTAACGCTGAATTCGCTTTCAGACACAGCTTCGAGAATCGCCACAAAAGCTGTAGCAAGAACAGCGCAATTAGAGCAGGTTCAGAAAACCTATTTTGGCAATGAACAAAAGCGACAGACTGTCAGCGCATTCTCATGCATGCTTACGTGCAGAAAAGAAAGGCTTCGGGGATATTTCGTGAACTTGGCTTTCAACCGTCTCATTGAATAGACTAAAATGATCTCAAAATTTTGGCGCCGCTAACAAGTACGTGTTAGAAGAAAATGACACACAGGCGTTTATTAAATGTTCTTTTGTGTTGCGCCTTCTGCTTCAGAACGTATACCTGGTATGGGGGCCTCCCTTCCCTCAAAAGAAAGCCTTTGTAGTTGAAAAACTTGAATGCCTTTTCTGAACGTAACTATGCGCACTTTGCGGAGTTTGAACCATAACAATTGCGTGACACTATAAACCTTTCACAGCAAGCCACTGAGGATAGCAGAATTACGCAAACACTACGCGAAAAAGGTCCCTTTTCAAACAAAATCCTCGTACGTGCGTGTCACGCAATACAGATATGAAAAGACGTCTTCCACGAATTTCCGTAGCCTCACAGGATAAAGGCTTTGAGATAGCATTCGTTGCTTTTGATTTTTCATCTATAGGTGAGCATAATAGCCGAGGCAGAACAATGTCGACACTCAAGGCACGTGATCCCGATAAAGCCTTCGAACGAGTAGCTTGAACGCCTTCACTATTATAGAAGCTTTTTTTTTTTTTTTCGCAGTGACGCCTATACGAAACAAAGTGCTCGCATGGAACCTTTTCCGAAGTGTCAACCACCTGAAGCCGTTTATTAGACGTAATATAACAGAAAATTGTAGTAGAGGTCACGATAGTTCGTACTTCGCTTGGCTCGTTGCGCAATTTTCACTAAGGTGCATGGAAATCTTAGCCAGTTGGTGACTGTTAAAAGACTAACCATTTACTGTAAACAGCTCGTTCCCTCATGCTGAAGCCTTGCAATCACATGCGTATCGAGCTATACAGGAAGAAGGCACCACATCCATAAGATCCTCAGCTACCCGGACCTTTAAAGAAACTGGGATAGAGAAGCTAAGACAACATGAGTATCATATATTCAGCAAGATTCACTACTTTTTTGCTCTCTCTGTGCCTAACTGCCCGGCCTGCCTGACCAGCCTGGCCTGCCTGTCTGCCTGTCTGTCTGGCCTACCTGGCCTGCCTGCCAGCCACACGCAAAGAGACGGGAAAACACTGCCCTGAACTAGCCCCTTATATAATAAGTCGCCTCAACACAACTGTTGAGGCAACTAGTGTGAAACAGATCTCCATTTTCACGTAAAATAAGAACGACGACATTGGTAGATACAAACTAGATCGAACGTGAAATTCCTTGGCAAAAGTGACATGAACAAACAAAACGCGCGTATGCTGACCATTCAGGGGCAGCTTGCATATTCGTGTAAACCATTCGAAGAATATCTGAAGGGCATAATCAATAAAGATCACACACGGAGAGAGAAAGAGAGAGAAAGGACCTTTATTAGGTGGCCAATGCGTGGATGTGGGAGGGTCCCCTCTAACCTGGACCACCTGCCAGGCCCGCGCGACGAGTTGGCGCTGGTCTACCAGGTCCGGCTTAGAGATCGCAGCCTCCCACGCTTCACTGGGGAGGCTTGGGTCTGCATTTTAATGTTGCTGCTTGTGTGGCTTGGTTGCTGCTTTTGCATTGCAGTATCAGGTGGGCTAAGGTGTCTGCCACATTACAGTGCGGGCAGATGTTGTCATATGACGTTGGTTTGAGGTGATGCATTAGAACGCCATGCGTAAATGTATAGCTTTGAAGGTGCCTGCAGTAGTCCGTGTCTTCATTTCTTGAAAGTTTGGGACGGGGGGGGGGGGGGTAGAACCTGCGTTGTAGCCGATAGTGTTGCAGGAGTTCGTGATGGATTAAATGCACTTCTTCAAGAAAGAACAGAATCTCAATATTGATTGTGGAACTCCCAATACCACGATATTAGATGCGAAGCAGTTCTTTGACTCACGTGTGCAGCGCCGTACGTACGTGCATCCGTATGAACGCGCCGCAACGCGTTCCACTCGCCGCAGGTGTTGGAGCGGTGCCAAGTGAGTCATGCCACAGCTGCGCGTGACGTCACGCTCCTCTCGCACGCTTCTCTCGTAGGTGCGCGCTGAAGCAACGCCACCGAGACTGAATTTCCTCTAGGTGGTGTTGGCTGAAGTCACTCTCTCCCTCACCCGCAGCACGCTCGCCGCAGCGCCCACAGCTGAGAGAGAGAGAGAGACGTTGAGGGAAGCAAAAGACGCAACTTCTGCACCCCTTATTGGGAGCACGGCTCAGCGCCTGTAAGGGTGGGGTGAGGGAGCGCGGCGGCTGAACCTCCTGTTATGTGCAAGCGTGTCACTGACTTTATGCAGTAGTATCAAAACAATGTTAAACTAAAAATATAAATGAACTGTCCTTGCATTCATTCATCCACCCACCCGCTGGTGCGTTCATCTGAGCGTCTAAACAATTGCGTCGGCCCTTCCTTACATACCACTTGCAAAAAAGTGGCATCTTCTGCCACATATTGTCTATAACACCGGAAAATCTGATTGCGAAAGGCAGCGGCATTGTGGCCTCTAACTTCCCCGTACTGCACCAGGAACCGATTGAGCTGTCTTCCTGCGAGAGCGGCTTGTTTAGCGGCTTGTTTCTCCGCGAGAAATAGAACGAAGCGGGAAAGCCCCTGGCACAGTTTCATTCGTCAACTGCAGCGAAATCACACTGAAAAGTAACTGTAACACCTTCCCTCCCGTATCATTCATTTCTCCATTTTCTCTGTCTCTGTAGCACATACAAAATGTTTGTGTTTCTTGACTGACTCAACTCCTCCCGGGGAAAGGTTAAATTATGCGCTTGCAATCATCGTTTAGTTAACCTCAGAAAAAAACCGTGCATTTTGTGGCGCACCACTGGGCTCATATAAACGCCCCTTCTTTTTTTTCCTTACTACTTAGCTGCCTCTATCACTGATAGCTCGATAATGTCTCCAAACCGTACATGTTACTGGAAAACTACACAAGTAAAAATGAAGGTCGAAGCTTAGTTATTTTACAGTCTCACCGAAACCTCTGCAGCCATCTAGCAACTTGACATCACAGCTGCATTTTTACTATCAAATGACCAGCGTTTCTTTTTTGTGTCCACTCAACGCCACCCAAAAACGTTATATCGTTCTGGGAGATCACGTAGTGGAGGACAGAAAGAGACATAACAAACGTCTTTATTCAATAGTATTCAGGCATTTTATTGAGGGTCGTCTCCCTTCCAGAAAACCGTATACGGTCCGAGGACTCTTCCATAGAAACCAGAGGATCAGCCACGGAACACGCAGTATGGAATCGAACTTGCAACCTCGCGTGCTCACTATCAGAATGTCATATACCTAAACTACCCAGCGTCTCTTCGATACAAGCGGGATCCCACTGGTGAAACAGGTGCGTATTTCTGGATATCGAAGCACTAAAGCGAGCGAGAGTGCTTTGGGACGCAGCCTTTCAAGGGATCACCAGCTGTACGCAGTACGTACGCCCACAGCACGCACTGTGGCTCCACTTTGTGGAACCAAAGGGCGGCAATTTCAGACTTCCACCCCCGTAGTCGATTTCCCGTTTCCGCCCACCATGCGCTGAACACGGCTTCTCGCAGACCGCGCCACAGACGCGCAGTTGATTACATGACTATTCGGTACTGGCACGGGGACACGCTAAACTCGACTGCACTTGCACTGCGTATACGTTACGCACGTTTGCTTCTCCAAATAAACCGGCGTCAAACCGGCGTCTCCAGTTGGTCTTCGAGGCGTTTATAGAACGCTGGGAATTCGTAAAGATCACGCACCGTCGGCGCAGCGCGTGCCGTTCGGCAATGAAGTCCCTCACGTTCCGATTCTTTTCCTTATATTTCAATCTTCTTCCTGGTCGGTATGCACCTCTGCGGCGCGCGCGCAAACGGCGAAATACCGAAACCTGACGACACCCGCAGCTATAAACTGCCTCGGACGATATTTGTGTTTGCTCGAGTGCGTGCTCCTGCGTTTCCGGTCTCCGTGCTGGGCTCGGAAAAACAGGCGAAATATGCATGAGCCGTTGCGGCACGCAGCAACGGAAGGCGTATATACACGTATTTCGAAAAGCAGCTCTGCACCACGCTAAATATATACATATGCGTAGGCTATCGTTGAGTCGTCTAAGGTTTCGCCTGCCTTCAGGATCGTAAGTACGTTGAAGAAAAAGGAAACAAGGATACCTATGCAATGAGGTGATGTGCGTCACGATCGAATAAACAAGAACTGAGGTACTGCATTAATTTCACACGTCGGCGATCAGTTGGAGATCTAAAAATGAGGGATTGCGCGTGCCTGGCATCCTTTTGTTCTTGCGAAGCCCGACAAATCATAGGTACCTAAATAAGACTGAACGTGACATGAAAGCGCAGAGATTGCATATTCGCGAATGCCAAGTTAACAGAGGTACGGCAGCATTTGTTGGGGCTTCGCAGGGTACCAAGTCGTATAACGAAAATAGAAGAATCCATCGTTTTCGGACAGGACCAATTACAAGTCCCCATTGAACAAACCCGATCGGGGGACGCGCATTCAAACACGGACACCCAATCGCGGGTGGTCCTCACCAAGATCAAACACAATGACAGTCGTCTGCCAAAAGAATAATGATCTGAACTAAAGTAAACCACGAAGAAAACTACCGCGGCATGCGTTAGCCTTCCACCGTGCAGTTTACATCACAGCCTAAGAAGTAGTGGATGCAGAGCCGTCTGTGTCCCCCAAAATGAAAAAGAAGTATCTTGCCGGAAGAATGACAACACTATACTACAACGAAGCCAGCGAAGAGCACAAGTACATCGCCACAAATGCTGATCTTAGTCAGCCCCTCGACAGGGCAGGGGCCAATCATTCAAAAAAAAAAAAGATGGTCAACGTTTACGCGACAATATTGTCTATTTCAAAGTGATACTTCTCATTGCACTGTTCCGGGGTCATCTGAATCATTATAATCCTTGTAATCACAGACCAAAAGAGACTTCCTTAATACCGTCCAATCTATTAGTTACGAAATGTCGGCTTGGAGAAGCTTGATTATCTAAATCTGAAGGATAAAGTTTGGGCAAATCTACGTTTTTTATGCTATCCATTTTTGTTCCTAAACCAATGTAACAGCGCACGCAGACACTTCTATGCTAGAATGTTTTAAAACTGTGCAATATAATCCAACTGTGGCCAACATACTACGCAAAATAGAAAGAAGAAAAGAGCGAAAGAAACAACGAAGTCAGCTTCACGCCAGCGAAATATGAGTAAACAGTGGAGCTGGCAAGTCAGTGCATCCACATGGCGAACGCAGATTGATTTCTTCCTTCATCGACTTCTTTCTTCTATATTTCATGCGTCTTTCTTTTTTTATCTCTTTCTGCGTATTCATCTTTTTTTCTTCCTTACAACTTTCTCTATCTCTTTCTATATTTCCCTCTATCCCCCTTTCCAGGCGACACTGCTGCCAGCAGCACCGACGATGACGATTCCCGTTTAATTCAACTCATCTGGGTCCCAGCGCACGCAGAAAACTTGGGTAACGAAGCCACCCACAGCCAAGCTCGGGGACTCGTACGCCAAGCGCTGGGCCAGACTTTCGAACCACGACATCGAAGCGACCGAACCACTCATCACCTTTCACGATATCATGCAGTACTACAAGCTATCAAGGCAAACCAGACCACCCCCGCACCCACTACTAAACAAAGCTCAACAAATCACTTGGTGGCGGGCCCCGCCACGGTGGTCTAGTGGCTAAGGTACTCGGCTGCTGACACGCAGGTCGCGGGTTCAAATCCCGGCTGTGGCGGCTGCATTTCCGATGGAGGCGGAAATGTTGTAGGCCCGTGTACTCAGATTTGGGTGCACGTTAAAGAACCCCAGGTGGTCAAAATTTCCGGAGCCCTCCACTACGGCGTCTCTCATAATCAAATAGTGGTTTTGAGACGTTAAACCCCACAAATCGATCAATCACTTGGTGGCGGCTTCAAGCCAACACATTCCCTTCCCCGTACATATACAGACACATATACCCAGCCTTATTCACATCTACGTGCACATTTGTAAGAAACAGACCGCAACCTTGGACCACGTCATCTGGAGATGCACCAAGGACCCTCGCCCACCAAACCTCCTAGGACACTCACCCTCAAGTGAGGCCTGGGAGAGAATCCTCACGGTCACAAGCCTGGACACCCAGCACCGGGCCGTCAAACGCACTGACGAGGTGGCAACCAGGCATGGCCTAACAGCCCTCGCTATTTACGAAACATCAGCTGCCTTATTAAAGTTGTTTACTACTACTACTACTAATAACCCCCTAACCCTCACATCCCTTTTTCGCACCCCTTACTATTCTGTAGTGTTATGTCTATGTCATGGTTTACCACCTGACCTTCTGTCATCGTCCTTTCCCTCCTTCTCACCCTATCACTAGTCCTCACACTCACTTTTATTTTCGATTCCTTGCTACGCTAGAATATACGAGACTACGCCATGCTTTACCTCCTCTTCTTTCATCCCCTCTTGTCTTCACATATTGAATTTAATTGAGTTTATTTCGCTACATGGTTGCGGGCAGACCAGGTGGTAAAGCAGCATTGAGCGGCTTGAGGGGAACCTGGTCACTTCCCACACGGAGCGGTTACAGCGGTTGAAAGCATGTCATGTACATAATACATGAACAGAACCGCAAAAAGCCCCGCCGCGGTGGTCTAGTGGCTAAGGTACTCGGCTGCTGACCCGCAGGGCGCGGGTTCGAATCCCGGCTGCGGCGGCTGCATTTCCGATGGAGGCGGAAATGTTGTAGGCCCGTGTGCTCAGATTTGGGTGCACGTTAAAGAACCCCAGGTGGTCTAAATTTCCGGAGCCCTCCACTACGGCGTCTCTCATAATCATATAGTGGTTTTGGGACGTTAAACCCCACATATCAATCAATCAAGAACCGCAAAAACAGTAAAAGAACACGGTACGAAATAATGAACTCGGGTTAGTGTAAACATTTGAAAAATGAAGGCATCATATATATATATATATATATATATATATATATATATATATATATATATATATATATATATATATATATATATATATATATATATATTCAGACTTTTCTTTACCACCTCCTTGCCTCCTTGCTATACTACAATATGCATAGCTATGCTATGTTAGGAGCAGCTTGGCTCGTACCCGCTTTTGGTAATGCATACCAGCCGAGTTTTTTAATTCCAAACTGGACAAACCCCAAGCTCGAACTCACTCGTCAATGAATGGCGATTTTATTTGTCTGCGATCCTCCAGCGATATAGTCATGTCACCTCTCACTGGCTCTTAGCTCCCAGGTTTATATAATTGAGATACTAGTTCATTCTCAATGTTTATAGTTTATACTTTCTTTTATTTTACATACAAGCCACGTGGACAACAATCTGGTAAAAGAAAGCAGAAGAACAAAGATTTCGAACACAGGGTGAAACCCGAACTGTCGTGCGTCAAGCGCCGACACGTGGAGGCGTAACAGGGTGGAAAGATTAAACAGCTAGAAAATGTCAGAGGTCGTTACAGACCAAACTGCAAGCGTTACAACAATGTACACTTTTACCGGCCAAATCAGAAAGATCGCAATATTATCCGGCAGGGTTGTTTTTCAGTGGACGCGAGTTTACCGCTACAGCTGCGCGTTGTTTGACCCACGCAATGTGTCGACTTGACATCCAGTTGTTCAACGTCTATGTCAGACAATGTCAAATCATTTTGCTAGACATGGGCGAAAGAAGCTTTCTAGGTGTTAAATTGTTTACCGTTTCCATCACTTCGTTTAATTGCGTATTGTTTACTTAATCAGGCGTTCACATGCGACACTCAAATTATAATACCTTTATCGCACATCATCGCTTCAACTTTCAATGCACTTCATCTGCCACTTCTCGCCCACAAGTCTTTCTCGTCTCTCTCTTATCCCAAAGTATCGGCACTGAAAAACAAGCAAGCGGTGGGTTTGGGTAGATATTGAAGGACATATTAAACACACACACACACACACACACACACACACACACACACACACACACACACACACACACACACACACACACACACACACAAAACAAATATTATCCACCCTATCACGTGTCTTCTCCGAAATAGAAACTGGAATAGTGCAAAATAACAAAAAACGCCGACCAAGGTGAAATACACAATACTTAAAAAGACGTTTCGGCTCCCCACACGGGAGCCTTGTTCACAGTCAAACTGGAATGTTTACTAAGCGGTGCAGTGACACCACCGAGAGAAGCGGTTTGACATTTATCAACACAGTACCAACCGACGAGCGTTGCCGAAAGTTGCGAACTTACACGCAATTGGAAACAAAGCTGCACGATGGTTGCGGCCAGAAATAGATGTAGAATAGAACCGTTGTAACCCCTGCAGCCGGATGTCCTGGATGCGTGTCGCATGATTTCCCGGATGGCCAAAAAGGGAAAAAAAAAAGAAAGAAAAAGATAGTCGTCACGCCCTCTGCAGCTTATCGGACTGCACCCACATACAAACTCAGAATCCCGGGAGAGGGGAGCGTGGCAGAGAGATCGAGCCTCATGTGCTACCATTCTGTTTCCGTTTGGAGTGCGCCTCGTGTGCTTTCTTCCTGGGCACTTTTTCAGTCTTCGATTCAACGCACTTTCCCCCTTGTCGCTGGCTTCCGCCGCGTTCATTCAGTCTGCGCGCGAGAGCGACACATTATTATCGCGGTTGCTTTCCATAGATCGTCGTACGTGCGTGGGGTCACGGCAGTTTGTTGACAACGGTGTCGATGCATGTGACAGGCATATCACAAGCGACTCGTTGCGGGCTACGGGGCTCCGTACGGCGCAAACACAGCCAGCGCGAAAACACGGCTGCCGGAGCAGAGGGTGACAACCAGGCGTCGGGCGACTTCGTATCCTCGTAATGAATCTCAAAACAAACAACAATGCACAGTCACGTCTCGTTCTCTAAAAAAATAATTAATAAACCGCCTTCGTGGACGACAAGCACGTCGCAACAGCGGCAACAGATGATTATTCACGACTCCAACAGGTAAACCTATCATGGCGGGCGCCGGCCGTCGCCTACACCGTTCACACGCGAGCTCGTTAACGATCGTTTTAGATCGGCCGCAGCTTTTTCTCGGGGCTGTGTCCGTCCCTTGGCGACCGTCCACTGCCCCACTGCACCTGCACCAACTCTCCCTCTCTCCTCACGTGAGTGCAAGGAGTTTGGAAGAGGTGACAGAGCGCTGCCTCCGCTTCGTTCTTCCTCTCCTGTATCTCTCCGCCGCAACTGTGCGCTCGTATATAATGCTGCGCGCCCTCGCTCCGTTGCACGTTCCTACCGGCGCTGGGCACACACATGATAATATCAGTAATACTCACAAATGGGAAGGGGGAATGTAAGTGTTGCACGCCTTACACACAACTCCACACAGAAATGAAACATACATGGAAACATACAAATGAAAACAACAAATGGAAACAACAAATTGAAACACGTGTGAACACCAGTGCTGCTTCGCGTCCCCGACATGCTTCCCCTTAGTGGGAGATGGCGTAATTTTTTTCTTGCCCCTTTCCGTGTACTGAAGTTTCATTGCGGATATTCAAAACACAAAGCGCAAGTTCCTCGCTTCCCTTCATCAGTAAAGACATCGTGGCGTGCCCATGAATGAAGAAAGGAACATTGGACCTCGATCGATTCTAGACAATGGCCTATTATACGACTTTAACGAAAGCGCTGCTAGTCTCTGAAGGGACACTATCCCGATTGCAGTGCGCTTGTTTATCCAGTGATCGGGTTAGTACTTCCTCTGACGCGAGGTCCGCCGCGTGGGCGGTCTCATTCGCAGTGTCCCGAGTGGCCACCGCGCCCACGCATCCCATTGCGCGACACGGCGTGGATGGGCGAGCACATATTTGCTCGTCGGAGAACAGGACTCGCTAAAAGAGGCAGGCGCTATTTATTTCACGTTGTCACGGGAGACGCGCGTACGCTGGGTCCATGGCGAGCTCAATCGCCAAGTGCTCGCATATACATTGTCACCGACTTCATTATGCGTAAGCGCAGATCCCTTAATATTATTACCATTTTCTATTTCGGGATCCCGCGATACATATGGTTCCCACCTACGGGACACGAAAGGTCTTGGTTTACATGAATAAAGCATTGTATTTTTTGCTTCATCAGTTTTTGTTGAATATAAGGAACAAAAAGGCGGCGAATCGTAATCGAGGTAATGCCACCATTATCATCATTATTCAATGGTATGGTGTGAAAAAACTTTATTTAGGTCCGTCGAGGCGTGAGCAAGAAAGTAGCGGGCCGCTAGCACGTCGGGACAGATAGGCCTAACCTCTTCGCCATGTCGTGGGCCCGTTGGACTGCCCATAGTTGTGTCATTAAATCCGGACTGCTGGGACAGCATTCCACTTAGACGATGTAACGTCTTCAACCCACAACGCAGGGCACTATTCATTGTCCAATTAAGAACAAATTAAAGTACACGGACTCCTTTTCGATGCACTTATATTTTAATCTACCAGCATACACTTGTTAGTAAACGCTCAGTAACCGTGTACCGGGTAAAACATTTAAATTAAGACACTAAAGACAAAAAATGTTGTTTTAGTATTAGCAATATACTCTCTCACAATACCAGTATCGCCTCCCTTGCCACGAAAAGACACTTAGTAAGCCAGAAAACACGCAATAAATAAAGTGAGCCTGGTTGGGGATGGGGGGAGGCCATTTGAAATTTATGAACCAAACGTATGACGTCCCAAGTTTTGACGGAGTGTACTTAGACCGTAGTACAGAATCGGTAACAATGAGATATGCATTGTCTTATACGAAGGGCAGATAATTATCATACCAAGTCTCAGGAAACCTATTTGAGACAACGTTGGCCGAATTCAAAAAATATACACAGAAATCCGTGACGTCATGCTTGAAAATTCTATCGAGGCATTTAAGCAGGAAACTCTGACCTTGTTTTTTTCTCTATGAATCAACCATAGGTGAATTGATTAGCGTAAGTACGTTTTTCAGATTAAGCATATAATTTAGCAACCTAAACCTATTCCTTGTTTTACTAGTACTCTTTAATTTGCTGCTAACACGGTTCGGCAATACATTAAGCTTGAAACCTAAACCACTTCCCATCTTATCATTAAATTTATTTTGTAGGTTTGAGGCATTGCATCGGGTGCCGACGAGCCGACGAACGCAGCCTAGCGAAGGAAACAGCGAAACGAGAAAACACGTGGAATTCAACCAGCGTTCACTGCAGACTCGTACACAACTGGAACGTCACATCTACATTTCTGCCTTTGAGTGGTTTGCGGACCCTTTAAGATTGCAAAGCGCGCGCTGTCAGATTTCGGTGTTCTGGCTCCGCGCCGGCGAGGCAGGCTTCGAAACGCAAGCTCGACGTAGGAGGCGCTGATGCGCTCCCTCGAAAAGAGAGAGCCACGTGTAGGGAACGTGCTTTTGTCTGAAAACGCACATGTACGGCGCCCGCCCGCTCGCTCGCTCTGCAGCTTCTCCGTAGAGCGCGGCTCTGGCACCTGACAGAACAACGCCGTCATCGTCCCCGTCACGTCCATTGACGCACTTCCCTGAGCGCCAGAAGGGCGCCGGCCGGATGACACAGGTGCGGTCGGGACGCGAGCCAATCAGATGAGGCCACGTCGCCGAAACACCTCCGCTGACGTGGGCATATCGCTGTGCATACGCACGCGAGCGATTGTGGCCGCCAGCTGCGCTCAACTTTGAGAGCAATGGTTGCCAGATGTCAGGCCAAATGTTACGCCTATACTCTCAGTGGCACCATCCTCCATCCTTCAAACTCAGCCGCTACTCCGGAAAACTGCAGGGAAGGCAACTGCGTCCTGGCTGCGGCAATGCGCAGCTTTCGGAGCTCGGGAAAAGAATTTGCTTTGCAAAACCGATCTTACCGCATACCGTTAGCCAAGCACTCTTGTCATAGTCTTACGCCACTGTTTTCTTATTTGTTTTCATATTACGACCCTTGTTCCAGTTAAAGATAAACTATTCTAGGGGCCCTAGCTGTGTAGGCTCAATGGATGGAATACTATTGCAATCGAGGTATAGCATGCAAATGTCGCGAAACTTTACAGAAGGCTAACCAGAACGCACCTGTGGTCAGAATAGCAGCAACAAATACAAACGTTGCTAATCGCCCCCAAATATCAATAAACCAGTCGTTCGATATAAACAAAACTCGAAAGATCTGGAATTTCCTTTTTGTTTGCAGGTCCTGCTCGTACGAAATAACAAGGCAGTCGCTTATGCGATAAACACACTGAACAAGACGCAACATGGCTCAATTGATATATGCTGTTAATGACCGGTCACAGATGTTTGAGTAATGTACAAACTATCATTCGTTGTTAAAGCAACGGCCCCACGACCTTTCAAACGCCGTGTCGCAGGCCCGTTATTTCGAATATGTGAGCACCATTGAGAACACCGAGCTTCGTCATTATTTTCTTTTTAGTGTAACTTTCATCAAGCTTTTACCAACATATCTCAGCAATGTCCAATCTGCATATTCAATGAGCAGACAACACGACGTAATTATTCGAGCGATTTTCTAACTACACGCCTTAGTATGTACGCACCTACAGGTCACAAATGTACAAGTTACAGTTGCCTTTATCTGCAGTCATTAGGTAAATTTTGATGTCTGTATAGTATCGCGACTCAAACAACTTCGCAACAAACATCCAGCGCGAAAAACCAAACAGAGGAAGCATTTCTATTTCCTCATGACAGAGTGAATTTATATATTTTCGAATCATGCGCAAAACAGATGGAAGTCGTTGACTGCATTTTTACTCTTTATTGTATTTTCCAAGCTGCTACAGCAATTGTGTTTACAGCCGGTCGCGGGAGCAGCAAAACTTAATCGAAGTCAGCTCCATCATTGTATTAACCTGTTTTTTTTATTATTATACGATTGTTCAGTACATAACTTCTGCGCAAAACTAATCTCTTCGTATCACTTACATCCGTTCATGGACGTATTCATAACCGAAGAGTTCGACATTGAGCAGCTGTTGTGGTGGCTATACAATTTGTCTCAGTCGTATAGCTGTTGGAGGTCACTCACTGAGTTTCTGTTTGCACACAACGGAGACTTGGTTCGGCGCACGTACGACGCACTTCCTCTTACCCCGATTTCCCGTTCATGCGTTACCTTTTGAACTATTGTTTCACAAAAGGCGTTGCGCACACAAGCCGAGTGCTGTGCTCCGAGTCCGATCGAGCGACTGCGCCGAAGCAGCTGCGGGAACAACGCCAGCTGTGCACGATCTGCGGCGGCGCTATCGATCACGCATCCTGCCATCAAGTCTCATGGCGTCGAGACAAAAAAAAATAATAATAAGCGTTTTCTTCTGTTTGCAATCTAAAAGTTGCCCTCTTGAGGGTTATTATTATTGCACAGGACCTTTTCACGATTCACAGCAGAGAAAGAAACTCCTTTTTTTAGCTATCTTATTAGTCCTTTCGTACTAATCAGCTACATAAAGTTGTAGTTTTCTTATTGTCACACTAACCTGTTTTCCAGACTTATTTGGAAAACAGCCAAATAATGGTACCTGCCCGTCCTTGTAACCACTATTTCCGGTACTTCTGCACCCAAATCTTTCATCGATAATTATTAATGGAATGTATAACTATTCGTATTCACTCACCACTTCCTTCTTAAAGTCTTCGAACCTCAAAGGTGCCCAGTCAAATAGTTGAGGGGTCACTAGATTGAGCACTTGAGAACATAAGTTGTTTTCCAGCAGTTATCCCTTTGTTCTGCTGAGTAAGTTCATTATATTTCGGGCCGGTCTGTAGCCCTGAGCCCTTCAACCTGTATTAACGCTATATGCTTATTTAAATAATTAATAATTAATTAACTATTTAGGCACAAATCCACAAATAACAACGTAATCTTTTTAAAGCTATGCTCATTTATTTGTAGTTTTCCCAAAATACTTTAACTTAATATGAAGTTCTCAAAAGTGTGTGGAAAAAATCATCCATCACATGACCAGACTGTCGTCTGCAGTGCGCGTACTAATTGTTTGATGTCTCTTCCTCATCTTCCTTTTTTTATACTCTTCATTAAGGCCCTATGCAAGCAGCAGTGGGACGAGCTGTGCGACTATGGAGGATCAGCTCAAAACCGGTAAAATCCGGAGACCCTTCAAGCACTATTGACGACAACACTAATCGGGATAAAACGTTGGCGAAAGATATATATATATATATATATATATATATATATATATATATATATATATATATATATATATATATATATATATATATATATATATATATATATATATATATATATATATATATATATATATATATATATATATATTATAAAGAAATGCAGGGAAATAAACCAGAAAGTGAAAGCAAGTGTCTGGTTTGCTATCCTGCACTGGGGAAGGGGAAATGGGAGACAGAAAAGTAAGAAAAAGGGAAGCAGTTCATTTAACCACCGACTCGACTCCACATGAGGCGATCACGGAACAGATCATACACAAGTACCTGGCCGCCACGTACGAATAGGCTCCCCCTCAGTTTTCAGATTGGGCGCGACGTGCCATCAATGGGCGGAAACTTCACCATGGTTGAGGTCAAACGGGTTCTCGCATCTCTCAAAGGGAGGTCAACCCCTGGACCCAACGGAATAACAAAAAAATGAAGCTCGAGGATGACTCCATCGAATTTCTCCTGGACAATATTAATGAAATCTGGCGCAGTGCTCTCAGTTCTATAAGAGCTGGAAAGCGGCCTGCACAGTACTAATACCCAAGCCGGGTAAGGTGCCAGGCATCTAGAATCTCAGGCCAATCTCACTGATGTCGTGCGTCGGGAAACTGGCTGAGCCCGCCTTGATTGCTCAACCGCCTCACTGAGCACCTCGAGTCTAAGGAATGCTACACGTATACGCCATGATTGGCTTTCGGTTGGCGCTCTCGACTCAGGACGCCATGAAGCTGATCAAGCTCCAGGTCATTGACTACGGCTCCACCGACCCCAAGCCTAGACTTGGAAAATGCTTGTGGCAACGTATCGTATACTCTTATTGTGAAGAGCTGGGCCGAGTTTCACGTCGGCAAGTGGGAATAATATTTCGTGCGCTCCTTCCTTTCTTCTAAGTCCACAAGACTGAAGATTGAGGAATTTTTGGGAAGAGGATTGACAACTGGAAGCTTTATTGACGGGCAATAAAGCTTCTAGTTGTGAGCAAGCGCTTGTGATGTTCACTTTCCTGCCCCGGTCTTTTTTTTTTCCGAAACGTGAGGGCGGAGACTTAGAAGTGAGCAATAGAGGCTGATCGAGGACATTCGTCGAAACCGTGGTTCGACCACAGCTTCGTTTTATTCGGTCTGTTTTCACCCGGTCTTATTGGCGAAAGGCTGGTTGTAGGCTAAGAATCGTTTTTAATCGCATATTGTCAGGCTGCATACAGCGAAGTGCAACGTTCGCTGTCATACACTAACTTCGCGCGTGCTGTTTTTTTTTTATGTATGAAACGAGCATCAGCACACAATCACTTTATCACTTTCATTACCTGACAAAGTCGCTCACTGAAAAACCACCAGTGTGACCTGAATGTCGCGGGACCGGGCCGCGGCGACCGCATTTCGACGGAGGTGTGCTTAGATTTATGAGCGCGTTAAAGCACATACATAGACAGTCAAAATTTCCGGAGCCCTCCACTATGACTTCCCTCAATAATATCGTGGTTTTGGGGCGTAAAAACTCAACAATTATTTTTTACTTTTATTTTATGAATTTTTCTATGAAACATGCATGTAAGGACCACACGGTCATTCCTCAAAACTCGACTCAAATAGTTTTTTATGCAACCCTTCAGCGGGCGCACTTTCGAATTTGGGGTATTTCCCACAAGCAACTCAATCTTACATTGTCTCGTTTCAATAATTGAGTGTCATTGATGACAACTTTAAAGAATTGTTAATCTATCGATCAAGGTGCCAACAATAGAGTAAAGTTAAGAAGTTAATTTTGATTAATCCCTGAACCACCCTCCATCAGTCGCCCAAGCGTTAAAGTGTTGTTCAGCACACAATCGCATGTTCGATTAACGACAAAGTGTATATACGCTGGTGTAAGGACATTCAGGTGCAGCTTACATAACCCCAGCCCATCTAGATCAAAGGCCGCAAGCTTGGTCTACAGAATATTTTCATGTCTTATATATAGTATATCGGAACATGAAACTCTCTAAATTAAAGGTGAACAATATGTGTGATATGTATACTGCAGTGTGACATTCGATTTCATTATTTTCTCAAACCTGCACCTACACGCACCGTTACTTCACACTACACTATGCCGTCTAGAAGCCTATAACCTACTATAACCTACTATAACCTACTATAACCTACTATAACCTACTATAACCTACTATATAACCTACTATTAATGAATATTAACTAGTATTCCGACCTGTAAACAATATATGACAAATGGGCCTCGGTCCGGTACAAGCGCAATAATACTCAATGTATAGTCTCAATGTATTTGAAAAAAAAAAAAAACAGAACAAAGACACTAGTGTGGCAGCTGTCGCTATTGTGTTTCCACGTGGTCACTGCAATGTTCGTGAAAAAGCTGCAGTTCGTGCAGCTGCAGTATAAAGTATCGAGATAATGGTAATACATCATCATCATCATCATCATCATCATCAGCCTGACTACGTCCACTGCAGGACAAAGGCCTCTCCCATGTTCCGCCAGTTAACCCGGTCCTGTGCTTGCTGCTGCCAATTTATACCCGCAAACTTCTTAATCTCATCTGCCCACCTAACCTTCTGTCTCCCCCTAACCCGCTTCCCTTCTCTGGGAATCCAGTCAGTTACCCTTAATGACCAGCGGTTATCCTGTCTACGCGCTACATGCCCTGCCCATGTCCATTTCTTCTTCTTGATTTCAGCTATGATATCCTTAACCCCGTTTGTTCCCTAATCCACTCTGCTCTCTTCTTGTCTCTTAAGGTTACACCTACCATTTTTCTTTCCATTGCTCGCTGCGTCGTCCTCAATTTAAGCTGAACCCTCTTTGTAAGTCTCCAGGTTTCTGCTCCGTAGCTAAGTACCGGCAAGATACAGCTGTTATATATATGGTGAGGGAGAACGCACTCCCTCACCAGAGAAGGATTGGCCACCCTGGTGCAGTATCTGGCCAATACCTCCCACATGCTTACGTCAAATAACTCACGGTAATACATCATGTATCCCTATACTTTAGCGAACGATAGCCGCCAGCTGCTGAAACGGGCTTTCTTTAGCATGCCTATGCCCCTTACATCAATGGCATATATTTTCGTGTTCTTGGCAACTTCTGCCGATCATTTCACAGAGACGGCTTTTTCGCCGCTTGTAAACTACATCTGTTCAGCCAACGCCTGAAATCTTATTAGGCATCGCCTAGCCGGACTGCTTTACGCAATAAATTTTGTGTACTGTCATTCAGCATTGCTGCAAAGGTCAAGTGAAGGAGTTCGTCCACCATGCCTTTCTCGTAATGCTTGATGATGCTGAACTGAAACTCAAGGACGTGTTAGGAACACTCCAGACCACCCATTAAGTATTAAGAAAACAATTTATGGTCGAAACTGATGCTTTCCTAAACTATAGTGAAATATATTAAATTGATAAACAAACCAGGACCCCTATTCACGACTTAGTTGATATGTACTACGTTATTGGCGAAGCAAAAGGGAGGAGTGGGAGGTTCTACCCCCCCCCCCTTCTCTCACCAAATTTTTTTCAGTTTTGCATGACCGGAAAGAATCGGAGCTCTGCGCTTAGGAGCTCGGAACCTTTACATCAACTCAGAGTTTTCCAGAGTGCCCACGACGCGGCGATTAGGCTCAACCTACCCGACCCGACGTGGGAGCGGCCCGCTGCTCTACCGCCTTGAGCTGTGTCCTGGGATCCTCAGGACCTTAATAAAGCTTTGTGTCAGTCTGTCCGCATGTACACTCACGCATGCAAACACAGTCAGGAACATACACATAAATAAAGAGTGTCTTACACCCCCCCTGCCCCATCATCCACCGAAAGAAATTTCTTGATACGCTTCTGTGCTAAATAATATCGTTAATCACACTACCAAGCAATCTTGAGGCCAGGAAGTGAAGGCCAATGGCGAAAAGCATGTGTGAGCAAAAAAGATTCGTGAACCATCTTGCGTGTCATTGTTGCATATTTTTTTTTCTCTATCTACCTCACGAGAAGATAAATGGTTGTAGAAGTTTCAACTAAACGGACTTAAGTTACGATCGATGTGGCCCACAAGCGACACAAAGCTTGCAAGTATATACATATATACACAAAGCTGAAATATTGCGGGGGGGGGCAACATCATTCCCCCTACCTTATTCTGTCTACCTCACGAGAAGATAAACGGTTGTAGAAGTTCCAATTAAACGCACTTAAGTTACGATCAATGTGGCCCACAAGCGACACAAAGCTTGCAAGTATATACATATATACACAAAGCTGAAATATGGCGGGAGGGGGGCAACATCCTTCCCCCTGCCTTATTCTCCCTTGCTACACCAGTGCTGAATGAAGACTCCTCACAAAAGACAATGCCCTAGACAAGGCCACGTCACGCGTTGCAAGGAAGACGTCAGTACACAGCGGGCTTGGTTGTGTCAGCAACAACGTCTGTTGCCTTTCTCGGACGCTCACGGTCACAATAACAACCCCGCACGAGCCCCGCGGGAGCCTTTTCGGGCGAGCAAAACACTGCGCTGCCTTTCACGGGCTTGACGTCAAAGCTGAGCGGCCACTTACCGACGCTTTGACCTTCCTCCTTTTCAACGTGGTGGAAAGTTTTGTTTCTTTTTTATTGTTATCTGTCTGCATCTTGTACCCTTGCTAATCGAATTAAGCACTGGAGCGCATGACGTTGAATCGGATGAGCAATGCCTTCGCCTATTAAGGGAGTTGTGGTCTCGAAAACGCCCTCGTTAACCCTGTAATACGCTAGCGCAGTTCCGCATTGAGGAAGAAAACTGCAGCCTATCGTTTTCCTTTATTTATGTAGGTACTGTTCCATAGGCAAAACAAAAAGACAGAAAAAAGCAACGATGAAATGGTAATACAATAATTGTTCGGGTTTTACGTCCCAAAAACTATGTATACGATGTATCGTGTAGTTCTCATAATCATTAGAAACGCCACAGGAGAGGGCTCCGCAACTCTCGACCTGCTAGGCTTCTACTTAGGTTTGATCCGGTGACCTTCGTGTCGGCAGTCGAACACTATAACCACTGCACTACCATGGTGGGTTAAACAGTCATATCATACTTCAGGTGAAGGAACGTAGTAGTCGGTGATTTGTTGAACTACCCAAGCCTGAAACTTTTCTCTAGTGTGCCAAAAATTTGAACTTTGTGTGAATTCTCGATAAGTCAACCAGCACAGCGGACAAACACGCAATGGTCCTGTGTGTACGTGTTTGTTATGTGTTCGTCTGTTGTGCCGATTACATTGGCGAGATATCGCACCAACTCGTTCAGATCGAACCATCCTTTGTGTGAAGTTTCTCACCGTCAAATCGGTATCTCGAGGCATAGAACCAATGTGTGGCATATACAGTGTGTACCACGTAACTATAGCCAGAGTTTGAAAGTATGTCGGAACACGTAATCATGACGCGACCTAATGCATGTTGCTCACCTTTGCCTGGAGTTAGACTATTTTTTGTGTTCTCAAATATTGTTTAATTAGATATGTTTATTCAACTAACTTTTCAAGAAACGAAGATAGACAAAAAACTTTAATGAGAAATTCGTAGATCGGTTTGCAAAACGTCCGATTAGATAGTTTTGAACTTTATATCTGTTAGGTGTTAGTGTTTTTCTTCTAATTAAAAATGCCCGCAAAATACAAGAAAATACCACGTGACAAACCCACTCGTGCGCCAGTGCACGCAATGATTATTGTGCTCCCTAACGTTCCGCGTACGAACGACCATAGCATTGGCCCCACTGTGCTGTCTCGGCAGGGCCGCAACGATAGTGGTGGCTTTACAATGAACACGTTTTGCATTGGGCCACAAAAACGATAACCACTGTGACTGCTTATCACCGCCATGATTCGGTGTGAGGGAAGCGTGTCGTGCGCACGCGGAACGTTAGGGAGCACTACGATCATCGTGCGCACTGACGCGTGAGCGGGTTTGTAACGTGGTATTTTTTGTATTTCGCGGGCATTGGTAATTAGCAGAAAAACACTAATACTTAACAGATACAAAGTTCAAAACTATTTATTTGGACGTTTTGCAAACCAATCTACAACTTTCTGTTTGGAATTTTTTATCCAACTTCGTTCCTTCAAAAGTTAGCTAATTATGCAGATCTAATTATTCAATATTTGAGAACACAAAAAATAGTCTGACTAACTCCAGGCAACGACGAGCAACATGCATTTGGTCACGTCGTTATTACGTGTTCCGGCATATTTTTAAACTCTGGCTAAAGTTACATGGGACACCCTGTATGTCACATTGTGTATTGCAGGGTAAACGTCAAAACAATGGCGCTAGTCTGCCGCCACTACTTTGCTATTTGTATGTTCAAAACATGCGTTGCTGAATTTTCCACTTGATATCAGACTTTCACAAAGGAAAATCTGACACAAACGCCGCAAGACTCCCTTACAATGTAGGCACTTTGTAGAACACTACAAGAAGACAGAGAACAGACGCAGTGAGAGTGTTGGCCAATACCGCATTGAACCAACAAGTGGGAGAAGAAAACCATTAAAAACACATTTGCTGCATTATGGCTGCAGGAATGTAAGAAACCGTTGAAAGACCATTACATTAAAGTTGCACCGCTCATCACTGGTAAGGGTGTGCGAGTATTCAAACTTTACTAATATTGACCAAATCGAGTAGTGGCAAGGCCACTGGATGAAAATTTATCGAATTTCCGTGGTAGTGGCCTCTTGAGATTGGTCTTCCAGTAGAATAACCACATTTCATAAACAGGAACACTTTTCAGGTAGTTTGAGAACATATGAAAGTGTTTCGTTCTTTGAAAAATTCTGTGCACGCCCAGAAACTTCCTATTTGTTTTTATAAGGCTCCATTTGTGATTTAAATGCTAAGTTTTTATAGGAAGAACGTGACAAACATTTCATACAAATGATAAAAACGGGATTCTCTATTCGAAAGGCATTCGATGATCGTTTCTTTTCCAGCACTACTCGCTTTGTATTTATAGACTCAGTCTCAAAACTCATCATTTCCGCAATCGACTCATCTTTTTTGAAGCTAACACAAAATTTAATATCACAACTGCATACATTCCGCCGTAACTGAACAGTGATATATATCGCCTTGTCAAGGTTATTCACGAGATGTGCACACATCGAAACTGGCTTAAAGCCACAATAAACATAACGGGACTTGGCTTATTCGAAGGCTTCGGTATATTAGCTGCGAAAATCGGAAGATGTATGCCGTCTTCTTGTTACAAATAAATTTCTGCGCAATAGTTAATGATATAAAATTGTACCGGCTGCCCCACTTCACCTCATTCTTTTGAGCAACCATTTAAAGAATCTAAAAAGAAAGCACAAAGCTGTTTAAGCACAATGTTTGATAAATATGAAAATGATGTTTCAGCTTCTACTAAGTAGCGTGATCTTGAAGTCAATACTTGTAGATATTGCCTGGTCTCTTCGTTTTCCCTCCAATAATGCATTTTTTTCTTCTTTTTTTTTCATTTCCTCATACTGTGCGATGAAACCAAAGGACATACCTCTGACTAATTATCGAACAATCCCCATCAACAGAGGACCGTGTTATACTGATGTGGCATCTCTCATTCTCAGAAATGCGAGTTTAAGTTGTGCATGAACACCAGATCTGTATTACACTGCTATACTGGCAGCTTAAGTGGCATCATTATTCGTCTTACTGAACTTCATTCACATCCCTTACAGCTCGCGTTTACATCGAACGACGCACGAGTTCCACGCGCGACGCTATTAAAGCTCGATCGTTCATTCCACTGAGCGCATACAATTTGATGACGAGCCAGGGCGATGACACTGTTCATTAAGACCCTAGACGCATAGACAACACTGGGAACTCCAATCCTATACAGACGGTTGCGACACAAAAGGCAGCGAATACCACTTTTGAGTGCGACTGTCCTGTGCAAACGGCTCTAGGGGCGCTGCAACGCACGCGTGGAACCACAGCACCGCAGACAATTGCAACTCAAGGCAGCGAAATCCCTTTTTAAGGCCCGACGACTGGCCTGTGCAAACTGCTTTGGCTGGCATTGCAATGCACGCGCCACTTGCAAGTTGCACGCTTGCATCTCTCCCCCTCCTTCCGATTCCTTCATTGCGCTGCTTTCCCAGCCCCACCGTTCTGTAGCCAACCAAATGAGTTTATAGTGACGGTCCATATGCTTTCACTATTTCATTATCCTGCCCGACTTCTTATCCTTCAAGAACTTTTTGGTATAGCACATGCGCTCCGCCCCAAAATCTAGCCAAACTCCAATGTAAATGACCTCTAAGGCAGACATTCCTTCGTAGGCTTCGCCGAGGAACCGGCGACCCGCCTGAATTGCGGCTCGCCTTCCGCTATTATTGCGAAACGAACAGGATTCCAGACTGGGATGACTTAGTAATGCACGCTGGGCAGACGGATGAAAGGGCCGTCTTAAAATCTTTTACTTCGGTGTAATGCGGCCGGCAGTAAGACGCTTCTGGCGTACAGGGAGCTTCAACCACAACCTTTAATGAAATTTTCCAGCCAATGACCGCCATAAAAAGCGTGGTTGACTTTCCGGTAGAGGTTCTTGGCCGCACTTTGCTGAACCGGCGCATGTCACTGTTCCCGTATAAACATCGTAGGTACTTTCGTACAGTGCTCTACTTTTTTTTTAAATCGACATGACTTACAAAAGTTCCTGCAGAGATATTTTACCCTGTTTGCACGCATCTTACACGCACTTAAATTTCGTCCAGCCAGGAACAACTTGCCATCAAGATAATGGGAAAAAAATTCAAAAGATGTTGCGTTATTTCGTTCTCACGACTCGTACCAACCCTCCAGAATTTGCATTGAAATTTTCCGCACTCACATTGTTCAAAAGCTTACGAAATCAACACAAAAGCGCACATGTCACACGTGCACTTTAAATACTCAGACCATGCTACATGCGCGCCACTTGAATGTGACGTCACTGCTTCGTCTCAGAGACCGAACGCACGTCACACCCGACACCTACGAACTCCTTTTCATTTGCACCCGTTCTCTACACTGTTATTATAGAATGACTAGAGCAACAAACAGGTCACGAAGAATAAAAATATCAACAATGAACATGCTCTTTTTCTTCGTCTCCCAATGCCTCCCGAAATGTTACAATGACGTTAAATAGTTAAAAAAACATTCGATCGTCTACTTCTTTCAAGCTTTCCACGCGTCCAACAATACGATATGACGACGTGCGCTATACTTGGTGCTAATGTCCCGAAGCGTCAGACATATCGCGCGCAGTCTTCACGCACAGAGAGCAAAGTACACAAAGAACAAATTATTTTCCCCAAGCACGCTAAACTTCTTCCCGAGCCTCTTAATCAGAGGAACATGTGGAATGTCGCCTCCCTAAAACATTTATCAGTAAATAACTAAAGCATTTGTGATACAGTTATAGACGATCACCAAAACACCAACGCACGCGCAGGCAGTTTTGCGAAGTCGGACCGGTGGTGTGTTGTAAGTTGTCCCCTTGATTGATCACACCGTAAAAATACACTTAAAAGTGGCAGCTGGCACAAATTACCCGATAATCGCGTTCAGCGACAGCAAACGAGCCAGAATTTTACAGATCGCCGCAATCAAAGTGTGCATCGAATGAGTGAAGGCGCATCCTGAGGTGCATCAACATTGCTCTTTTTTTTACACAAACACTTCGTTACTCCTCAACGGTCGTTCATGTTTGGTCGAGGGGCATAAAGGCTCTTTCACACGACTATATAGCACCAGTTGTGCGACCAAGTGAGTCGCAAATGGCGCCTCTGGTCGCAAGACGATTGCTTCGGCCCAGCCTCTCGCCGCTCCATTTTTCAGTCTCACGATTGCATTCATATACCTCTGAACCAATCAGAGAGAAATAGAGAGAGGGAGAAAGAGAGAGAGAGAGAGAGAGAGAGAGAGAAAGTGAGAAAGTGAGAAAGTGAGGCTTTATTAGAAAGAAAGTGTGCACTTTTTCTGGTCTATATATATACCTCTATCATGGCTTGAAGCTGCTTTGTCACAAGACGACAATCGGCAAATGTTCAGTATAGTTTCATTTCACCACTTTAACCTTTTAGGCTCACCAATTTAAATCAGGTAACAATGTTCACAACAGTCCATTTTTTATATGAAACAAAACCAAAACACAACAGTGTTTTGGTTTTGTTTGTGTTGTGTTAAACACAAATACGTTCGAAGCTCGCAAGTACGAAGACAAGGCGAACTTGTGTACTACCCATCATTCCCATGGTCGCCGAATGGTCGCAGCACCAGAGTCCCCTCTGTATAGTTAATGCTTTAGGAAACTCTGTAGGCGGCTGCGAGCTTGCATATGTGCTTGGTTCTGCGAGGCGTGGCTTAGGCTGGGACTGCAGACTGATGAAGTGGGCACGATCACGCGTGCTATCTCTATCAATATCAGGAGACGGCTCGTTCCTTTGTACGTGATGTGTTTCCACCGCTTACTTAGTTCTGAAGCGATAGACAACATGAAAACCGCTTCTCCAACTGAAGCGAACGTATTTCTTTTAAGTCGGCGTTTGTAGTTATAACAGATTGGATCCTAAAGCAGTTATATGCTTGCATTATTTTGTATGGCATTGAAATTTTTAACACAGTGCTGCTTCGCTGTTGCGGTGAAACTGTGGCTTTACTTTCTTCATGCAAATCGCTACGCTAAATTAATCGCTCATGGCACGCGTTCTTGCATTGCGTAAGAACTTACAGGGATAATTATGATGACCCGATACCGTTACGCTTGTTGTGTAACCGAAAGACCGCCCTGCTCATAGTAAACGACGAACGCTAAGTTCATGCTTCTTTTTTTTTTTTGTGCTACAAAGTATTCGTGAAATCTGTGGGTTATGAAACAGCGGGATACGTGGGCCCACGCCTCGACCGCCATGCAACAAAAAACAAAAAGGAAACGTGAGAAAAGAATTTATTCAAAGGCATATCGCAACGCTGTGTGAACTATGAATGAGCGGAGCGAGAGAGCCCGCGAAGTCGTGTCAATGACCGTTTCAGAAGAGTTCGACGGAAGTGGGAGTGGGAGCGTTGGATGCATTGCAGGCGTACGCATAACATGCTTGCTCTCGCGAGAAAATTAGCGTTACGCCAGCGCGAACAACGACGGGCAGTGGTCACGCCTGCCTAGTTGCTTGTCCTTTTTTTTTCGGCAAAAATTTTCTTTTGTTCATATAATCTGACAGCACCGAGAATTTCCTTGAAGTGCTCCAGCATTAATGCAAGTACCACTGTATAACTAGACCTCGAGCATCACTGTAAGCACCAATGTATAAGGACGCATACGTTATTTTTGCATCAGAGCTCGAGCTCTGATGCAACGAATTATGACGGCATCAGCGTGCTGTACTTTGGGCATCGTACAATGCCTATAGTACAGTACGTTGCCTATAGTGTAAGTAATGGTCACAGCATCTTTACTTACGCAATTACCTGTTCTGTTTTGTTTTATTCTATCGTTAGAAGATAAATGCGCTCTACGGCAACTCCACATACTCTGCTTTAGTCGGCCACCCGGAATTGTCGATTGATGGTCGATTTATTGGACACGGTACGCACAGGGCACCACAAGTCAATACATCATTCGTCTTTATATAGAGAAGCCATGACAGCACGCCCTTTGGTCCGTGAAATATTATTGAACAAGACAGCCGTAATTTGTTGAACTCGTGCGCATCGCATGCGGCTACCGAACTATTTATTCTTTTTTTTTTTTGAAGAGCCCCTTGCCTAACTTTCGTTAGTATTATAGCACTCGTTCTAGGCTCCCAGGATTGCGTATTAGTGAGAGCTACCTCGAAGTCATGTCTGAGAATGGAGTTTTTCATAAGGAAAAGCTATACGATTGGACAAAGGGTCTTAGGTGTCACAACTGGCCAACACAACTTCTCACATAAAGTCCTTACCGAAGAAAGTTTCTTCAGTGCACGCATGACTGTGGAGAGGAGTGACACACGAGTGAACAACACTGACAAGTGCGGCAAGTTCGGCAGGTAGGTGAAGTTTATTGGTGAGTCAATAAAAATAAATAGCTCTAAAGATGATGCTGTATCGTCCTATTTACATACAGCACAGCGAAAAGACAACAAATTATTTTCGTGCCTTGGTGCAACGTTTTCTTAGTTTGTGTGCTTCATGTGCAATCTGGCGAGTAGGTGGCAGACAAAAAAATATCTTAATTACATCTCTTGGGTGTCGTCATTCCGCAAGGGGAGCAGGGCTTGCTTAAGTGAGCTGCCTGACGCATGCCGTTGTGCGAACAGTCCCAAGATTTAACAGCGCTTTTACAGTTACACATTTTGTCAGTTATTCAAAGCAGTGACTCCGTAAGCGCGATTAATAGTGTGTAGAGTGTGTGTTTTCAAAATGGCCGCCACAAATCATTTATCTGCCAAAAGCTAAAGGGTTCTGTGCGAGCCGAATCTGACATCGTGCACCACTCCAGCATCGCCCATTTCAAAGAAGCCATCGAACAAATCATCTGTTTGTGAACTGTCTACCTCCTCATGTAACACCCTTTGACTGGGGCCCTTGAGGTATTATAAATAAATAAATAAATAAATAAATAAATAAATAAATAAATAAATAAATAAATAAATAAATAAATAAGGTCGGCAAGAGTTACGATTTAGGACACACGCACTGCATACGGCACCTAAATTTTCGTCAGACACTCCTCGTTCGTGCTCTACGTGACTTGGGGCGCTATGACGCAAAAGAGCGAACATTACCAGGATCCCACCACGTTAACCTCAATGACCTGGCGCTCCCCCGGCTGTACAGAGCATTCGCTCACCCGTTCGTTATACAAGGCATACGCGGCCAAGCATTACACGACATGCGCGTGTGCTGACCTAAATCGGGCTACAGGAACGATCCGGAATTGACCGCCGTAACGTCCGCAAAGATTCGAGGAGGTAATTTTAGCAACACTGTGCGCAACATTACCAAAGCAACAAAGTAGCTTATTGCGGAGAGGGCAGCGCCGTCGACAAGGGCATCGCCGCGGTATATACCGCACGTATTCTCGTAGAAGGTGAACCATATAGGTGTTCTGTGGTGCAACCCATTAGGCCCGTCGGCGCCCAGTGCGAGGTCAGCAAAACAAGCGACAGCCCGCATGGTGTAAAGCAAGAACACACGCTCTTCACGTGCGCTGTGCGTGAACCCGGGCGCAATTAAGTGCGGGCCCCGGGAAAGGAGTGTCGTGTTTCTATTTGCGGTCGCTTCCCGCATCGTGGCCGGCGTACGCGACTCCCCTGGCGCGGCCCTGTGATCGTCCTTGGCCGGCAGAGGGGAAGGGAGCACTGGGATCACTCTGGTGGAGCCGCCGCGCGACCACGGATCGCAGGGGCCAGCGCCACAATACCGAGCCTTACCGGCGAGGTGCCGGTCGTTTCCTTTGCCAACTGAGCTGGTTTATTTACTGTTTATACGTTCGTGTTTCACCTTCTTGGTTGCGCTCTCTCGAAGGGCACTTAGCGCCATTGATTTGAGTTCCTCGCATCAGGTGTCTTAGAAAGTCGAGAAAATGGATGTAATACAATGCGGCAATGGTGGTGTAGGTTTAAGAGAAAAATAAGTAACAGTTGTCATCGTTGTTATGATGATGGTAATCAACGACGATGGTGACAGTCGGGATTTGCACACCAGTTGGAGATAACAATCAAGTCTTCTTTTAAACGATACAGGCCCATAAGCTGTTATACATTTACTGTGCGAGGTCGGGCATATGACAATATATTATGGCAATCGTCAAAGTGCGGAGTGTTTTACATCACTCTTTCACAATAAGCCCTCAATATTCCTCTCTATGCATAAGAGATTCTGCTGTTTCTGCAGACACCGCCTCTATTTCCGAGGAAACGGTTCAAATAAGTCGCACCTTAGTTGATGAATGACACAACGGGAAAGGAGAATGCAGACAAAAGTAAAAAAAAATACCAGCAAACTTGCTAAACATGGGCGAAGTGACGCTCTTGCGAGCCACAACACATTGTAAACTTTAACACGCCCCGGCGGTATAGTATTTATGGAACTCTACTGGTGACCTGAAGGTTGCGGGTTCGAATCCTAGTCGCTGCGGCCGCGTTTCAAAGGAGGCGAAATACTAAAGTCCCATGTGCTTAGATTTAGGTGCACGCTAAAACCCCATGAGGTCGAAATTTCTTTCAGAGTACTCCATTGCGGTGTCTGATAATCATATCGTGGTTTTAGAACACGAACCTCAAAAAGTTATCATTAATTAACAAAACTCAATCGAAGACAGAATACCTTGTGAATCTTGTTATCAAGTCGCTAAATGCGTGGCGGGAGTGAGACTAAAAAAAGCTAAACATCAATACCAACACCTTAATAGATTTCTGGAGCCAGAGAGATGTAGTTTGGGGGACTTGCACAACAATTTTGCATCCTCCATTAGGCATCCTTTTCAACTAAAGCGAGCGCTGGGAGAATAAAAAAAAAAGTGTCAACTTCGCTCACTTCCAAAAACAATTCTTCTTAATGTTTCGTTTCGCACCGTGACCGCGGTCGAGCAGAGCCCGACATACAACGCCGCTTGTGCCACGCACCGATTCCAAAACGTCAGCTTTCCTTCCCTGACCTGGCCCGTCACCCGCCAACGCTAGCGCACACACAAGCAGAGCCTTTCCCTGTTCACCGCTTATAGCTGAGGAAGCATGTCATAAAGACGCGCCAAGCCCAAAAACGGGACCGCCGCGCGACTTGTCATCGGGCCCTTGCCAGCACCTGCGACGCCTTGACCCCAGGGCCGCTTGCCAAAAGGCCCGAACCTAAAGCCCCTTAATATAGACACCCGAACCACCGCACAAGCGACTCAAGCCGAGTTGGGGCCAGACGGGCGGGAGTTTCAAAAATAGCGCGTGCCTCGGATCTTTTATATCAGGGATGGTCGTCATCGTTTTGTGCATTCGCGTCGCATCTTTTTTATCTGACGATCGCGTCGTCCCCACCTCCGGTCTGCGTTCACATTCGCTCTGTGTTTTCCTCACGCGGCCAGTCGAGTAAACACCGCACATCGTGTGCCGGATGCTCCAACTGCGCGCGCCGTTCGGGCACGCTTTCCTTTGGCCGTGTGCGCAAACGATGACGACGAGACGGTCTCATGACGTGGACAAGAGACGATGCACTTTTTTAGGGGCGAAGCTCCTTAGGGCGTGGGCTGTGCGTCCCCTGTAGCCTGTATGTAGCCACCTCTAGTTTAGTTCTTGCAGTGTTCACTAGATGGCGGTACCGTCTCCTGTATGTAGCCACCTCTCGTTTAGTTCTTGTAGTGTTTACTAGATGGTGGTACTTGTAGCTGATGATGAAAAGATGCAAGATGTTATAAACTAGAAAGCGGTACTTGTAGTTGATGAAAGACGCGAGATCTTATAAAATAGGAATGATGTCACATATGGCGCGTGTCATTGGTTGAAGGCAATCGTTCGATTTAGTGCGGCGACGTACGCTAGGGGGAGCGATGTAATAAAATCGAGTGGGCAAAATGTACAGAGGATTCATGGTTTACCAGGTTTACCTCCGGAGCTTCGCCCACTCATCATCATTCACTTCGTGGATATGGCGGAATTTTTTTTCCCTCGCGTCACCTTGACCATCAGTTTGTTTGTTTGGCCTTCCGCTTGTCTCGCGTAAATACTCGTCGCGAGACGAAACCCTTTCGTTCTCGGCGTACGCAGCCGCACCATCGTGTCTGGATCTTGCATAGCCTCGCTGCTTATCACCCGGAGCAGTGGCGTCGCTTGTCAGTACAGGGGGCAAGGATGCGCAAGGCTGCCCAAGTTGGCTCACCTATAAAGAGTGGAACCTGGTTGAGTTGAGCTGAATGCACTCTATTCGCCCAACGGTTATAACTGTTAGGGATCTGCCATTCGAAGAACACCTCCCGAGGCTCACGGTGACGGCTCTGGCCCGCTTGAGGGCCCAATCGCGGCCTTTCGGGGCCTCGCTGAGGAGGGCGGCTGGTCATCGTTCAGCAAGGCTTCAGGGGATCCTTCAGGTGCCGTCGTCCTTTCTCGTGGTCTATCGTCGTTTCAAACCTGGTCAGTACTCGTAGAATAAAACAGCGATGAAGTATCTCGATGAAGACATAGGGCTCAGACGGGGATGTGGCACTGGCAACCGTAGCACCCGCGATGCGCAGCTTTGCCGATCGAATGCATGTAAGTTGCCGAATTCTCGCTTCTGATGTTTCGCTTCCTCACAAAAATCCGAGTGGCAACGCAGGCGACAAAAAAAAAAATCACAATTCAGTGGGGTGGCGCTGTGCTACCAACCCGGATGTGTGGGCCTCGATCTCTGCGCTGATGACTGGACGGCGCGCACCATGCTGTTTTTAATGCTTGTGGCACACGCTCCCCTGTTCGGCTTTCATTTGACGCTAATAGTACGTGATCGATGATGACAGGTGTTTAAAGACGATGTTAGAGCAGCTCAACAGAAGGCTCCAAGGAAGTCAGTTCAGCGACAGCTGAACTGACTCCATCGGAAAAAGTGCGAGACTCGGCTCCTCACTTGACAGTGCTCCCCTTGAGAACGAGTTAACGACACTCCTCGCGAGCAACGTGCACATTTTGAAACGACTCGCCAGGATGTGTTGCCGAGTAGCGTAACTATACTATACTTACAGCGCCCCGCCGCGGTGGTCTAGTGGCTAACGTAGTCGGCTGCTGACCCGCAGGTCGCGGGTTCGAATCCCGGCTGCAGCGGCTGCATTTCCGATGGAGGCGGAAATGTTGTAGGCCCGTGTACTCAGATATGGGTGCACGTTAAAGAACCCCAGGTGGTCGAAATTTCCGGAGCCCTCTACTACGGCGTCTCTCATAATCATATGGTGCTTTTGGGACGTCAAACTCAACATATCATTATAACTACTAACAGCCCGTTGAGAAGCGTGTATGAAAAACTGTGGCTTCGAAGCGACCTCGAAAAAGTGGGCAGTGGCGACGGTCCACATGAAAGAGCGCCAAGTGAATAGCCGCCCGCAAACCAGGCGCAAAAAAGCAACAAAGTCGTTTTCAAAATAACAATGTTAGCGCACTAGATAAAAGAACCCGCAATATTGGCCACGGCCGCGCTGGATGGAACGCTCCTTTTCCATCGAGCGCGGTCATGTATTGTCGGATAGGACGAAGGAACCGGAGCGCAGACAGTCGGCCCCAGACATCGCTTACCCAACCTTCTTGTATGACTTTGGTTGCTGAACACAACTATATACATCTCTTGGCACTCTGTTCTTTCTCGTCTCTCTCTTCTTGCCCTCTCTTTATCCCCACCCCATTTCCGTCTTTATTTCAGCGCACCATCTCCCAAAGCTAATCATTCAACCGCAATACCAAGTGGTTAATGTCTCAACATACATTTAGTTCTGTCTTTTGTGCATTTCTTTGCCTGACCTCACGCAACTTTCCAGGAAGGCCTTCCAGGCAATCAGGAGCTGACAGATTGATCTATCCGAGCGTAATTTGCACGGTCGGATTAAGCGCACGGCGACAACAGCAGCGTGAAAATGGATCGAATCACACTGACGCAAGCACGCGGAGTACACGGCAGTCAGGCGGGCCTTCTCTTTACATCTCGAAGCAAGACCCGGGGAGTGGGGTAAACGCAAGCATATGCCGTGCAAATAACGGCACTGGCATTATCCCATCTTCCCGACGCCTCCCACTCGCTCATGAGTGCATGTGTCTAAACGTAGTCTGACCCAGATGGCTCGAATCAGCTTGAGTTGCTCAAGCCGAGACCGTCAAAGGAACCGCTGAGACGTGTGGTTGGTGATTGATCGCACATGCACTCTCATTTAGATGCCGCTATAATGTTTCTCGGTGATGCAGCGATGGAATATAGAGCATATACGGCAGATTTTGCGCCATCCGTCTATCCATATGTCCATTTGAGACTCAACGCTCGCAAATTGTGGATGGCCAATGACAGACTGCTCTTATTAACTGCTCTTATTATGCGCTATAAAATGATGCTTCCAGGTTGTTGGACTTGATGCTATGCGTCTCGACTGTTTACCTAAATACTTGAAAACAGTATATGCTGCAGACTATCGCGCTTGACACGGGCAGTTCTGAGGGCGCTGCGCTACAAGGAAAACCACCGTAAACACGGACGACGAATGAGACGTTCTCAAGAAGTGCGAACTCATTCACCGTGTACAGAGTATCACAGCAAACGCTGACACCTCGCTAACATTCAAACCGGTAAAACTAGAACATTTAATGTACGTTACGAAAAAAACGCGCTCTTCTGTCTAATCATGGCGTCGATGTAAACAATATCTTTTTTAATTGTGTACTAAACATGAGCGTCTATGAGGTCTTGACTACTAATTAGGTGTTCACCTTAGATGTTACGACCTTGTAAACAATACCACCTAATTGTGCATATAACTATAGAATATGAGCCGGCACATATTACATGCGACTGAAAGGCAACTACTATTGCTCGTGCGAACGAACCACACGCACCTTCCTCGCATATGTGCCAATGGAACTTATGCACTTGCTAAGGCTATACATGGGCGAAGTCACGTATCGAGAAGCTGAGGACGTGCCCAGGATGAACTTGAACTGTCTCGAGTGTCAAAGCGCGACCAGAGACAGCCAGCTGCGGGCTCCCACTCGATGCGACAGGCTGCGGCGGACCGACGCCACCACAGCAGAAAGGCTTCTCAGTACAACAAGCATTCTCCACCGCAAAGACAGCTATAGCATGCTCCCGGTAAGTAATCAATCTTCCATTGTGTGCGTGGCATGGCGCAATTTCGTTTTCTTTCTCGATGTCGCCACGTGTGCCTATAGGCCCGAGGTACGAGCAAAAAAGTTCATCTTTCCATTCTCGCGGGACATGAAATTCAATAGGCCAGGAAGAGCGCAGAAAAATGGGAACACATCTGGCCTATTTAAAGCCGATGAATTTTCATTTTATTTAGCTTTTATTCATCGCAATTTACACATTATTTAGGCACTCGACATGATTTCGAGCTCCCGTTGTTCATTTTTTTTATTTGCTGATGTCATTATATATATATATATATATATATATATATATATATATATATATATATGTGTGTGTGTGTGTGTGTGTGTGTGTGTGTGTGTGTGTGTGTGTGTGTGTGTGTGTGTGTGTGTGTGTGTGTGTGTGTGTGTGTGTGTGTGTGTGTGTGTGTGTGTGTGTTCTTGACCTATAGGGAATCCCGTACAGAGTTTTGATTGCAACTATGTGATCATGGAAGTCTGTCATACCAATGCGCATGCAGTGGCACATTCCCAACCGACGGAAAAATGTAGCGTGTTCATTTTAAGGCTGGGTCCCCTTCATATGCAGGCTGAGCGGTTGTTCCAAGCAATGCGGTATTGGCTGTGGTCCAACATGCCGTACACAAGCTGCGCACAGTCCATGCCGTGGGTGGCCCTGCCACGGTGGTCCAGTGGCTAAGGTACTCGGCTGCTGACCCGCAGGTCGCGGGATCGAATCCCGGCTGAGGCGGCTGCATTTTCGATGCATACAGGCGAAAACTCTGTAGGCCCGTTTGCTCAGATTTGGGCGCCTGCTAAATAACTCCAGGTGTTCGGAATTTCCGGAGCCCTCCACTACGGTTTCTACCATAATCAAATCGTGGTTTCGGTAAATTAATCTCCACATATCAATCATGCCGTGAGTGAGCTATACGCAGCTCCATTCCTGACGACATCCCTGGTGCGCGTCAAATCCGGGGTGTATGGCAGAATTACGAAATGGAAGTACATGCAGAACTTTCGGGAACCTGCTATATCAGAGTACTTCAGAGAAGGCAGGATGAATGAAGAGCATGATAGCAAATCGCTTCCGGCCACACAATCCGAACATTAAGGGAAAGTGTATCATAGGAACGCTCGCAGTTTTTCGTCACCAAACCGCGATATGATCATGATGCACGCCGCAGTGGAGGACCTCGGCCATTTAGACCATCTGGAGTTCTTCAACGTGCCCCGAAACCGCACAATATACTGGCCTCTGCCGAAATGTGACCGTCGGGGCCGGGATTAAACCCCCTCGAATTTCGTGTCAGATGCCGAGCGTAAATTCACAGCTTATTATTACATAGTAGCACTTAATTGGGGGCATTAAAGTGGTAGCTGATGGCAGAACAGAGTTTTACAGAAAGCATTCTTAATAAGTATCATAGGGAAGACAAGATGCTGTTAGACGCTGTAATGGGCAAGACAACTTCACTTCCACGCTTTGTTCAGCGCAAGAGGTGCCATTTACCCGCAGAACATCCGCGATCACTGGAAGTGCTTACGTGTAGACAAAGCATCTCCACAAATAGACGCTTCTCTCTGCCTACCGCTGTGTTCGAAAAATTTTCTCAGAGAAGAGAATATTTGCAGTGTCAGAAGTGGTTTACAATTGCCCTGGACCCAAGCGTTCGTGGTATTGCGCACTCTGTAACAATGCTACGAAGTTGCTATATATACAGTGGAGGAATAGTTGGCATATAGATTCGAGACATCGCAAACGCCCAAACACAGAGGACCAAGACACAAGCGGACGTCTTCGTCCGTGTGTTTGAACTCACCTACTGTTGATTTC